>NW_022436962.1:5726215-5792461 GCF_009761245.1 Sapajus apella
TTCCTGAGTAGCTGGGACTACAAGGCATGCATCACCACACCTGAATAATTTTGGATTATTTGTAGAGATAGGGTCTCACTATGTTGTCCAGGCTGGTCTTGGGATTCAAGTGATTCACCTACCTCGGCCTCCCAAAATGCTGGGATTACATGCATGAGCCACTGCATCCAGCCCCTGGACAAATTCTTTTTTTTTTTTTTTTTTTTTTAATTTTTAAAAATTCCTTGTCTTTGTGGTGGAAAAAGGATGAAACTGAAAGGGGGAAGAAGTGGAAAGGAAAAGACAGAAGAATGGGAAAGCAGAAAAGAGAGACTGCTTACCAAAACAGCGGGTGGTGTGCATCTGTGGGCTGGTCTGATGACCCCAGGTCAGTAGGTAGATCTCTTCAAGGAGGGAGCACCAGAACAGGAACAGGGGTTTGGTCTCCCGTAGGAGTTCCCCCGTCCCGGGCTTCCGCACCAAATGTTTAAAACGTGCGCTTTGAATGAAGAGACCCTCAAATAGGTTTTGTGTGAGCAACACGGCTGTTTATTCACCTGGGTGCAGGCGGGCTAAGTCCGAAAAGAATATGACCAAATTCTTTAAGTCATATTGGCCCCTGCTGCCTGCAGGCACTGTGGAAGGATGATGCTCACTTGCTTCCTGGTAACCAGCTCTCTTACCTCAAACCTCAACCCTCAGGGAGGATAACAGGACCTGAGAAGGGCAGCTCAGCCTGGAAACAGCCCCAGAGGAGTGAGATTGCTGGTCCTCTCCCAGGATCCCAGGCCCAGGGCAAACCCAGCCGCGCTTGCAGCCAGGAGAGGGCAGGCAACAGAGCCCAGGCCCCCCTTCAACCTCCTTAGCCAGGAGGGTATGTCCCATTTCCTTCAGAGTTGGGAGGCACCCTAGAATCACTTAGCTTCAGATGCCAAATTCCATCCATTCTTTCCTCCAACTTTGTGGCAGTGGGAAACTGCCTTTACAGGCAGGGCAGCTCTGATGACTGCCTCCAGGAGGAAGCCCTGGGCACCAATGAAGGTGAGGGGCTGGGGGGGCCCAGAACTGGGAGTCAAGATCCCCAATCTCAGGACTAAGGGACAATTCCGCTCCTTTTTTCCTGAAATGCGAGTGACGAGAAGAGCTGGGGTGTTCTGCAGGGCCTGCTCCATTTTCCAGGGTGAAGGAGAGGCCGAGGGAGGTGGAGCGGGAGGAGGTGGGGCTTACTGTGAAACTGGGTCAAGATGGCCTCAGCAGGGCTCCCAGGCTCTGAGGCAGCAGCTGTGGGCAGTGCCGAGGGAAGACCAGCTCTGACGGTAAGGTTGGGGAGGACTCAGATCCGGCAGAGGAGCGAGAGCAGGGCTCCTACTGGGAAACGCACAGCATTGGCACTGAGAGGCAGCAAAGGCGGAGAGGATCCCCCAGGCTCTGTGGAACCAGCCCTATCCCTGGAGCACAGCTAACTGGTTCTGGGGTAGGGACTGGCGGCCGGAGGGACAGGATTCTGGTTCTGGCCCAATCCTGGCTGCCGGTGGGATCCAGGGCCTGGGAAAGAGGGGCTGAGGCCTGAACTGGGTGTAAGAGGGCAGATTAGTTCCCATACGAAACAGCATCCAGCCTGTGCCACTGCCTCCTGACCCAGCCCTAGGCAGTTCCCTCAACAGAGCTCTGCAGCCCCACGTGGCAGCTGCTGGCTCAAAGCTGGGACTACACGGAAATCTGAAGAGAATGAGAAGGAGGCAGTGCGAGAGCTCGACGCACGTGTGGGAGGCCGTTTGTGCAGGGCCATTGTGCTCCAGGGTGGGCACGTGCTCACGCCCCATGGCTCTGTTGGTGACCAGAGTATGGGGGTGTGCTGGTGGCCCTGTGGGCCCACCAAGCAACCCATGCCAACTGCAGAAAAGTAACTGGCACCATACACCCCCCCAACACAAAATTGGTCATTTATTTTTGTTCTTGTCATTGTTATTAGGAGGCAAAAAAAATGTACAGTTACAAGAATCATTTTCCAAACAGAGGTTAAATATGAGCTGAAAAGTGTAAAAAAGGAAGAGGAACATCACTTTACAAATCATTAAATTAAACAAATAAACAAATAGAACCCAAAGAACCAACCCCCCATGCTGAGTTCTCTCCTTGTGCAACTCTGCAAAATGAGAACAGAAAACGAAGTGGGCCGTGGAGGTGGGGGCCCTGGGGAGGGGCGGGAGCTGGGAGCCAGGGATAGGCAGGAGGGGGCTGCTGGGGCATGGACACTGGCTTTCTGCCCCGTGCGCCTGGTGGTCTCTGGTACCTGGTCGCACCTGGTGGCCCTACCCAGACTGGGGGTTGAGGGGAGGGGCCTCTGGAGGCCCCTGCCAGCCTGTGGCATTCAAGCGCTGCCGGGACAAGCCAGATTGGGCGGTGGAAACACATGGGACGGGGGCGGCCACCAGTGCCCAGGCTGGTACCTGCCCCAGGTGCCAGCCTCTACCTCTCCTGATCTGAACTTGCCCCAAGTACACCTGCGTCTCCCTCCTTCCTCCAGACTGCCCCCTCCCAGATCCTGAAAGGCCCCTGCAGCATCAAATGGTTGATTTTAGTCTTTGCTTAAATTAAAAAATTAAAATATATATACATATATATACTGTACACACAGGACAATAACAGAGAGTGTTGGAAAGGGAGGTACAGGAGCGATTGGGGAAGAGCCAGGGGCGGGGGCTGTGGCCCAGGGCTGCTGTGAGGACGGCAGGGCTGGGTGAAGGGACAAAGGCGAGGGGAAGGGTGAGAAGTTAGGGGGCCAGAATAGGGGGCAATTTATTTTACAATAAAAACAGGAGTTGAAACCTCAGCAGAACAGGACTCTGGGGTCCCCAGAGGGCCCGCCTCACACTGGGTGAGGAGGGGTGGGCTTAGGGGGACGAAGGGGGTGGGCGGGGAGCTCGGCTTCAGGTTTAGATGATGACGGTCCCTGGTCTGAGGGAGAAGGGCTGCAGTCTCAGCTTCTCCGTGACTTTGAGTGTTGAATAAGCCACTGTAGGGTGATGTCTGAGGGGAGAAGAGAACGGCTTATAAGGCCTGCAGGTGCTGGCCATGCTGGGGCGGCAGAGAGGCCCAAGAAACCAAACGTAAGGGTATCAGAAGTCCGGAGGTGGCAGAGCGGTGGCCACACCTGGAGTCCCAGCTATGTGGGAAGCTCAGGTGGGAGGATCACTTGAACCCAGGAGTGGAGTTGGAGGCTGCAGTGAGCTATGATGGCGCCACTGAACTCCAGTCTGGGTGACAGAGCGAGACCCTTTCTCAAAAATAAACAAGAAGTCCAGAGCTGGCAAGCGCCACACAGCTCTGAACGGTGGCGGCGGGACCCGGCGCTGGGAAAGAGCCAGAGCCACAGCATGTCAGAGCCAGCAGGGGCCTGAGAATCACCGCGTCCAACTCTGGAATCTTAGAAGCGAGGAGGGAAAGCCCAGAGCGGGGATGAATTTGCCCAAGATCACACAACCGCTTGGGGAGGAGCTGGGACAGCGCTCAGAACCTGGGCTGCCCGGCTGCCTTTTCTACCCGAGAGCCACAGAGTTTGGATTAAAGGAACGTGTGGAGCCAGAACTTTTGAGAGTCACGAAAACACCCAGTAAGGCCTCTCCCCTCTCCCTTTGCCCAATCCCACGCACCAATGTTGTCCTTTTCTTTGCAGGAGATGGAGTAGCAGCAGATCTCTCGGTCCTGGATGGCAGACAGATTCCTGGGGGAAACCAGAGCAGAGTCGGCTGAAGCCATGATCGCCCAGGGGGTCTGGGGCTGGGGGACAGCAGGGCCTTTTTCTTACTCAGGAGGTACAACAGGGAGGGTGAGGCTCCTGAAAAGGTGGGCTCTGCCGCCGCCGTGTGGCTAATCCTGAGAACAGCAGCAAGCCTCAGCTGTCGGTCTGGCGGTTGGGGAATTGGGAGAGCAGAAAGTAATATAAAGAGCCACCCAACTCACATTTTCTCAATCAGCTCCTTCTCATCCAATGCTCCCGGGAGGTCTCGCTTGTTACCCAGGACTAAGACCTAAGGAGAAGGGAGGATGAGGATGAGGTCTAGGCCAGCCGTGCCCAGGTTGTCTGGGTGGTAAGCTGGCCTCCTGAGTCCCGTTTCCTCTCTGCGTCCCTCACCCAGGCTGGAGTGCAGTGGCAACATCTCGGCTCACTGCAACCTCCACCTCCCAGGTTCAAGCAATTCTCAGCCTTAGCCTCCTGAGTAGCTGGGATTACAAGCACCTGCCACAGGGTTTCACCATCTTGGCCTGGCTGGTCTTGAACTGCTGACCTTGTGATCCATCCACCTCAGCCTCCCAAAGAGGTTACAGGCATGAGCCATCACGCCTGGCCGCCATGCCTGATTTTAACCTGCCCCCAGTGACTTCCCAGCCGGTCTCCCTCCCCATCCCGCTCCCTCAGGTCCGCTGACCGGGATGCCCTGCAGCTGAGGTTTGTCCAGTAGGTTGTGAAGCTCGTTCTTAGAGGCCTCAATCTTCTCCTGGTCAGCAGCATCCACCATGTACCTGGAGACAAAGGCAGGGTGGGGACAAGCATGTTGACATCACAGGCTGAGATGGTGCAAGGAAGAGAAGGAGCTGCTGCTTGGAGGTGAGAGCATCTGTGGCAGCTTGTCACCTTGGGACCCATGGGCTACCTTGCCTGGCTCAAGGCAGGTACTCTGCGGGTGTTTCTGAGTCTATGGGAGCGAACAGCTGCAGGGATTCCTGGGGCCTGCCGTTGGCTTCCAAGTGCTACTCTGGGGAAGCCGTTACTCATGTGGAAAAGCGTGGGCCCTTTGGGATTAGCTGTAAGTCCCTCTCAAAGTGACCCACTTACGTTTTCATGGAAAGACTAAATAAGGTTAGAGTGAAAAAAGGCAAAGGAAAATCCAGAATATTTCATTTAGCAAGATATTTTTTGTTATCAGGTTAAAAAGTAACTTGTTTACTCTGAAGAATCTATTGTTTGAGCATATATATATATAAAATAAATTATTTATTTATTTTATTTATTTATTTTTTTTTGAGACGGAGTTTCGCTCTTGTTACCCAGGCTGGAGTGCAATGGCGCGATCTCGGCTCACCGCAACCTCCGCCTCCTGGGTTCAGGCAATTCTCCTGCCTCAGCCTCCTGAGTAGCTGGGACTACAGGCACGCGCCACCATGCCCAGCTAATTTCTTGTAGTTTTAGTAGAGACGGGGTTTCACCATGTTGACCAGGATGGTCTCGATCTCTTGACCTCGTGATCCACCCGCCTCGGCCTCCCAAAGTGCTGGGATTACAGGCGTGAGCCACTGCGCCCGGCCAAAAAATAAATTATTATTGTTATTTTGAGTCAGAGTCTCACTCTGTTGCCCAGGCTGGAGTGCCGTGGGGTGATCTCAGCTCACTGCAACCTCCGCCTCCCGGGTTCAAGTGACTCTCCTGCCTCAGCCTCCTGAGTAGCTGGGATTATAGGCACTCACCACCACCCCTGGCTAATTTTTGTATTTTTAGTAGAGATGGGGGTCAGGCTGGTTTCGAACTCCTGACCTCGTGATCCACCCGCCTTGGCCTCCTAAAGTGCTGGGATTATAGGCATGAGCCACCATGCCCGGCCTCTTATTATTATTTTTTGAGGTAAGTTCTCACTCTGTCACCCAGGCTGAAGTACAGTGGTGGGATTACAGCTCACTGTGGCCTCAACTTCCCGGACTCGAGAGATCCTCCCACGTCAGTTGTCTGAGTAGCCGGAACTACAGGTGCATGCTGCCAGGCCCAGCTAATTTTAGTACTTTTGTAGAGATAAGGTTTTGCCATGTTACCCAGGTTGGTTTTGAACTCCTGATCTCAAGCGATCTGCTTGCCTTGGCCTCCCAACCATGCCCCACCATTTTTCAATGTTTAAAATTTATTTTATTTTACTTTATTTTTTTAAAGACGGGATCTTGCTATATTGCCTAGGCTGGCCTTAAACTCCTGGGCTCAAGCAATCCTCCTGCCTCAGTCTCCCAAGTAGCTGGGACTACAGGTGTGTGACATCATGCTCAGCCAAAAAGCGTTATTTTTAAAAAGCAAGAGAATGAAACATTTAAACCACACAAAATTCAAGACAGGGGTGCCTTTGGGTTGGGGGAGTCAATGAAGAGGATGCACAGGTGCATCTGGCTGGTTGATAGCCTGATTCTTAGATTGGGTAGTGAGTGCCCAGGGCAATTGTCCACTAAGAAACAAGCAGCATGCAAAATAAAGGCAGGCCATGCACCGAAACTGTGTCATGAACCGAGGATCGCGTCTAACACAGCCCTGTGCCTCTGAGATCCCCGAAGGAAGCAGGGCTAGGGGAGCCAGGTCAGGCTGAAGACCGCCGCCTCCCACGTACTTACACGATGGCACTCACTCCTCGGCAGTAGCGTTCCCACATGCTGCGGAAGCGCGGCTGTCCCCCGATGTCCCAGAGCTGAGCAATAAGAGGGTGACATAGCCTCAGCAGTGGGCAGGCCACCACAACCTGTCTTGGGTCCCAAACGTCCCCTCCTATCCCGCCCTACTCTCCTCTGCCTCCCCTCCCCTGCTTTCTCTCCAGTTCTCCCCTGGAAAGAGAGTTTACAGCTCTCTGTTCCCAGCTCCTCAGCAGGGAGACCCTGGCCTCTGCCCTCCCTTAGCTCACTCCTCCCAGTGGCCTTGGCTGCCCTCCCCAACACGCACACAGTCCTCTGCACCCTCCCACCCCCGCCCAGCCTCCGAGCTCTCACCTTGATGGTCACATTCCCTTTGGTGATTTTGCGCATGTTGAAACCCACGGTGGGGATCATGTCCTCGTTGAACTGTCCTGACTGGAAAGAAGACTCAGAATGGGAAACGGTGCAAAAATCCACAGGCCCCAGCCGCAGACCAGGAGGAGGCTGCGCGGATGCCAGGCCAGAGCTTCCGAGACTTCCCACCGTGGGACACTCTTGCACGTCCCTTGCTTTCGGGCAGGACGGGCCGTAGCCAACCTACGTGTCCCGCCTATACCTGGGGACGCCCTGAGAAGAGCCTGCTTTTATCAGTCTCCACCTCTCTGCCTAGATGGGGAAACATTCTTCCTCAAGTCTAACCCACGACGCTCTGTACTAACTGATGCCACTTTCTCTCCAGTGGAGAGGAAGAAGAAATTGTACGGTCTTTTAGGCTGACTGATGGTGCCATGGACGCTATGACGACCCCCGTGACCCTCACGTACACCTCTGGAGGGCCTTCCAGAATTAGAAAACCCGAGGTAACTGGAAGATCCTGAAAAGCAGAACAATCAACCCCTGCAGCACCTAACTAACTTGAAACATTCTTCTATTGTTTCTTCCTTTCTTTTTTTTGAGAGAGTTTTGCTCTTGTTACCCAGGCTGGAGTGCAATGGCGCCATCTCGGTTCACCACAACCTCCGCCTCTTGGGTTCAAGCAATTCTCCTGCCTCAGCCTCCCAAGTAGCTGGGACTACAGGCATGCACCACCATGCCCAGCTAATTTTTTGTATTTTTAGTAGAGACGGGGTTTCACCATGTTGACCAGGATGGTCTCGATCTCTTGACCTGGTGATCCACCCGCCTCAGCCTCCCAAAGTGCTGGGATTACAGGCATGAGCCACCGCGCCCGGCCCTCTTCTGTTGGTCCTTATTCTGGCCCCAATTGATAAGGCCATTGGAGTTTGTAACTGACCTTGGTCAACCTCGTGACTCCAGACCCTACAACCCCCTCCTAGCTTGCAAAAAACCACCCTAAACTGTAACTTCTGTAATCTTCCACTGCTTACCCCAGCCTACAACACCAAGTCCTATCCCACTGCCCTCCCCTGACTCTCTTTTAGGACCCAGGCCACCCACAGCTGGGTGAATAGCAGCCAGGTTGCTCACACAAAGCCTGTTTGGGTCTGGGGGTCTCTTCATTCAGAGCGCGTGTTTTAACAGAAATTACCTCCCAGGAAGAGAACTCCAAGCAAGTTGTGTTCTAATAGTTAAGGAGGATCTCAAAGAAAGCAGAGGTATTTTCAAACTAAAAAGTCAACTTTTTGGGGCAGAGTAATTGGCCATCCCTCAAAATGGCCAATTTTGAGGGATGCCAAACAATTTCCGGATTCTCCATGGTTTGGTTGACTTGTACCGCACTGTGATTGTGGAGAAGGATAACCCGCACTCTATATTGCCTGCTTACTTATTTTTAGTAGAGACAGGGTTTCACCATATTGGCCAGGATGGTCTCGAACTCCTGATCTGCCTGCCTGGGCCTCCCAAAGTGCTGGGATTACAGGAGTGAGCCATGGTGCCCGACCAAGCCCTGTTCCTTTACCATCCTCCCCCTACCCTTTTTTTTTTTTTTTTTTTTTTTTTGAGATAGAGTCTCGCTTTGTCACCTAGGATGGAGCGCAATGGCGCGATCTTGGCTCACTGCAACCTCCACCTCCCGGGCTCAAGCAATTCTCCCCCCTCAGCTTCCCGAGTAGCTGGATTACAGGCACCCGCCATCATGCCTGGCTAATTTTTGTATTTTTAGTTGAGATGGGGTTTCACCATGTTGACCAGGCTGGTCTCGAACTCCTGACCTCAGGTGATACACCCACCTTGGCCTCCCAAAGTGCTGGGATTACAGGCATGAGCCACCGTGCCCGTCTACCATGCCTTTTTCTCCCACCAGCTGGCAGGAATACTTTGCCTTGGGTTACATAAAGGGATCAGGGGCTGCGGCCATTAGCCAAGGTGTAGGAGATGATCAATTCTTATTTGGTGCTGCCAAGTCCACATGAAGACCCCTGATGTCCCATCTGAATAGTGCTTCGATTCCCGTGTATCTGCAGAAACCACCCATTCGTCGGGGCCCTAGGATGATGTAAGAATTGAGTACCCAGGACTGACACCCAGTGACAAGGTAGAGCAGCAATTTCCAACCTGAGGTCCACAGTTGGGCTTCAGAGATCCCCTGAAGCTCCTGAAATTGAACACAATCTGTGTGTGCAAAGTTTTGTTTGTATGTACGTTTTTCTGGAGAAAGGGTCTCTAACTTCTCTCAGATATCAGAAAGGTCTGAGAGCCCCCAAAGGTAGGAACCACTGAGGAAGAGGGAGTGGCTTCTCCTGGCTCAGCAGGGAGAATTAATTGTGCTGTAATTACCCAGCCCCCGGCAGCAGGCTGTAGTCTACCCCATCCCCATCCGTGCTGGTTAAGAACATTGAGTGCGAGGAAGGAGGCCCCGTTCTTGTTTATCACTCATGCCAGGGGGAGCTTGGATAAGAAACTTGAATTTCTCTGGGCCTCAGGGTTTCTGAATGTAAAATTGAGGAGAAGGGTTTTAGTCTCCTAGGAACTGTAACTAAGACTCACAAAGTGCTTGGAAGTGGTTTCGATGTAGCACGGGGAACCATCACTGCTCTTTGGCAACTAGAAGATCCACAGGCTACCAAGTAAATGAGAAGCCCAGCCTGGCAGAATGTGATGTTGGCAGAGGGGGATGCTAGGAGGGCCTTCAAGGAGCCAGGCTCCCCGGCACCAGTAGGTCCTGCTCAGCTGTGAATTGGAGCTAAGGTGGAATCAGATTATGACTTAATTTCCCTACTAATGCGTCCCTGTCTCAGAAGCTCCTCATTTAAGGTTGGAAGTAACCTGAAGTCATGCAGCCCGACCTCGTCTCAGACTTGAATCCCTTCTGCCCCATTCCCTCTTCAGTCAGTTCCAAGTCTCAGAAAGTTCTTTATATTGAGTTAGAAATCTGGCCAGACATGGTGGCTCACACCTGTAATCCCAGCACTTTGGGAGGCCAAGGAGGGCAGATCACCTGAGTTCAGGAGTTCAAGACCAGCCTGGCCAAGGTGACAAAGCCCCATCTCTCCTAAAACAAAAATTAGCTGGGTTTGGTGGCATATGCCTATAATCCTAGCTACTTGGGAGGCTGAGGCAGGAGAATTGCTTGAGCCTGGGAGGTGGAGGTTGCAGTGAGCCGAGGTCGCGCCACTGCACTCCAGCCTGGGAGACAGAGCGAGACTCCATCTCAAAAAAAAAAAAAAAAAAAAAAAATTCATCATTCCTAGAATGTCCACCCATTGTTCCTAAGTCCCCTTGGGCACTCCAAGACTAGTTATTTTATAGGACAGTCTTTGAGACTTTTAAATATTTGAAAATGACCCTATTGTTTCCCTAGGACAAAACATCTCCCACTTTTCTAGCATCACAGCTTTTTCAGAACTCAAATGATGTTTTGGGTTCTTTTTTTTTTTTGAGATGGAGTTTCACTCTTATCGCCCAGGCTGGAGTGCAACGGTGGCACAATCTCAGCTCACCGTAGCCTCCGCCTCCTGAGTTCAAGCGATTCTCCTGCCTCAGCCTCTCAAGTAGCTGGGATTACAGGCAGCCGCCACCACGACAGGCTAATTTTTGTATTTTTAAGTGGAGACGGGGTTTTGCCATGTTGGCCAGGCTGGTCTCAAACTCCTAGCCTCAGGTGATCCGCCCGCCTTGGCCTCCCACAGTGCTGGGATTACAGGCGTGAGCTGCTGTGCCTGGCGATGTTTTAGGTTCTTAGAAGCATTGTACTGTATATAATTTCTTTCCAGTTCACATTAACCTGCTGAGCAGCTAGACACACTAAACTCAATTTCTATTTACAGTCAGACCTCATAGGGTGAGTAGAAAAAACCCAATGAGGAAAGATCTGAGACAAACAGAGGCCAAATGAACAGGCAAAGGTAATTCAGAAATTCAGTGGTAGGCATGGGAACAGAGCCCAGGGGTCCCAACTGTGGGTTTCTTTCTGGAAGACACTCAACTGTGATTCTATGCGGGGTGGGCAGGAATGCCAGTGTGGCAGTCCCAGAGGATCTGAAAACACTGGAGGGACCGGGACACTGGAATTCCAACTGTAGCCCACATGGGGTGGTTTTCCTTGGGAAGCCTCTTTAAAGAAGAGAGTTTAGCTTGTCTGCTCTTTTAGAATGTACCAGCAGAAGTGGCAAATTTAACATAAAAAAGGGGAACATGTGGGCTGGAGATGGGGGACTTTTCCTGTACATCACAGAAACTCTTGTCTCTGGCAGGGGAATTTGGGACTCTTAGGTTCTGTTTCCGGCCTGCTGTAGTCTCCAACTCTCTGGATATGATGCTGGTCTACAGGGGCCCTCCTGTCAAAGGCTCAACTGCAGACCCAGAAACCGAACCCACCTGGGTACCTGTGGGTCCCTGTCTCAGAGCACAGTGTAATAACACCCCAGGGAACGAGGAGATACCTAGGCCCCGCTGCCTTTCTCCGACCTAAACGCCTAAAAGCCGAGCCACCTAGGCCTGCAGAGTCAGGTGGGAGTCCAGGTGTTGTGTGCCTGCTCTGGGAACCCAAGAGCCATAGTCAATGCCAAGTTTAACCAGAGGGTCTCTGGCCTCAAGGGCAGAGCCTGGGCAGACAGAACCCCGGAGCACTAGCTCCGAAAACCATTGTGCCAAAACCACAGGATTGGCCTGAAGGCGCTGCCCTGTTAGGCCAGGAGCCAGGAGACGCTGGGTCGAGGAAGGGCAGAGGTCATCGGCAGAGCATGTTTGGGAAAGGAAGCCAGTGCTCGATCCTACAACCGTGGGGTGCTTGCCCCTGGAGCCTTCCATCTGCCTTCACGCCTCAGGTCCAGTGAAGTGACGTCCCCTACCTTCTGAGATGCTAAGACCTGTCCGGAGGCCCATCTTCTGCAAGGCAGGGCAACACCACAGGCAGCTGGGGGTACCTGGCCCAGCCAGACACGGTCCTCTGCTGACCTCTCTTATCAGTATCTTTGGTTACTGTCTGGCCAACTCACAGTTGTTGGCAACCTCAGCTTTGGGACTGGGGCCAGGGCCCTGGACAACCCCAGCTCCTGTCCCATGCTTCTTCTACCCGCAAGCCCTGTCTAGCCTGGCTCTGACAGGCAGGCCGCAGCCATTACTGCAGCCTCGGCTCACACCCATGGAGCTCATCTTCCCCTTTTTTTGAGAGAGATTTTAACTCCTTCCCCACCACTCGCCCGGCACTGAAAGACTCTTACAATCACCCACTTCAGTGTTGACTACCCACAGCCCTTCGAGCCACTCTCCCCGGGCCCCAGCGGGCAGTGCCCCTGCACCCCATCCTCTTGTCGGAGCATCTACTCCCGCAACTTCCGAGCAGGACGGAGTCTCCAAACTCCCGTTACCATGCCATCCCCCCGGACCCCCGATAGACACTGCGGGTCGGGGAGAGGTTGGGGAGGAGTCTGGGCTGCAGCCAAGGGCCTCAGCTGACTCCTCTACCCCTGGGGATACCTCCCCTCCCCCTCAACAGGCCAGGGGCTTCCTCTTCCGGCAAGGAGGGGTTAAGCCCTCTGGGTGCGGCTGGGCTTTTCCCGGACCCCTTCCCAAGCCACTCGGCGGTGCCTACCCCTGACCCTCTGCCCGCGGGACAGGAAGGCCCGGGCACTTTCGCCCCGTCATGCCCCCGTGCGCGGGGGCTAGAGGGGGCCCGCCTCAGCCGGCGGCGGGTCCCTCCTGCCTCGAGAGCCCCTCGGTGCCGCCTGCCCCGTGGCACCGGCCCTGTCTGTTCGCCCCCCTTCCTCTGCCTCCAGCCGTGCAGTACCCGCCCGAGTGGGAGAGGGGTCGCGCGCCGCCGGGTCCCCCACCGCACGGGCCGTACTAGGCCCCAAGCGCTCGGGGCCGGCTCCTCCCCCGCCCGGCGCCCGGCCGTGCCCGGCCATGCCAGGCGGCGACCCCGGCTCAGCAGGGCGCGGCGCGGGCGGAGACAGGCCCAACGCGCGGCCGGAGCCCGGGGCCCCCGCCCCGGGCGCCCTCGTACCGCGATCACGTTGACGAAGGTGGTCTTGCCCGAGTACTGAAGCCCGACCAGCGTGAGCTCCATCTCCTCCTTCCAGAACAGGGCCTTGAACCAGTCCAGCAGCTTGTTGAACAAAGCGATCATGGTCGCTGCCGCCGGCCCCGCCCGGTGCCGGGTCCCCGCCGCCCCTCGCTGCCCTCGCGCTGCGGCCCGGAGCGGCCCCTCCCCAGTACGTCCCGGGTCCCGCGGCTCGGTGCGGGCGGAGGCTCGAGCGCGGCGGCGGACGACTCGCTGCCCCGGAATCGGCTCGCCGATGGGTGTGGCTTCAGCGCCCTCCTCCGCCGCCGCCGCCGCCGCCCTCCCGCGCGGCCGGGCCGTGTCCTGCTCGCACCCGAGCGCGCGCTCCTCCCTCGCCGGAGCCGGGGCCCCGGGGCGGCACCCGCAGGTGGGGTGGGCGGGGACCCTGCGGCTTCACCGGCGGGGGTTGACTGGCAGGTGGCGTCGAGGGGCGCCTGGGGAATGGGGTCTAATTTATTTCTCCCCTGTCCCCGGCTGCCGCGCCCGGACTGGCACCCCCTTTCTTAAAGGGTGGTGGGCTCGAGGTGGGTGAGGTCCCAGTCAAGCAGGAGCCTTTTCAGGTTGAAGGAGGGTGGGTCACCCACTTTCCAGGACAGGAGGATGAGATCCCTACGACAGGGACGCAAATGTAGGTTTTTTTGTTCCTGAACTCTTGCCTCTGAGCATCCCTGGGTAGAGCCCCGTCCTCTCAAAATGCACCCAGTGCAGAGAGACAACCGTATTTGGGCCTTTTCATACTCCATCTTGTTTTGTTCATCACAATTTACCCCGACCACTTGTTAGGAAGCCTCTGACCCCAAGTGAAACGGACGTTTGAACTTGATCCCGATTTTCACCAGCATCCCCAAGATCCCGAAACAGATACAGTCCTGGGGTTAAGGGGTTTCCAGTGAGAAACATCTGTGACAAAGGAACATGTTGGCCTGTTTTGGTGACAAGCAGAATATTCTTCAGGAGAAGTGATAGTGGGTGTGGAGTGCCTGAAAAGATGCCCCCTCCCGCCACCCTTCTTGCAGGACCCACCCATAAGGTCTGCCCAGGCAGGCTGACAACCCCAGCTGGCCGTCCCCGTCCCTGTAGGCCCAGGCTTCTGGCAGTCCCCAGTCTATGCTGGCTGCCTGTGGGATTTGGTTTTCAAATGTAGTCACATGTAGTCTGTAGTCAAAAGTGGATAAACTATCAGTATCAATCATATTTGTCCAATCAGCTGGAGTTAGATGACCCCAAATAGTCAAAGTTACCAAAGCAGAAGAATCACAAGGTCTTGGGCTAGCATAACATTCTCAGGTTTTTTTTTTTTTTTTTTTTTTTTTTTGACAAGGTTTCGCTGTGTCTCCCAGGCTGCAGTGCAGTGGCACAATCTTGACTCACTGCAACCTCCACCTCCTCGGGCTGAGGTGATTCTCCCACCCCAGCCTCCTGAGTAGCTGGGGGACTACAGGTATGAGCCACCATGCCCGCCTAATTTTTGTATATTTTGTAGAGACGGGGTATTGCCATGTTGTCCAGGCTGGTTTCGAAACCCTGAGCTCAAGCAATCTGCCTGCCTCGCCCTCCCAAAGCGCTAGGATTACAGGCGAGAGCCACATCCCCCCACCAATATTCTGGTTTACTAATCACCATCTTTCCAACCTCTGTCTTTTATAAGTCCCTCTCGGCTGGGCGCAGTGGCTCAAGCCTGTAATCCCAGCACTTTGGGAGGCCGAGGTGGGTGGATCACGAGGTCAAGAGATCGAGACCATCCTGGTCAACACAGTGAAACCCCGTCTCTACTAAAAATACAAAAAAAAAAAAAAAAAATTAGCTGGGAATGGTGGCGTGTTCCTGTAATCCCAGCTACTCAGGAGGCTGAGGCAGGAGAATTGCCTGAACCCAGGAGGCGGAGGTTGCGGTGAGCCGAGATCGCACCATTGCACTCCAGCCTGGGTAACAAGAGCAAAACTCCGTCCCCCCCAAAAAAAATAAGTCCCTCTCTAGCTCCTAAGATAAAGGCTATGGGGCTGAATGCTTGTGTCCCCCAAAATTCATAGGTTGAAGTCCTAATCCCTAAGGTGATGGTACTGGGAGGTGATTAAGTCATGAGGGTAGAGCCTTATAAGGGGGGGGTGAAGTTGGGGGGAAGAACACCAGCCCACAACCTTTTCACCATTCAAGGACAGAAAGAAGGCTCTGCTTAGGAGCCAGACACCAGTCCTCAAGGGCCTGGATCCCAGACTTCCCAGCCTCCAGAACTGTGAGCAATACATTTCTGTTTAGAAGCCACCCCGTTTACGGTAGTGTGAATTGTTACATCTGCCTGAGTAGACTATGACGTCTGCTGCTGTCTCACTTCCTAAATTGCCTTTGGTTTCACCTTATTGTATGTCCTTGGAAGTGCTAGAAAAGTGCATATCCCAAGGGCAAAGATTTGTAGCCTGCCTGTCCCTGGTCTGCAGAGTCTTATGTTCTCTCATGCTACAAAGAGGCCCCAGAGGCCCGAGAAGAAGATGGAAAGAAGGAATGAGTCAGTCATCCAAGAAGTCTTTATTTTCCCACCTGGTTACTGTTCTGGAGTTTGCATCCTCAGCTCTGAGATGGGGCTGGGGTGACAGTGCCAGGGAGGGCCTGTGGGGCTGTGCTGTTGCTTCCCTACAGGCTGGCTCTGAGCCCAGGGGAGGATCAGGCACTTGAGAGCCCCCCGCCTCGCCTCATTGGCGTAGAGTCGTGCCTCTCACGGGGCTCAGGGGAGGTGGAGGTGCGGGCGAGTCCACCCCAGGCCTGTAAGGAAGGAGGAGCTCCTCCGTAAGGCCAAGCAGAAGCATTAGGGAAATCATCCTGTTTCAGCACTGCATGTTCTTCAGGAGAGAAGTCCTGAGTGAGGAAGCCCAGCTGTTCTCCAGATCCAGCTCCTTAGGGTTTCCACAGAGAGCTGGTGGCAACCAAGGCAGCTCTCAGGGGCGGTGTGCCGGGCGATGCGGCATCTCACCTTCATCCCCATCTCAGGATGGGCAGCCAGTATCAGATTCAAGGAGGACGAATCCTGAGGTGTGGAGTTCAGTCCTGAGATAGACCTGAGGTGCCCTGGAAATTGTGTTGATGCCGAGATGGATGAGGGGCTTTAGCTCTTTGGGGTAGATGGTGAGGGGTCCCAATTTGGTCCAGCCTCCATGTTCGCATGGATGGTTATGACCCTGATTGTTTTTGGAAACAACCAAGCTCTCCAGGCGTACTCAGCAAATGCAGGGTAGAGAGGGCCGTGGCCTGCCGTGGTTGGTTTTCTAAAACCAGACTGAGCACTTTGCCTCCGCTTCTCCCCTTGCCTCCTCCTTTCTTTTCTTTCTTTTGAGATGGAGTTTCACTCTTGTCACCCAGGCTGGAGTACAGTGGTGTGATCTCGGCTCACTGCAACCTCTGCCTCCCAGGTTCAAGTGATTCTCCTGCCTCAGCCTCCTGAGTAGCTGGGATTACAGGCACTTACCACCATGCCGGCTAATTTTTTGTAATCACCTGACCTCAGGTGATCCGCCCGCCTTGGCCTCCCAAAGTGCTGGGATTAAAGGCATGAGCCACCGCGCCCAGCCCCCTCTTTCTTTTGTCTTCCTGCGTACCCAGGGCATTATCTGAGCCATAGAAGCAGAACAGAGACTGCTGAGAGCCTCCCTAAGAGTCGTTGGTGGGAGTGGCCAGCAACCACAGAGGCAGGAGCAGCCCTCTTTGCCTCCGAGTAGCCTCGAATGTCCCCTCTTCCAGATTTCAGCTGCCACCTGGTCACCTCTGTAGCCTACTCTCAGACACATGGATGGAGGCAAGGGTAATCTCAGTCTTGTTCTTTCTTTTGATCGTGGGTCTCCAGCCCTTCTGATGTGTGGTCAGGGAGCAGAGTCTCTGCTAGGATGTTGAAACTTGGAGATCAGGACCAGACTTTTCCCCACTCTTGCATCTGACCTGTGCTTGGGCAGGGCCTCGGTGGATGATCTTGGAATCACCCTTTTGTCAGCCCCAGGAAGGGGATACAGCTGCAATGGCTTCTAGAAACTTCTCTTATTGCTTTTCCCTTATGGCAGCTAAGCACTTAATGTTCATGTTATAGAAGAGGAAACTAAAGCTCACAAAGAGTGTCGTAGGGAAGACCAGGACACCTGGGCTTCCTGTCTTTAAGTTCAGAGAGACATTGGAGGTTCCCCTACTGTCCATCTGGGGCCAACAGAGGAAGCAGAGGAGTGGCCAGTGGTGAAGACCTGGAATCTGGCCCCTTGTCCTTGCTGATGCTGCTTCCTGTGACTGCAAGCACCGCTAAGGAGGCACTCCTTTCCCATACTCACCCATAGGGTACTCCCAGGTCACTCGGCCCACTTTCCCCAGACCCACCTTCCCAGGCTTGAGGGAGACGGGCACCTGGGCCGTTAGAGGGTGGCAGGGGTCAGGGGCTGGCTTCCTCGGGCAGCTGGCCTGCATACAGGGCCAGAGTGTGATGCAGGAACTGGTACTGCTCTGCCGTCTGGATCATCCCCCCTCTGCAAGGAGAAACACACAGACCATGAGTGAAGGAGGGTCAGGGTGCTAGCTGAACAGCTCCAGCCAGACATCCTCGTGGTCCTACTGGGAAAGTCCTGACTTTCTCAAAGAAATGCCAACTCCTCTACCTATATTCATCTTTCCTTTTCTTTTCTTTTTTTGAGATGAAGTCTCACTCTGTTGCCCAGGCTGGAGTGTAGTGATATGATCTCAGCTCACTGCAACCTCCGCCTCCCGGGTTCAAGTGATTCTCCTGCCTCAATCTCCTGAGTAGCTGGGATTACAGGCATGTGCCACCATGCCCAGCTAATTTTTGTGTTTTTAGTAGAGATGGGATTTCACCATGTTGCCCAGGGTGGTCTTGAACTCCTGACCTCAAGTGATCTGCCCGTCTCAGCCTCCCAAAGTGCTGGGATTACAGACATGAGCCACCTATATTCATCTTTTCTACTTGCTACTCCTCCTTGCTGCCCCTCAGATCTGCTTTGAGAGACGTCCTCTGCCCCTTACACGTGGCTTGGTGTGCTGAGGGTGATGCCCCATGTTGACACTTGGTCTTCCCTAATCCACTCAGATCCTGGGACAAAACCAGACCTCTGAAGCCCTGGGGGTCAGGCCAGGAATACTCCTGAGCCTCAAATTTCCTTCCTTTTTTTTTTTTTTTTTGACAGAGTTTTGCTGTTGTGGCCCAGGCTGGAGTGCAGTGGCATGATTTCAGCTCAATGCAACCTCTGCCTCCCAGGTTCAAGTGATTCTCCTGCCTCAGTCACCCAAGTATCTGGGATTACAGGCATGTGCCACCACGTCTGGCTAATTTTTTGTATTTTTAGTAGAGACGGGGTTTCTCCATGTTGGTCAGGCTGGTTTCAAACTCCCGACCTCAGGTGATCAGCCTGCCTCTGCCCTCCAAAGTGCTGGGATTACAGGTGTGAGCCACGGCACCCAGCAACTTAATTCATCTTTCCTTTCTTTCTTTTCTTTTTTTTCAGATGGAGTCTCGCTCTGTCACCAGGCTGGGGTGCAGTGGCATTATGTTGGCTCACTACAACATCCGCCTCCCAGGTTAAAGGGAATCTCCTGCCTCAGCCTCCTGAGTAGCTGGGATTACAGGTGCATGCCACCATACCCACCTAATTTTTGTATTTTTAGTGGAGACGGTGTTTCACCATCTTGGTCAGGCTGGTCTCGAACTCCTGACCTCGTGATCTGCCCACCTGAACCTCCGAAAGTGCTGGGACTACAGGCATGAGCCACTGCACCCAGCAAGTTTCTTTCTTTCCAATAATCTTAAAAGTAAAAATAATGATTCTACACATTTGTATAGTAGTTTTCATTTCCAAAACACTTTCATATAAGTAAATTCATTTCTTACAACAGTTTTCTGGGGGAAGGAGCCATTATCTCTTTCTAGATAAAGAAGTAGGGGCCGAGCATGGTGGCTTAAGCTTGAAATCCCAGCACTTTGTGAAGCCAAGGTGGCATTATTGAGCCCAGGAGTTCAAGACTAGTCTGGGCAACATAGTAAGACCCTATCTCTATTATTAAAAAAAAGAAGAAGAAAGAAAGAAAGAAAAAGAAATGGGGGCTCGGAGAAATCTAGTGACATCTCAGTGAGACAGAAGTCCGAATCTGAACACTGGCTCTGTCTCCACCTCGTGAGCTTCTTTGCACCACGTGCTGCTGCCTCGTATCTTGGATTAAACACACCCCACGTGCTAACTTTCCTCTGAGTATGGAACTTGGGGGTAAGATTGAATGCCCAGGGTAAATCCATAGAGTGACATGTTTAATTCCAGTTCTCCAAGCCAACATTCCAGATAGATATTCTTTTTGTTTGTTTGTTTGAGTCTCGCTCTGTTGCCCAGGCTGGAGTACAATGGCACAAGCTTGGCTCACTGCAACCTTCACCTCCTGGGTTCAAGCGACTGTCCTGCCTCAGCCTCTCGAGTAGCAGGGATTACAGGTGCCTGCCACCACGTCCAGCTAATTTTTGTATTTTTAGTAGAGATGGAATTTCACCATGTTGGCCAGGCTGGTCTTGAACTCCTGACCTCAGGTGATCCACCTGCCTCAGCCTCTCAAAGTGCTGGATTACAGGCGTGAGCCATGGTGCCCAGCCATCCAGATAGATATTTTTTCCTGGTTGCTAGTTGCAAAATAAACAGCTCTAAGCAGAAAAGATTTCTTCCTTTCTTGCAGGAGTGCTTGATGGTGATGGATCGAGCAGGGCTCTGGGGTCCAGGGGCACCGATGCCCGCTGTTAACGTTGTTGGCCTTGTTTCCATCCACAGACCCACCTGTCTAGCCGCAGTTGGCACACAATGCCCAGAATGTCCACTTCCCCTCGGGCCTTCAGCTGTTGGCAGCCAATTCTTGTGGCGATGAAGCAGCCCGTCCGGCCAATCCCTGCACTGGATATAGCCAGGGAGGAGACAGGGAGGTCATGGGAGACAGGGAATTTGGGAGCCAGGGCCCCAAACTACAGAGAAAGAAATGGGACCTGCCGGTACTGTGTTTTGGGGATAGGGCTCTGGAGATGGGGGAAGGTAGCAGTACTCCAGATTCCAGTCCCCTTGGGGACCCTGCTGGAGGCAGGTTGTAACTGGACCAGAAGGAGTTTACATTTCTTACCTGCCTCACTGTAAGCCTGTCCTAACAGGGGCCTGTCCTGGTCCCTGTGGACGTTTTGACGATTTCCCTTCTGCTGAGAGGCTACAGCGGTTTCCAACGGACAGTTCCCCACTTGTGAACGTGCTGACCCTCGAGCCCTCCTTATCTAACCTTGACTTTGTCTCAGCCCAGACTTATCTTTTTTTTTTTTAGATGGAGACTCTGTCTGTCACCCAGGCTGGAGTGCAGTGGTGTGATCACGGCTCACTGCAACCTCCACCTCCCTGGTTCAATCAATTCCCCTGCCTCAGCCTCCCTAGTAGCTGGGATTACAGGTGTGTGCCACCACGCATGGCTAATTTTTTTGCATTTTTTCACCATGTTGGTCAGGCTGGCCTCCAGCTCCTGACCCTGTGATCCGCCCACCTCAGCCTCTCAAAATGCTGGGATTACAGGCGTGAGCCACAGCCCCCCGCCCCGTCAGACTCATCTTTCACGTAGCCCACGCCCAGCCCTTCTGTTTCCCACCTCGGCGCCCTCCCACAGCCTTCTCTCTGCTCTGCTCTCCTCCACCATGCCCTCTCTTTATTTTGAAATAAAGAGGCTCCCAGGGCTCCCCTTCCTCTTGTGTGACCCCTAATGAACTCCCAGCACGTCTCAGTGCTGCCTGTGGGTGGGCTGGGAGGCCCCTCTGCCGTGCTTTTGCCTCTGTGCTCTGCTTTCTTTAGGATATGCACTTCCAAATGGTTTCTTTCTTTAGTCTTGTCCCCCACGACACCCTCTCACTTCACCCAATCCATTTTTCACACTGTAGCCAAAGTGTTCTTTTAAAATGGCAAATCCAAGCGTCTTAGCCAGTCCTACAAGGTTCCTCATCATGTAATCTTCACTGGCCTTCCAAACCCATCTCTCATCATTACCCCACATATAACCTCTGGGCCTGGCCCATAACCCTGCCCCCAGCAGTTATCCATTTCCACATTTCTTCTCTGGGCTTCAGCATACGCTGTTCCACCCGCCTGGAATGTGTTCCCTTCCCTCCCTTAACTTGGCTAATTCACTTTTCAAGTCTTAGCTTGGCCTTTCTCTTGGAAAGCCTTCTTTGGTCAAAGTCTGTCTTAGGAGACTTGGTTCTATGCCTTCATAATATCCCCATCACGGCTCTCATCACGTTGTTTAATCTGCCTTCTTTTTGTTTTTGAGACGGAATCTTGCTCTGTTGCCCAGACTGCAGTGCAGTGGTGTGGTCTCGGCTCACTGCAACCTCCACCTCCCAGATTTAAGCGATTCTCCTGCCTCAGCCTCCCAAGTAGCTGGAATTACAGGCGTGTGCCACCATGCTTGGCTAATTTTTAGTAGATATGGGGTTTCGCCATGTTGGCCAGGCTGGTCTCGAACTCCTGACCTCAGGTGATCCACCTGCCCCTGCCTCCCCGGTGCTGGGATTACAGGTGTGAGCTACTGTGCCTGGCCTAATCTGGCTTCTTTCTCACCAGCCTTTAAACCTGTCTGGGAAGAAAGCAAGCTGCTTTGTTCACAGCTGTCTCTCTAGCATCTAACACTGTGCCTGACAATAATAGGTTTTCTTTTCTTTTTTTTTTTGAGATGGAGTCTCGCTCTGTCACCCAGGCTGGAGTGCAGAGGTGCCATCTCTGTTCACCTCCACCTCCAAGGTTCAAACTCTGCCTCCAGGGTTCAAGCAATTCTCTTGCCTCAGCCTCCTGAGTAGCTGAGATTACAAGTGTGCACAACCACACCTGGCTAATTTTTGTATATTTTAGTAGAGATGGGATTTCACCATGTTGGCCAGGCTGGTCTCAAACTCCTAATCTCACGTGATCTGCCCTACTTGGCCTCCCAAAGTACTGGGATAATAGGTGTGAGCCACCAGGCCTGGCCAATAATAGGTTTTCAATACATATTTGTTGAATGAGTAAATGAATTCCCCAACAGCTGGAATCCTGTTTATGTCGTCCTGCAGCTGACTGGGACCTTCCTGATATTCCATCCCCCCTGTGGATGGGGCCTGGGTGTCCAGCCCAGATGTCTGGGTTTTGCATGAAGGAGGTGAAAAGAATAGAGCCCTTGCTGAATGGCCTTGCGAGTCATGTCCAAGTAAGAACTAGGCTTACCTGATGCTTTTCTGCTCAGACCCTTCCCCAGGAGAGACCCAGGGGCCAGGGCGAGGGGCGCGCAGTACCCAGGCTGCAGTAGGAGGGAGGCCACGCACCTGCAGTGGACCACGATGGGCCCTGGGCGGGCGGCTGCCTCGGGGCTCTCCTCCACCTCTGCCACTAGGCGCAGCAGGGGCCCAGCTGATTCTGGTGTCTGATGGTCGGGCCAGGCCGAGAAGAGGATGTGCTTTACTGACCGGCACTCTTCCTGGTACTAGGTTGGAGACAAGGCATGGGAACCAGGGTCAGGGTGGAGGGCACTGTCTACCTTCTTCTCTGGTGCCTGAGGAGGGCAAGGGCTGGAATTACCCTATGGGGGTGGGCAGGGGTCTTCTACTCAAAGCAGGCTAGGTGGCGATTTTCCCACTCATCATTCTCCACCACTTCCCCCTCCAAAATGCTGGGAAGGAGCATTGTCCTGGGAGAGATCCAAGTCTGTCTCAAGTCCTGGCTCTGCTTCTAATAAGCACATGACTTTGGGCAAGTCCCTTAATGTCATTTTCGTCATGGAAAATGGGGACAGTGTTATCTTACTGGTTTACTTGCCAGGATGTTTGGAGGAGAATGAATTGATGGAGAAATGCTTTCAAAAATATAAAACAACAGAAAATAATAGAAGGCATTTTAAAAGCCCCTATGTACATGTTTTTCCACATCTCTTTCTTTCTTTTTTTTTTTTAATTATTTTTATTTTTAGAGATGGGGTTTCACCACGTTGGCCAGACTGGTCTCAAACTCCTGATCTCAGGTGATCTGCCCACCTCAGCCTCCCAAAGTGCTGGGACTACAGCCACTGCTCCCTGTCTTTTTTTTTTTTTTTTTAAGACAGAGTCTCACTCCATCACCCAGGCTAGAGTGCAGTGGCATGATCTCAGCTCACTGCAACCTCCGCCTCCTGGGTTCAAGTGACTACCCTGTCTTAGCCCCCCAGGTAGCTATAATTTTTACTAGAGATGAGGTTTCACCATGTTGGCCAGGCTGGTCTCGAACTCCTGACCTCATGATCCACCCACCTCAGCCTCCCAAAGTGCTGGGATTACAGGCGTGAGCCACCGCGCCCAGCCTTCCACATCTCCTTCAACCTTCTCGCTTTCCCTCGGCATGACTCCTGGATCCTGCCTCTCCTCGCCTGACCATTCACACAGACGGGTGGTACTTCCTGGTGGTTCCTATTTGGCTTGTTGGCTTTGCCCTATTAGACTAGAGGCTGAGGACTGTGCTCAAGTTTCTCTTTCTTCTATAGATGTAGGTTTAAGATGGTTTAGATGAGCAAGCCCTTGGCTCTTAGCGAAGAGCCGGCCTGAGTTCCAGAGATGTTGTGGGAGGCCCAACTTCCCACTGGGCCTGGCCCCAGGAGTGGTACCTGGATGGTGAGCTGCCGCACAGTGTATTCTGGGCACTCTTTCATGTCCTGGATGCGGATCTGGAAGGGTCCATAGGCTTCCTCTTCTGTGGGCCAGTAGTGGACACATTTCTAGGAGAGAGGGAGCTGTGAGTCAGAAGAGGGTCAGCTGGAACAGGGGAACGGGGCAGCAGAGAGGGGCTGGTGTCTCCTCCCCATCTTCCACCCCTACTGGGTGGGTGGTTATCAACAGGGGGCCTGGCTCTTCTGAGCTTGATACCTGCAGTCAGAGTGCTCACTCTATCCCATATTTTGGCCATGGACAGCCTTCCTAGGTCTATCTCAGGGAACTTACTGAGAGGTGTGGGCTGGGGCTGGATTCCAGGGAAGGCTCTGGTCTTGAGCTGCCGTGGGTGGCGGTTGGGGGGTGGGGTGAGCATAGCACTTTCTGGATTAATCAAGAACTGTGGCTCTGCTCCTACCTCCTTGCCCTCTCGGAGCTGAGTGAGCATGACAATGAGAGACACTTCCTCTTGCCACACCATCTCCCAGAAGTCCGACACAGTGTTGGGCATGGGGCCCTGGGTGGCAATGTAGACCTTCTCCTTCCCGTCATAGCCCTGGGAAGGTGGAAGCACAGGGGAAGGGGTGGGGAGCAGTGAGAGCAGAGCTCTGGGGAGATCCTGGATGCCTCAGGTGCTGGGGTCAGCCTGAAGCTGTGAACACACGTGTAGGCACACACGTGCATGAACACGCACATTCAGAAGCCACATGGTGGAAAGGATTCAGGTTCTGGAGTAAGGATCAGATCCCTGTTCTTCAGTTTCCTGGCTGTTCCACTATGAGCCAGTTACTTAGCCTCTGTAAGCCTCAGTTGTATCAGCTGTAAATTGGGCATAATAATGTCTATCATAATACAGAGTGGATTAAATTCAGTAAGATATATTGAGAGTCTAGCAGATAGCAAGTGTTCTGCAGATGTTTGTTCCCTTCCTCCCCTGCTGCTTTCTTCTAGCATAAAATAGCTAAACAGTGTCTAATATTTGTTCAGTGACAGTTTCACATTAACTTGTTACTTTTCTATAAAAGTAACAGCAAAATGCAGCACACTCTCCCTAACCTGATTTTCTCGCCTTCAGGATCCTCAGCTTCCTGCTCCTCAAATGATGGTGAAATCCTGACTACAGTTGATTTGGTATTGGCTGGCAAATGGAACATCATATGTCCCCACGGCTTCCCGAGCTAAGAGGTTTATCGCCTCCCTGCACCCCTGACTGCTGTCTTACCCACATTGAGCCACTAGAGAGCACTGCTTTTACATCTCCTTTGGGCCCACAGCAGCGAGAAGCTGGCGTGGAGCACCTACCTGGCCCAGAGCTTCCTATATCTTGATGTCAATCAACCTCCTTCACATAAAAGGGACTATTTGAAGGACACTTAAGGTAAGAGGGGAGGGATGTCCCATTAGTGCTGGCATCACCTATGCAGGTCTCGGGAGCTGTGAGCTCTCAAGCAGCTGGAGATTGGGCTCAACAATGCTAACTTCCTGCTAAGTCTAGAGGGCGCATGGGAGGGCTGATGGGGAGATTAGGGAGACTCAGTGGTCTCTCCAAATATTTTTAACACCTGCTCCGTTTCTAGGTTGGTGAATTGGGGCCTGTTCAGTGCCAGCCCAGCTTGGTAGGTCTATGACAGAGGTGAGCTGGAGCAGGGAGGGTGGGAAATGCAGGCGCCTGATCCACCAGCCACGGCTGGAAGATATTCTCAGACGTCTGAGAGTTCCCCCATCCCCCGCCCACCACTGCAGCAGACCACTCACTCGGATGTAGTTGGCATTGATGTAGTCTCCGTCCTCCTGGCTCTGTGCCCGGCCTAGACAGACACGGCTCTGGGGATCTAGGAAATAAAAATCAGCAGAGGTCAGAGGTCAAAAGGTAACCAACTAACACAGACTCCAGCAGGGGCAGAAGGAGGAGAGTTCCTGTGCTCATCAAGTCACGGCGCCTTGTGTATAGCAGGTGGCCTGATACCCCACTGAAACCATTGTTGTTGTTGTTGTTGTTGTTGTTGTTGTTGTTTTTGAGACGGAGTTTTGCTCTTGTTGCCCAGGCTGGAGTGCAATGGCGCGATCTCAGCTCACCGCAACCTCCGCCTCCTGGGTTCAGGCAATTCTCCTGCCTCAGCCTCCTGAGTAGCTGGGATTACAGGCACACGCCACCATGCCCAGCTAATTTTTTGTATTTTTAGTAGAGACGGGGTTTCACCATGTTGACCAGGATGGTCTCGATCTCTTGACCTCGTGATCCACCTGCCTCGGCCTCCCAAAGTGCTGGGATTACAGGCTTGAGCCACCGCGCCCGGCCATAAATATATAATATTCTAATAGATATAGTGATTCTAACCTTGAGATCGGTACGGGTTTAGAATAAGATTATGCCAATAGGGATGAAAAAGAGATGTAGAGAAAGGAGAATTTGTTTTCTAACGGTGAATACGGGATTCAGATGAGCAACTTGCCGG
This sequence comes from Sapajus apella, assembly GCF_009761245.1. Classification (NCBI taxonomy): domain Eukaryota; kingdom Metazoa; phylum Chordata; class Mammalia; order Primates; family Cebidae; genus Sapajus; species Sapajus apella. The sequence continues at coordinate 5,752,179 of NW_022436962.1, forward strand.
ATATCATACAGCCGTGAAGTGGGACTAGGACTCAAATCCCACTCAGCCGTGAGGCATTTGGCCTCTGCCTCTAAGGGGGAAGATTTCTCTAAATTTCATTTCTTCATCCATGTCCAAACAGGAATGAAGAAGACGGCTCGTGAGGAGAGGAGAAGAGACTCTCGCTCTGCTCATACCAGCCTGATCATGGACAGAGGGTGTCCTGGGACCACAGGAATCTCAGGCAAAGGGATTTTTCCCTTTTCTGGTAGCTGCAGTGCTGATTAGAATTCGGCCAAGAACAAGGGCTACTCCTCCCCGTGGCTTGGATAGCCCCTTGATCCGCCCTTGCAGGCAGAGGGCACTCCAGGAGGGTTAGCAGGAGGCAGGACTCGTGTGCTCCAGAGCTAAAGCCTCAAGCTGGGAGTAGCTTCCCTGCAGGGGGAGCGGAGGAGGGAGGGAGAGGCTCTGGGGCCTCGTGCCTGCCTCTGAAAACTAGAAGGTGCTGGTCCTGCGTCTGTCAGCTTGCAGGGTCAGCCCCTCCTAGCCCAGGATCCTCCATCCCCACCCCCACCACTGCTCCTTGCTGGCTGTTGCCCTGCCTCCTCCATCTGACTTTCTCAAAACCCTCTCTCTGGGAGCCCTCCTAGCGTTCCTTCTTCCACTGCAAGCCTTGGCTGGGCATTTCCCATGAGAGAGGAAAATGAGGAAGAGGGTTTGGTGCAAGCAGCTAAGTTGAATATATTAGGTAAGATATTCAACTTCTCTGTGCCTTACTGTGAAGGCACAGAGATTTGTACAATGGTCATCATAATATCACAGTGCCAACTTCATGGGATTGTTATGAGAAATTAGTGAATATAAAGGACTGAGAGCAGGGCCTGGCCCAGGGTGCACATCTGCAAACATTATTATTGCTGCTGTTGTGATTCCTGCTCCTTCTTCCCCCTTTCTCTGCTGAGAGAAGATGCCCCAAGTAAGGTCATCCTTCCCTGGCTGAAACCATGTGCCTTGCCTTCTGAAGTTCTCCAGCCCCAGGGCCTGTGCCCAGCTCCCTTCATCCTAGCTGCAGTTCTTACTTGGCAAGATGGTCTTGTATCGGTCCTTGGAGGCATGGCCAGGGATGTCCAGGTCTTCGGGGCTGACAAAGTTTGAAGGGATCTTCTGGCAGAGGGAGGAAATGAGTGAGCAGCTGACTCCCCTTCCTAGCCTCCTTTTTTCCTCTTCTATTCTTTTCTAGAACAACTGGGCTCTGGCTGTTCCTTCTTGATATTAATATGTAGGCCTAGATGGGGTGGGGGCAGAAGGGGAAGCCCAGGGGGAGCCCTCTCCCCCAGCCCTAGAATTCTCTTTCCTGAGGGGTCCAGAGAGGAGACAGGCCCACGGTCCCTGTGAGAGAACGGTTCCAGCTGGCTGCCTCTGATACAGAGCAGAGCAATTCGGAGGGGACCTCAATTTCTTACCAAGAATTCTTCTTCCAGCTGCTTGGGGCTGGGTGGCTGGCACTGAAGGGCCCAGCGGGTAAGGGGGTGTCCAGCAGTGCGCAGGAAGTGCAGAGTGACCTCCCGGGGAGTGTTCACGGAGCAGATGGGTTCTACAGCTCCCAGGGACCGGACATCCAGCATCAGAGCCACATTGGAGCCCCGCCTGCAGGCACAGCCCACACTGCCTAGTGAGCACCCAATCGTATTTGCTTTGCTTTTTATCTTTTCTTTTAGGGATAGGGTCTCTCTCTGTTGCCCAGGCTGGAGTGTGAGGGCACCATTATGGCTCATAGCAGCCTCAAACTCCTGAACTGAAGCGATCCTCCCACCTCAGCCTCCGGAGTAGCTGGGACCACAGGCACATGCTACTGTGCCTGGCTAATTTAAAAGAATTTTTTTTTTCTTTTTTTGGTTTTGAACTCCTGGGCTCAAGTGATCCTCCTGCCTTGGCTTCCCAAAGTGCTGGTTATAGGCATGAGCCACTGTGCCTGACCACACTTGCTTTTCTTACAAGTATTACTGTTATGAGGTACCTCTGAGGGGGCCGTTCCTTGTCTTTCCTTTAACATGGATGCCCAATGAATTTAGGGTTCAGGCCCCTGCTCTATACCTTTTTTTCTCCCCCCTTCCTAGCCCAGGCTGGTCTCCAATTCCTGGACTCAAGAGATCCTTCCACCTCAGCCTCTCAAAGTGCTGAGATTTTGGGCATGAGCTACCATGCCGGGCTCAGCCCTCTCCCTGTGTCAGCCAGACAGGGCAGCCTTGAACTCAACTGCTCCTTCCAGCTGCCTGCCCCTTCCCACTCCCAGCCAGGCCCCGTGGCTCTGACGTGCATCCAGCACCGAGAAGGCCACTGGCCTGGCCTGGAATTTAGGGAGCAGGCTCAGGGTTGATAAGAAACTCTGCTCCAGACATGCAAAACACATGCAAATGAGCACTACTGGTTTCCTTTCCATACTGGAGTCAACAATTGTGGGTCCTCTGGACTCTGCTGTCAGAGCTGGAGGAGCAGGTGGAGGGAAGGGAGGAACGGATTGGGGCTCAGGGCTGGGAAGACCCCTCCCCCAGGGAAGAGCTCACCTCTCCTGCAGCCGCACATGCTTCTTGGCTGGCGTTTTGGCAGGCGGAGGCTGGGTCATGGCTGCCCCCAAAGAAACGGTCGGCGGCTGTGCTGTGGAGCTCCCTCCACGGGCCTGGACCATGCTGGGGTGGGGTGCTGGGCCCAGGGGAGGCTCACTCAGCCATGAGGTCTGCCTGAAAGACAGGGCCCTCCGCTGCTGTTCCCTGGCCTGACTGATTGGCCAGAAGGAGGCTCCCACGCCCAGGCCGGCTTTGCGCCCCGTTTTCACTGGGGCGCCTCCTGTTCCCCAAGAGGTAGCCTCATGTTCACTACAGGAAGGACGGGATCTCTTTGGTGGGACCCAGGGCAGAAGGCCGTCTCGGGTTAGAGTAACGGCAAGACGAAGGGTAGAGATTGTGGATGAAGATAGGAAAGAAGCCAAAAGGAGGAAGAGAGAGACGAGAGAGGCCACACAGGGCTCTGCGCGGGTCCAAGTGGAGAGGGCAAGGGAGGAAATGGAAGACATGTGTTCTCTAGGACGGAAGGGAGAACGCGTGCAGAAGCCATCTCGGAGCTAACCAGTGGGCCTTCTCCTCAACAGGGGATGGCGGCTGCAGCAGTGCTGGAGGTGGGTGGGCAGCCAGGCAGGCCAGCTCCGGGACCCCGGCAGGGTCCTCTCCTAACTGCTGATGTTCCACTCCTAAGTCCGTTTCTGGCTTCTGGGGTCTCTGTCCAGGGAGGTAGGCTGGGGGTGTTTCCTTCCTCCTCCTGCCCATCCCCCGCCTCCCGCCTCTGCAACCGTCACAGGAAATGGCCTCACCAAGCCCTTGAGCGACAGCGCATGGTGAGGCGACAGCTGGGGCAAGACAGGGGGCATGCAGATGGTGGGACCATCTCCTCTTGGGGGCAGTCCCTATCTCGCAGAGCCAGGGTCACAGCGGGCGAGGTGGCAGGGTGATTAGTCAGCAAGGCGGCAGGGATGGAGGTGAGGGGACAGGGCGGGTCCGGCGCAGGTGTGGGTGGTAGAGAGAGGGTCTCTGGCAACAGAAAGGGGGCCTTGAGCCTCCGCTCTCCTTGCAGCTCCCTGTGGCTTCCATGCTTACCCACGTCCTGGGGACATCAGGGCTGTGAGCACCCATTCCCCAGCCAGGCCTTGTAGCTCCCCGCTCGCCCCCCCCCCCCCACTCCCCCCTGCAGATGCCCTCTTATATCCCTGGAGTTCGCAACTCCCAGGGCCACAGGACTCCCGGTCCCCCTTCAGATACTTACTGAAGCAGCTGTGGCCCCCAGGCTGCCTCTTGCCAGCTGTCTGTCTGTCTGTCAGTCTATCTCTGAGGGCTGAGAAGGCTCCAGGAAGCCAGCTTCCTCCCTCCGCCCCTCCTTGCTGCCACCCACGCACACCCCAGCTGCATGCTGCCCTCCTGTGCCTGCTGCCGCTGCCACCAGGGGTCGGGTGCCTCCCGCCCGTGCCCTTCTGGATCCCAAGGCCCTGTTTCCTGGGAACGGGTGAGGGGCTAGGCCTTCCTGACCATCCTGCTTCCCCGGCTTCCAGACCCTCTCCCGTCCTGCTGTGTTTCTCCTCTGGGTCTTTTTCACATCTAGCCGCTGCCTACTTGCTGGGCACAGCTCGTCTGACCCCCAGCTCTGTGCTGTCCCACAAAGAACCCAAGGTTCTTCTGCTCAACTTGACCTTGGCCAGAGGCTTATTTCTGCTTCTCTGCCTCTGCCCTACAGCCCTCTCCCTCAAAGCCCTTGCTGCTTCAAGCCTTGGGAATTCATGGCCAAGCACAGACCACATCTTTCCAGAGCAGATGTGGCACAGACTTGGCGTGGGGAAAAGGAGGAGGCAAGAATCCATGCCTCACAATGGGAAGGAAAGGCCCGGGGCCAGGCCAAAAAGGTCGTCTCATGCCTTGCACCACAGCCCAGCTCTCTGTAGCCCACACCTGAGTGTAGCCAGCCCAGGAGGAAGCAGACAGCAGAGTCCACTTGTAGGAGGGAATCTGAGGGGCTTCCCTGGGCCCCCAGTCCCCTGCGGGCCTCCTCCCAGAACCCTGACATCTGCTTGGAAGACTTACAGACAGCGGACAGTCTCTGGCCCTCACAGCAGGGGACTCCCATGTCCTCTTCGCTGCTGGGGTGCCTGGGACCTGAGGGGTGGCCCCCAAGTGCAAGACTCCTCTGCCCCCTGCCCCTGCCTGGCCTTGGCAGGCTCCTTGCGGGCCGGCAGCCCAGCTGGTTCACGCTCGCTGCACGCCTCCTTTCACCTTGTAATATTTCAAACACCCTTCCCTTCCCGGCCCCCAACACGCACAATCCACGTCCTCTTTCTTCCACCCACTTTCCTGATTCAGCTGTCAAATGGTGACAGCAAAAAAGAAATGAGGTACCATAGGCACAGGGGTAGGCACGCTGGAGGGGGTGATCGGGAGGGGCTGACCTTCTGCTGGCCCCCTGGGGAGGGGTTGATATGAAGAACAGGAATGACCCTCTGAGGCTCAGGAGGCCTCCTAGCACCTGCCCTTACTCTTGGCAGTGAGGACAGGGGCTGGCTCTTTTCTGAGTCCCTCCATGGCCAGCAGACCCTGGCGCCTTCTTCCCTGCAACCTGCCCTCCTCTTCGGAGTGGGTGGGTTTCCCTGAGAAGGAGGCCGATTAGGGCTGGGAAAGGGGTTGGCGCCGGTGCTCAGGACACAGTGGAGAGGAACAGGAACCTGAGAGCCCCTACCGTGCTTGCAGGCAGTGACCCGGCGACTGGCCTCACCCCCTACACCAGTCAGTGTTTCCACTGGTGGGTAGCAGGGGCCCAGGGGGTACAGCAGGGGGCAGGTGGGGGTTGGAAAGAGGGCCGGGCTCTGGGCCTGTGTTGATCGCTATCAAGAACAGGAAGCTAGGACACCACAGGGGTGGGAGGAGGAAGCGGCAAAGCCCTCCCCACACAGGTCTGCCTAGTGGCCCCAAGTTTCCAGGGTCCAGGCCCTGTCGGCTGTGAGCCCACCCCTTTCCCCCACAGACCAAGGCCTGGCAGTGGCTGGACAGTTGGAAGCTGAGCTTCTGAGCAAGGAGCAAGGAAACTGCGAGCCAGGAGATGGGCAAGATAGTTGGGGGTGGGGGCAGTGGTTGGGCATTAGGCAAGACCTCAAGGATCCCCCGTTCCCTCTGGGTGGGTCTAGGGTGGAGGGGACAGTCACTCTTTGCCTCCTGCCCACTCTCTCTTCTCCTGTGCTTAGGGATGCCTGGACATCCATGGAGGTGTGTGGCCAGAGCTCGTGAGGGCTGAGGGTGCCCACTGCAGCCTCAGAAGGGACACGATGCCTGTCGTCGTCAGCCTGCACCAGCCCCTCCCCAGCCTGGCCTGGTGACTTGAATCGCTCCTCTCTGCCCTCTCTGGAGTGGACTCTGCCCCATCCGGGCTGCTGGGAGGCTCCTGGGAGTGACTCCCTCTCCCCTCCAGAACCTTCCCACCCCTGGGGCCGAAAGGTCCCAGCAGCTCTCAAACTTCCATCACTCGAATTGATTTGTGTTCCTGGGTTGAGATTTAGGTTCTAGCCACCCTCGACTCCAGAAAGTATCGTAATAGTCAGAAATCAGAATGACCTGTGCATGTGAGTCTAAATGTAGCTTATTAGCTGTGTGACCTTGGCCAAGTCGCTGAGCCACCCTGAGCCTCGGTCTCCGCCTCAACTTCCTCCCTCTCCTGGGGGATGTTCGCAGTGCCTCCCTCGTCAGCTTATGGAGTGCTCTGTTCATGGAGAGCTCGGGAGTCAGAGGCCAGAGGAGCGAGGAGCTGGAGGAGCTGGCTGGGGAAGTGGGCCTGGGAGCCTGGGAGCTACACAGGGTGAGGAGGTCATGGGTCTCACCATTCCCCAGCCTCCCTCTTCCTCCTTACTGCTGACTTTCTCCCCGAAGCCGGGCTCTTCCACCCCAGCACTGAGGAGGTTCAAGGAGTCACTCCCGGGGGTCTCCCAGCATCCTGGGTAGGGCAGTTTACTCCAGGGAGGACAGAGAGGGGCATCCTAAGCCACCAGGCCAGGCTGGGGCCCGGCTGGTACAAGGCATCATGAAGTCAGACTTGTACCATCTGAAGCTGTGGTGGGTGCCCTCAGCCCTCCCGAGCTCTGGCCACACACATCCTGACTCTCTTGTTTCCCCCTCCAGTGACCCCCAGTTCCAGGCTGTGAGCCACAGCTCCCTGTCCCCAGTATCAGAAGCCCCCCAGGGAAAGGTGGCCATTAAATCTGGAATTCCCAGAAGTCTTTGCTCCTTGCCAGCTCCTAGCGAGTAAGGAGCTCCTTGCTGGGCTGCTGTTGGCCCCCAGAGGCAAGGGCCGCCACCCTCTAATAATTCAAGGGGAGGATCTTGGGGAGAGGGTCAGCTGCTGGGGGCCAGGACTCCTGGGTCCCGCACACTTCACCTGCTCTGCTCCCTCCTATCTGCCCTCCTCGGCTCCTCTTTAGAGAAGCACTAGGATCTGGGGTGGCTGCTCCCCCATCCTTCCCACCCCCAGAATCCTAGGCCAGCCTGAGCCGGCTTGTTCTGCCCCAATTTTACTGGCCCAGGCTTGTTCCTGTTTGTGTGGGGGAGACAGAACTGGATCTGGGAAGCCCCATCCTGGAGGAGGCAGGGAGACAGCAGGGGAGACATGGTGAGCGGGGCAGGGAAGTGCTGTTAGGGGCATGGGATGGGTCCGGGCTGACCACAGTGACACCTGTACCCCTATCTCAAAGCTGCACTCCTGTGCCGGGCCTAGGAACTCCTGCCACCTTTTGGGTGAAGGGGAACGTCCCATACTCCTTGCCTCTGGCTGAGAGGACCAGCAATCCAGCTCTGCTCAGCACTGGGGTGCCACGGCCAGCCTCCCGGGAGGTCTAGGAAAGTGCCTGGTTCTTTGCCTGTGGCTGGAACTCAGGACCTTGGCAGGAAGGTTTTAGGATAGAAGAGAGTCCCTCCCTTTCTTCCAAGCCCAGAGCCAGCCAAATGGACATCTATTCCACAACGTGGCCTTTTCTTCCCAAGGGCTCCCCTCTCCCTCCCACTCTGTGTTGTCCCTGGACACCCACTCAAGCATCCATCCAGACAGTAGTGTACACGCTCATGGCCCATGTTTGCACACATGCACACGCACAGTGTCAATCCACACATACCCAGCCCCTCCCTTGCTCTCCCATGACCTGGTCAGGGGGACCTAGGCCTTCCCCCACTCCCTGGCCACCTTCCCCATAGTATAGGCAGCAGGGGGAGTGGGTCGCTTGGCTGTCCTGAGCCACCCTGCTTCTTTGCTGCCCAGCGATGACCTTCATCCAGCGTGGGAGCTGCCCAAGGCCTGGTTTCAGGCTGTGGGAGAGCAGAGAGGGGCCAGAAGAGCGCTGCCCTGGGCAGCTGTAGGAAGAGGCCAGGCCAAGTTCACATTTGGGAGCCAGGACTCCGGACCTGCCCCCTGCCCTCCTCTGCCTCCTGCCTGGCTCTTTCCAGAAGGAATCAGTAAGGTGCCCTGAGACTTCAGGGTAGTGGGGGGAACCCCAGGGGTTCTCTAGGGAGAGGATGTGGGTTTGTCTGGGGGGTGGTTGCTGGGGAGGAGATACAGCTCTTGTGGTACATTTTCTTTTGCTGAATGGAGAGGTTTGGGCTGGGGAGGCTGCTGCTTATTTTTCAGAGCCTCTAGAAGCCCTGTCTCTGAGTCCCCTAGGTGGGGTTGGGGGCTGGCGGCTGTGCCTCTTAAGGCCAGGTGCCTCCTCAAGGCTCTGCCCACAGGACTAGCTATGGAGTCTGTGCTGGGCTCCACAGGCCTCTCTTTTGTGGGGACTCTTGGGCAGGTTCTGACACCCCCTGCCTGTCCCTAGACCTGTGTCCTGTATGTCTCTTCTCCTTAGATTCCAAATTAGGGCACCTCCACCCCACCTGTCCCCTTTTTGGTTGCTGATCAAGGCTACCAGAAAGAACAAAGTGACGTGTCCCCAGATGAGGTGGGATGAGGGTGGGATGAGAAGGTACGATCTTTCCTCCACCTCTTGCCCAGACTGGGACCTGGGACCTCTTCCTTTTCACATCAGTTTCCCTGGTTGCAACATTCCCCTACCCCACCCCCGCCTTTCAACAGAGCACATATGTGCAGGCGCACACACAGCCTGGAAAATCTCCTGAGTCTGCAGTGCTGAGTTTCCAGGCCCCATCCAGGGGCCGGGTGGGCGGCTCTGAGGTTTGGGGCTGGGTGGAGCGGGGGAGGGGCAAGCAGCCCCTGGCTGTGGCCTGAGCAGGGAGCCGGGCTGAGCTGGTCTCTGAGGTTGGCGTGTCCTCCCTCTGGGGCAGGCCCAGGAGAATCCAGCTCCCACCAAGGCTGCCTTGGTGTTCAGACTTCTATACCTGTCTGTTTTCCACACATCCCCCCACCTCCCCACCACTTCCTGAGTTTGTTCGAGTCCTGGGCTTCACTCCCAGGGCCCAAAGCCTTTTCTACTGTTCTCCCTTCTTATCCTCAGCTGTCTGTGGGTGGAAGCACCTGGGTGAGCAGCTCAAGGTGACTTGCGGGCTCTAGTCAGGGGTAAAGCAAAGCCTCAAGTGCAGTATCTTTGAGGCCAGGCTTGCCTGGGTTTCTGCAGTGCCCAAAGCCAGGTGGGGGGTGGGAGGGGGCAGGGGAACCAGGGTGGGCGTTGCTGATCCAGGAGATGGAGTGGGGGAAGGCAAGCAAAAGTCCTAGGTAGTTGAATTGCTCCTCAGAAAATTCCCAGCTGATAGGACCCCAATTTGGGAGATTTGGAGCAGGGTCCGCCCTCTCTGCTCTATGGAGTCTGAAGCCCCCAGGTTCAAGTCCAGCTTTTCTGCTCACATACGTGGGCTCTTCCCCTCCCTGGTTATCAGCTTCCTCATCTGGCAGTGGTGAGCTGGACTGGAGGAGGCCCAAGGGCCAGGTAGGCTCTAGATCTACAATTGCTGTGACTCAGGGGCCAAAGGATGTGCTTCTGTCCCCAAGAGCATGGCGCCACATGGATATAGAAAAGGAGACACACACTCAGCTGGCCATCCACCCAGGACACAGGAACATGCATCCACATGGGGTCACCAGGACCATACACACCCCCACGGCAACACTGTCCATCTCGCACCCGCTGACAGCAGAGCTGCACCCCTCCTCCAGGGCCAGGGATGGGAGAGCCAGCTGCAAATGTGTCCATTTGCAAAGCCACCTCTCCTCTTGGTCTTCCCCAAGAGCACAGGACACTTTCCTCCCTGGAGAGCTGACGGCTGGGAGTGGGGGAGAGGTAGGGAGGCAACGGGAAGAGGTGGGCCTGTCTGCAGCCTGAGAGTCACAGTCCCCTTCCACCTTCTAGGCCCGGAGCCAGTGTCCACTTCTCTCCCTTCAAGAGCCTTGCCAAGGCTGGAGAGATGGGGGCTCAGGCTCTGGGGCTGAGAGGCAGGCCCTTATTTTTGCTGCCTGCTGCCTGCTTCTGCTTGAAACTCTGCCCTTCCCACCCATGCCCACCCGCCTGCTTGCCTGCCAGCCAGCGGGGCAAAGAGGGCCAGGGACACTGGCTCCCCACCTTGCTGACTCCCGACTTTACTCTGCAGATATTGGAATGAGGCCCCCAGTCCTGTTCGCCGCCCTGCTCTGACTCTGGGGATTTTTGGCAGAGATAAGGTGGGCATGGGGGGCAGGCGAGCGGGTGGGGTCCCCGCTCTCCAAGGCACATCTAGGCCTCCCACCGCTCCACAGGCCCCACAGCTGGTCTGCATTAGGGAGGAGAGGCCACTCCCTTTCCACCGGGGCCAGCATGCGGCACAGCAAGTGAGGACAGATTGCTCAGCCTGCCTGGAGAACAGATGTGCAGTGGGCATGCCTCTGGGAGATGCCCCTTGGCCGTGAGTGGGGCTGTCAGGCATGGCAGCAGAGCCTTCTCTCGGATCCTGGCCCTGCCCTCCCATTCCAGTAGACTTCCTGGAGGCCTCTGTCCATCTCCCCGGTTTCTGCCCACTTTCCTCCTGCAGGAAGAAGCATGCCCCTCCCTGGAAGGGAGTCCACGCAGGGAGAGTGGAGGTGGGTGTCTTCAGCAGGGGAGGGAGTTCTGGGCGTGAAGAGTCGGGGGTGTAGGGCGAATTTTTCCACACCAGCCCCCGCCTCTCCCCTGCCTCCTTTTTTTTTTTTTTTTTTTTGGCCTTCCCTTCTTCTGTAGGGCAGAAAGGCTGTTAGTGGGTTCTGAAAGCCCCTCCTTTTCCCCAGGCCCACCACTGACAGTGAATGTCACCAGCCAGGGGAGACCTACTAGCCTCTTTCTGAGCTGGGCAGCGCCGGAGCCAGGCGGGTTCACCCATGCCCTCTGCCTCATGCATCTGAGCCCCTTGGCTCTCTCAAAGGGCAGCAGCTCCAGGTCCACACTCATGCATCCAGATTTGAGTTCTAGGATCTGGTGCCAGGGAGTCACTACCAGCTGGAAGTGACTGGCCTGCGACCCTGTAGGCAGAATGTCACCGTCACCCTCACTACCCACAGTGGTCTGAGGCCTGCAGGCTGAAGGGGCAGGGGCGTTGCCTGAGGTTGGCCAGGAGGCGGCTGCCCTGGAGTGCTGGCAGGGAGGGCAGCTTCTCTGTAGAGTGTGTCTAGTTCAGTGGCCCATTTAGGAGCACTACAAGCAGAAGGGTGATGCCCCGGTGCCCCTGACCTTGGCGTCTCTCTCTCCCTCTGATGCAGCCCCCTCAGCTGTCCATGGACTGCAGCTCTACAGCCCCGGGAGCCCATCCAGCCTGGAGGCCTCATGGGGTGATGTCCCTGAGGAGCAGGATGGCCACCACCTTCTCCTATCCCACCTACAATCCCAGACATGGGCACATGGTATCTCCATGCCCCTGGCACCCTGTCCTGCAATTTCGGCAATCTCTTACCAGGTAGTGAGTATATTTTGGAAGTGACCACCTGGGCTGGCAACCTCCAAGCAAAAATCAGCCTCCACCAGTAAACAGGTAAGGTGGGCACTTGGGCAAGGCCCAGGGTGGCAGCCAGTCTGGGAGTGGTGGAGAGTCCAGAGCCTCATAGGCAGCAGTGTTCCAATGTGCCTGGGCTTCTGTGCTCCTGGTGCCAGCATCCATGCCAGCATCCTGCTCCCAGAGCCTTTCTAGAGCCTGACTTTGTTCTCTCCATCCGTCCTCTAGCCCCTGTGTCTCCAGATCACCTGGTACTGCATACCCTGGGCACCAGTGCCTGGCAAGCCTCCTGGAACGGCTCCAAGAGGGCTGCCGGGCTCCACTCGGTGCTCACAGACCTCCTAGATGGCACCACCCTGACTGCAATAGTCAGACGAGGAATCTCCCCACACCTTCCTTCACCTATCTCCGGGCACCCTTCCATGAGCTGATGCTCAGTGCTGCTGCTGGGCCCCATTGGGCAGCGGGGCCCAGTGCCACAGAGTGGACCTGTGAGTGCCTGGGGGTAAAGGAGACACAGCCGAGACTTCCCAGCTGTTCTTCATGGGTCAGGTAGCCAGGATACAACTGGCAGGGGAGAGGGTGTTTTGGAGGCTCAGAGGGAGCACTCCTGAGTTGGCTGGTGGTGGGCACCTATCTGAGGAGATCATGGTGGTGATAGTTATCAGCTGTACTCTTCTGCGTGCTGGACTCTGTGCTAAGCACTTTCTGTGTATTGTTTCCCTGAATCCTCAGAACAGCCCTATGGAAGTCATATTCTCCCCATCAGAGCCGACCTGATCTTGGGTTGAATGCCTGTGTTGGCTTGGTCACAACTTCACTGAGTTTTTACTTAGAGAAGCCCCATTGTGCCATGGTTAAGGGCAGACAAAGCAGCCTGCCTGCGTTCTGAGTTTTGTTTCTGCCACCCACTAGCTGTGTGTCTCTGGACACATTGTTTACCTTCTCTCTGTGTTAGTTTCCACATGTAGTACGCAGAACCACGCTGGCAGGTGCACATTTGATCACTTGATGCGTTTATTTCTGTTATTGTCCACAGCCAGATGGTAGCAGCCAGATCCTGGTGTTCATCCAGGATGTGGTGGCCAGTGATGGCTGCTCACACTGGGACAAGGCATGGCTGGTGCATAGAGAAGCCGCACAGAACCAGTGGGCTTCCTCCCCTCTGCTGTTTAGGTCTTCCTGCACACATTTCTTTCTTTTCTCCACAGATCCCTCTGCCCCCCTCCACCTGGTATTGACTCCCCTGCCCGCCAAGCTCTGGGCAAGCTGGAAGGTAGGGCCAGGTGCCCGGGATGGCTTCCTCTGAGGTTAAGTGGGTCAGTGGAGAAGAGCATCACTCTGGGCCCTGAGGCCCTCAATGCCACATTCCCAGGGCCCCTGCCCACTGGGCACTATGCTCTGGAGCTAAAGGTCTTAGTAGGGCCCTATGATACCTGGGCCCAGGCCAGTGCCTGGCTGGATGGTGAGTCCCAGCTGATGGGGACCTGCCCAGGGGCATCTGCCTCTAGAGGCAGGTGGGGCCTCAGTCTCCGGGGCCTGTCTCACCTCCAAATTCGGCAGCCCAGAGAAGGCAGTGGTGCCAAGCTGTAGCTGAATGGGCTGGAGGTCACCAAGGAGCCTGGGAGGCGGGCCTTGCTCTACACTGAGGGTGCGGGTGCCTGGGCCTCATTGGAAACATCTCTGTGCCACCTGGTACCACTCACATCACCTTCTATGAGCAGGTGCCTGGGGCCCACTACCTTGTGAAAATTGCCCCATCTCTGGGAATCATCACCCAGAGCCTCACGGGCCACACAAGTGAGTGCCAGCCACTGTGTCCCCTGGCCCTGCAGCTGGAAGGCCTTGCCAGGGGACAGAGGTCAGAGCAGGGGAGAGGCTCATAAGAGCTGGGCAGGGGGCACCACAGGGCTGCAGGCCCTATATGGACCCCTCACCAAACTGCCCTTCTCTTCAGGTCCCCTGGCACCACAGTCACTGGAGGTTATCAGCAGGGTGGCCCCTCTGACCTGGCCACTGGCTGGGCCCCAGTACCAGGACAGCGGGAAGGCTACAGGGTCGCTTGGCACCAGGAGGGCAGCCAGAGGTCACTGGGCAGACTTGTTGACTTGGACCTGGACAATTCTAGCCTGACTCTGAGGAGTTTGGTGCCCGGCTGGTGCTATGCCGTGTCCGTGTGGGCCTGGGTGGGGAGCCTTAGCTCCAGCGTCCAGAGGAGCCACGCCTGTACCTGTGGGTTCCTGGCTGCAGCCTATGGGAGGCCAGCCCAGGATGATGGTCTGGGGACTGGCGTCCTCTACTCTGCACTTCTCTGTGCCATATTCTTCTTTTGATTTTTTTGAAACAGAATCTCACTGTGTCACCCAGGCTGGAGTGCAGTGGTGGGATCTCGGCTCACTGTGACCTTCGACTCCTGGGTTCAAGTGATTCTGCTGCCTCAGCCTCCCGAGTAGCTGGACTTACAGGCACCTACCACCTTGCCTGGCTAATTTTTTTTTTCAGTAGAGACAGGGTTTCACCATGTTGGCCAGGCTGGTCTGGAACTCCTGAGCTCAAACAATCTGCTCACCTCGGCCTCCCAAAGTGCTGGGATTACAGGCGTGAGTCACTGCGGCCGGCCTGCGTGCCGTATTCTTGACTCAGAAGGCCATGAGTACAAGATGAGGCCTTTCATGAATCTATTTACAAGCAATTTCTACCTCCTTCCATCTGGGTGGTTATCTACCCACTGTCTATGCACTATCCATCCATCCATCCATCCATCCATTCCACAAATATTTAATGAATGACTCCCATTTTCTTGGTATGAAACCAGTTGCTGAGGCCAAAAATGATGAATAGTCTAGGAAGACAAGTAAACGAGATGGCATATATATATATATAGAGAGAGAGAGAGAGAGAGAGAAAGAGAGAGAGAGAGAGAGCGAGCGCATATGATTTTATATATCATAATACCTGTTAATGCTCTAATTAGAATGTACAAAATGCATTGGCTTGAACCATATGAAATTCCTATAAGTGGCTGGGTGCGATGGCTCACGCCTGTAATCCCAGCACTTTGGGAGGCTGAGGTGGGCAACTTACAAGGTCAGGAGTTCGAGACCAGCCTGGCCAACATGGTGAAACCCTGTCTCTACTAAAACTACAAAAATTAGCTGGGTGTGGTGGCAGGCACCTGTAGTCCCAGCTACTCAGGAGGCTGAGGCAGGAGAATCACTTGAACCTAGGAGGTGGAGGTTGCAGTGAGTCGAGATTGCGCTACTGTGCTCCAGCCTGGGTGACAGAGCAAGACTCTGCCTCAAAAAAGAAAGAAAAGAAAAGAACAGAACAGAACAGAAGAGAAGAGAAGAGAAGAGGAAAGGAAAGAAAGGAGAAAGAAAAGAAAGAAAGAGGGAAATTCCTGTAAGTTAAAACAGCTGAATCTCGGGAATTTTATGTGGTTCAGTCTAATCTTTTAGGACTCACACCTGTTGTTATGATTAACCACTCGTGGCCCCCTGCCACCCACCTCCCTGCTGTCAGTCATGGGAGAGCATGAGGAATGTCATGCCCAGGGCCGCTACACAAGTGGGCAAACCCCTTCTAAAAAGGGTCTGCCCACCTTCTAGAAGGCAGACCCTTCTGGGGCACCTGCTTAAAAAGTCAGAGGAGGTTTCCTGGAGAAGAGTGAGCTGAGTGAGCAGGCTGGTGGGGAGCAGGATGTGGTCCTGCCCAGGGGCCTCTGCTGGGGCTGAGGAGGACAGCTGAGGGCCTTAGCAGGAGGCTAAGCATGCACCAAGGCCCACAGGCTCAAGACAGAGACCTTGTGGGAACTGAATGTCAGCAGGTGAGCTGGAGACCAGCTCAGAGCAGCCCTAAGAGGTGTGAGAGGGTGGGCGCCATGCCCTCAGGGGCAGACAGTCAGGGAGGAAGCAGCAGGTGTCTGGGCAGGCGTCTGTTTTAGAGGGTTCCTGGCAAGGAAAGGAGGGCAGCCTTTGAGCCCTTTGGAAGCTGGGGTTTTAGGCTGGGAGTGCAGGCAGCTTGCTTGGGGACTGAAGAGACGGGTATAGCTCACGGGGAGGAGAGGCAGGGGATTCAGGTGACCCCACATCTGTTTCTTCCTAGTCCTTCTTCCAGTCCCTGCTCCTCCTGCCAACATGAGCTGAGCCTTGCCAGCCAGCCTCCTGCCCTGAGGGATTCCTGGAGTCCCCCACCGAGCAAGAGGGTTGGCTTCCAGATGCAGCTTTATAGCCTGAGGCCTCTGGCTCTGGAAAGGGAGGAGACTGGCTGCAGAGGTCCGGAGCTTCTCCTGGGCCCAGCTGTCCCTGGGCTCTGAGCCCCTGGTACAGCTGGCCACACTGCAGGGGCCGGATCAGAACAGCAGCACCAGCACCATGGGCTGGACATGTGAGTGTCCTCTGGCCGCCCTCCCCTAGCGTGCTCCTTGGATTCCCAGGGGGCAGCGTGGCCCCTTGGCCTCTTTGTGGTCTGCAGGCAGGCAGCAGGGCTGACGGTGGGGCATGTACCAGCTTAGGGTTGTACTCTTGGTCCCTAGGCGCTAGGTAACCCCACTCTTCTCACTGGGACCCCCCCAGGGCCCTGGCCCTATAGGCCTTCTAGAAGATGGGCAGACCCTTTTAAGAAGGGGTTTGCTCACTTGTACAGAGGCCCTGGGCATGGCATTCCTCATGCTGTCTCATGGCTGACAGTCAGGAGGTGGGTGGTAATGTGAGCCTCGAGTGGTTAATCATAACAACAGCAAGGCTGGGCGTGGTGGCTCACGCCTGTGAGGTGGGTGGATCACTTGAGGTCAGGAGTTCGAGACGAGCCTGGCTGACATGGTGAAACCCCATCTCCACTGAAAATACAAAAATTAGCTTGAGGTAGAGGCTGCAGAGCCGAGATTGCACAACTGCACTCCAGCCTGAGTGACAGAGTGAGACTCCCTCTCAAAGAAAAAAAATTCATAACAGCAACAGCTGGCGTTTCCTGGGGACTCGGCCAGGTCTTCTACCTGTGCGCTCTCATTAAGTCTCATAACGCCAAGCCTAGGAAGTAGTTACTATGGTTTTCTTCATTTCACAGATGAGGAAACTGAGGCAGAGAGACAGAAAATAACTGGCGCTAGGTTCCTCAGCACAGTGGGGAGTTGGGATTCAGGCAGGCAGTGTGACCGCATCCTCGCTCCTTGCTTCTACTCAAGTGTGGGACATGCAGCGAGGTTTTCTCCTCCCCGGAAGCCCTGGGGTCTCATAGAGCTGCGTTGGGAAGCCCCTCTCACATGGCCTGAGTCCTCCTGCTCCTGCCTGCAGAGCTCTTGGTGGAGCTGAGGGATAGCTGGGTCTCCCCACCCTCGGCACATCCCTCTCCAATGTGGCGGCTCCTCCCACCCCTGCCCTGGGCCTCCCCTCCCAGCCTCCTCCTGCTCCTGTCACTGTTGTCTGGATCCTGCCTAGAGTCCAGGCTGGGAGGGAGCTGGAAAGAGATCACTCTGGGAGTCAGGAGACCTGGGTTCCAGCTGGGGCTGACCCCCTAGAGCAAACCTTGGCCCTCTTTGAGCTTCAGTGTCCCCATTTGTAAAGAAGAGTGTTGACTTCTGGGCCAAGCTCATGTGGCTTCTGGGTTTAAGCGGGTTCAAGCTCTGAGGGTGAAGGGGTGCTGCCTGGGCCCCCAGACCCTTCCTTTACTACTCAGTCAATATGTTCTTTCATATCTTCTTTTATTTTTGAGACAGAGTCTCCCTCTGTCTCCCAAGCTGGAAGGCAGTGGCATGATCTCAACTCACTGCAACCTCCACCTCCCAGGTTCAAGTGATTTTCCATCCTCAGCCTCCCAAGTAGCTGAGATTATCGGCACCTGCCACTGCATCCGGCTAATTTTTGTATTTTTAGTAGAGTCGGGGTTTTGCCATGTTGGCCAGACTGGTCTTGAACTCCTGACCTCAGGTGATTCGCCCAACTCGACTTCCCAAAGTTCTGGGATTACAGGCATGAGCCGCTGCGTTCAGCAGTGGCTCACATTTGCCCGGCTATAAGGGTCTTTAAAAGTTCCTTGCCCGGGCCTGGTGGTTCACTAAAAATACAAAAATTAGCTGAGCGTGGTGGCAAGCACCTGTAATCCCAGCCACTTGGGAGGCTGAGGCAGGAGAATCACTTGAACCTGGGAGCTGGAGGTTGCAGTGAGCCGAGATCGCACCACTGCACTCCAGCCTGGGCAACAGAGTGAGACTCCATTTCAAAAAACAAAAAACTCCTTAGTGCAGGGGCTGGGAGAAGGGACACCATTTAACGCTCATGCTGCCCACCCTAGCTCTGCCTATGAGAAGGGTAGGGGCGTGGCGTTAGTAAGTGATTAGTTCATCTGTTCAATTTAGGCTCAGCCTGACTGTGCTGACTGGGGTCAATGGTGGGCCCTGCTTTCCAGTGGGATCCTGGGCTCACTGGACATACTGAAGCAGTGTCTCTAGCTCCTGGGTGTTTCTTGATAAGACCAAGGATGGAGGGAGAAATCAGGGGTCTTTTGGGGAGGGGAGAGCCAGAGATTGAGTGTAGATCTTTCTCCCGCTTCTCCATATCCTCCATATCTTGGCTCTCCTGGCAGGCCCACTCGCCCCTCCTCTGGTAAATGTGTCAAGCGAAGGTTCCACCCAGCTCCGGGCATCCTGGGTCCATGACCCCGGGGGCCAAGACCCTGTACCAGGCAGGCACCCTGGCAGACACCAGCACCATGGGAGCCAATGTGGCCAGCACAAGCTTTTTGAGTCTGACTCGAAGCACAAAATACGAGACAGAGGTTGTCATGAAGGCTGGGCCCCTCTACACTGCAGCAGCCAACACCTCTGGCAGGACCCGTGAGTGAGGCATGGGGAAGGCAGCCATGTGGGAGAGGTGGGCAAGGCTGCCTCTCAGAGCCCCGGGTCCTCCCTCAATGGTGCTCCCTTTAGCCCATTTCCCATCTCCACATCCGAGGGCCCTGCATGGGGTCAGCAGGCCCTGGCACCATGCATGGGGCTCTGAGGACTGGAGCCGGTGGCCTGGCTGACTGCTCTCCCTCCCTCTCTCCCTCCCTCTGCATGCCCAGTGAGTTGTTGGTGCCCATGCATGTGAGCGCGGCTGTGGTCAGTCAACCTGGCCTGGGCCAGTTTCCCCATGCAGCAGGGGGCGTACCACGCCCAACTCTCAGAGGCAAGGCACCTCTCCTGGGAGCAGCACCCCCTCGTGCCAGGCCAAGCCCACCCCAAGCCCACCTCATCCTGAGGGGCCTCACACCTGAACCCAACCTCTCCCTGTCAGTGCTGTGCCAGCTGGGGTTGCTGCAGGCATCCACTCACCGTGTGGTGCTGCCTGTTGGTATGCAGACGTCAGTGTGGGGAAGGACGAAGGTACCCTGAGATGCGGGCCCGATCCGGGTGGCAGTGCTGCCCACTCAACTCTGAGCCACCTGCTCTCTCCAGGTGGATGCACCCACCCTGCTCTGGGTTATGCCCCTTATGCTTCTCCAGGTGGGCAGTCATGTCCAAATGAGATGTTTTTCTGCCTGGCTGATGTCCCTTTCTGTGGGCATAAATGCCCAGTCCTCTGTGCCTATGGATTTTGAGAGCTCCTACCCAGAAGACCTGCTCATAGGAGTGTGCTGACACCCACCCAATGTGGAGCCTTTTGATTCCCACAGAGCCTGGCCCTGTAGAGGATGTGCAGTGCCAGCCTGAGGCCACCTGCCTGGCCCTGAACTGGATGGTGCCCACCGGGGATGTGGGCATCTGTCTGGTGGTGGCAGAGCAGCTGGTGGAAGAGGGAATGCTCGCCTTGTGTTTCAGGCCAACACCTCCAGGAATGCAGTCATGTTGCCCGACCTGGTGCCTGGCACTTCCTATGGCCTCAGCCTCTCCGTGCCAGGCAGGAACAGTCTGTGGAGTCGGGCAGTTACCCTCGTGTTATCCACTTCTGCCGAGGGTAGGCAGCTTGTGCTGCCTCTGGGGCCACCTCCGTTCCCTGTTTTCCTGGGGATGTCACTCCTCTAGTCCTGGCTGCCTGGGGTTTTCCCTGTTCCCCAGGGCCCAGCCCTTTCCTCTGGCCTTGATCTTGCTAGTTTGATTCCATACTTTTGAGCCTCATGTCCTGGTACCCTAGCCCAGGAACCTTCTAGTCCTTATTTAATTATATACATTAGCCATTGTTGCCAGGCACTGAGAGTCACTGGGGCTATGATGGCATGGTCCCTGCCCTTGAAGATGGGTTGCTAGGCACCCAGCCAGGTCCTCACTCTCCTCCTCTCCATCCCCAGCCTGGCATCCCCCAGCATTTGCCCTGGCCCCCAAGCTGGAGCCTGGGACAGAAATGGGAGGATGATCCCGTGGGGCATGTTTGGCAAGGATGACAGGCAGATCATTGCCACCACCACCATGTCACATGAGTCCTGGGCCCAGGAAGGGATGGGGAGACCCCAGCTGTGGCATGGAGTAGGTGGTGAGGTAAGATGGGGACTGAGACTGGTAAGATGAAATATGTGAGGCTGGTATCAGTCTCGAAGCAGGAAGGAGAACCAGAATGTTCTGGAGGAGAGTGCTAATGTGAATGGTGGGCACATGCTAGAGAGATAGGGTAGCCCATCTGTGGCAGGAAGAGAGGCCGCAGCCCCACTGCCACCCTGCTCTGCCCATGTCCCACTCCTCTCCCAGTGACCGAGTCTTCCCAGAAAGCCATCACATGTGGCATGACCACTACGACAGAAGACATGACTCCTACCTGGCCATTCTGCTCCCCAACCCCTTCTACCCAGGGCCCTGGGCTGTGCCGAAATCCTGGACGGTGCCTGTAGGTACAGAGGACTGTGGCCACACCAAAGAGACATGCAATGGGCAGCTCAAGCTAGGTTCCAAGTACAGGGGAGGGCTCAGGCCGAAGGGAGTGGTGACGAGCCGTTATAAGCCTCATTTTGGTTTGTAAACAAACAAGAGATCTAGACTGACTTATAAACAGAATGCAGGTGATGGTCCATAAAGGCCAACAGTGTTGACTGAGCTTCCCGGCAGATAAGGCAAAAATGGGAACACCCATTTGTTATGCAGTTTTTTTTTTTACCCCCAAAAGGAAGGTGGGGTGTATTCTGTTTCAGCTTGCCAGGGCAGTTCCCAGGATATCCAGCACCTATTGTTTTCTTTTTCTTTTTTTTTGAGACAGTCTTACTCGGTCACCCAGGCTGAAGTGCAGCGGCCAGTCTCGGCTCACTGCAGCCTCTGCCTCTCAGGTTCAAGCAATTCTTCAGCTTTAGCCTTCCAACTAGCTGGGACCACAGGCACAGTCATCATGCCTGGCTAATTTTTGTATTTTTAGTAGAGACGGGATTTCACCATGTTGGCCAGGTTGATCTCCAACTCCTGACCTCAGGTGATCTGCCTGCCTTGGCCTCCCAGAGTGCTGGGATTGCAGGCGTGAGCCACTGCGCCAGGCCCACGTACCTATTTCTAGAGCTTCCTCTTACTCTCAGGCAAGGAAGACAGAGTTTGCTGTAAGGTGGCAGATAGCATGATACGTGACCTCTGCCAAGCTTGTCCAACCTGCCTTATTTTGTTACTGTTCTGTTCTGTTTTGTTTTAGACTTTTAGCAGCCTGAGGCCATGGTTTTTCATTTCTGTCTCTAGTGATAAGCAGACAAGAGGGATGAGGAAGGGGCTTTACTGGCCCAACCAGAAATGGAAACCAAGAACCCATTGGACTCCCCTGCGGGGAAGCGCTCACTGTCTGAGCGCCTACTGCTCCGGACCCAGATTGCTGGGAGGCGCTTCGCCTTTTTTGCCTGCCCTTCCCCAACAGCAGATCCTGTTTCTCTGCCCAGGTTCAGGTTGCAGCCTTTACCAGCTACAGCCCTCCTGAGACCATCAGCTCCTTCTCAGCCTTCTCAGGTAGGGCGGGCACTGGGCCCTGGAGATGGGGAGGAGAGCTGGGACCCCTCTTTTGAGCCTCATCCCCAGCAAGTAGCAGGAGGGACTGACTTAGACTGCTGGGAGAACATGTCCTGCTTAGCAGAGTGGGGAGGCCCAGAGCCAGTGACGAAGGTGCTCCTGGCCCCAGACTTGGCCTGGGCGAGCTGCGAGCGCAGGCAGGAGAGTCTGCAGCGTCACTACGGTCTGCTGCTGTCCACGCTCCTGCTGCCTTCCCGCTCTGCCCCTCTATACCCGGATGCTCCCAGGCCATCGGGGCTCTAGAACAGCCCTGTCCTACGGAAATGTAAGGCAAGCCACATTAGTAATTTAAAATGTCTTTTTTTTTTTTTAATAAAGAGTCTTGCTCCGTTGCCCAGGCTGGAGTGCAGTGGTGCGATCTCAGATCACTGCAACTTCCGCCTCCCGGGTTCAAGTGATTCTCCTGCCTCAGCCTCCCAAGTAGCTTGGACTACAGGCGCATACCACCACACCTGGCTAATATTTTGTATTTTAGTAGAGATGGGGTTTCACCGTGTTGCCCAGGCAGGTCTCGAGCTCCTGAGCTCGGGCACCCGCCTTGACCTCCCAAAGTGCTAGGATTACAGGTGTGAGCCACCGTGCCCGGCTAAAATGTCTTTTTAAAATTACATTAAAAAGGTAAAAAGAAACAGATGAAATTAATTTTAGTGGCATTTTATTTAAACCAGAATATCTAAAATATCAACATCCCATTAAAAACACTTTTTTTTTTTTTTTTGAAACAGAGTCCTTCTCTGTTGCCCAAGCTAGAGTGCAGTGGCATGATCTCAGCTCACTGCAACCCCCACCTCCCAGGTTCAAGTGATTCTCCTGCCTCAGCCTCCTGAGTACCTGGGATTACAGGTACGCCACCATGCATAGCTAATTTTTGTAGTTTTAGTAGAGATGGGGTTTCAATATGTTGGCCAGGCTGGTCTTGAACTCCTGATCTCTAGTGATACACCTGCCTTGTCCTCCCCAAGTGTTGAGATAATAGGCGTGAGCCACTGCGGCCGGCCAAAAACACTTCTAATGAGATATTTTACATTCTTTTCTTTCCTACTAAGTCTTTGATATCTGGTGTGTATTTTACACTTACAGCAAATCATAAGTTAGAATTTCCATATTTCAAATGTTCAGTAGCTACCATATAGAACAATGCAGTTCTAGAAAGTCCAGGAAACCATGCCGCTACCCTCTTTCTTTTCTTTTGATGGTGTCAGAGAAGGGAGTGGGGTCTTTGGGGCATGCCCAGGAGCTGGGAGCAGGGAGAGGTTGCTGGGTGTTCCCAGTTTCCACCCAGATGTTTCCCCATGCTGCCATCTCTGGCCTCACTTTGGTATCTGGGACTTCTAGGGTACAGGGGTTTGCCACAGTACCTTTCACCCAGAGGGTCCCAGGTCCAGGAGAGCTTCGCATGACCCCACAGGGTCTGTGGGACAAGGCTGCTATGTTCCACCCCTTCCTTCCCTCCGCAGAGCCCCGGGCCAGTGTCTTCCCCACAGCAGTGCCCCTGCTGGCAGTGGCAGGCCCCGTGGTGGGCTGTGTCCTCAGGATCTGTGCTGCGCTGGGTCTGTTGTGCTGGAGGTGGTGAAGCGGCAGAGCTGAATGGGAGAGGAGGCTGCAGGCTAGGAAGAACTTTGTGATCGGGGCAGGCCAGCTCCGTGCCCCTGGGGCTGCCTCCCACGTGCCCCTCACCCTTTGCAGGGTAAGGAAGGATCCATTTTCCCAAGAGCTGACGGCTTACAACCTGCTGTGAGTGCATTTTCCTGCTCCTCCCTGCCTTGTGGGGCCATGGTGGCATTGCCAAAGCTCCCCTGCCACCCACTCTGCTGTGACTATGTCCCAGTCAGGGGGTTGCAAGGCTCTGCCAGACCCCCATTCTTCCTCAGCCACCACCACACCTCCCCAAATGCCTTTCAGTGCCTGGACCTTGAGCCCCCCACTCCTCTCTGCCCACGTGGCCTCTTCCTCCTCCAAATGCACTCATACATAAGCCAGGACTTTTCAGAGAAACAGAACCAACAGGGTGTGCATGTGGAGAGAGGAGAGCAGGAAGAGAGAGGACAGGAAGGTGAGCGAGAGGAGAGGAGAGGGAGAGAGGGGGAAGAGAGAGATGTTGAGGACTTGGCTTATATAATTGTGGGGGTTTGGTGAGTCCAGAAATCTGGGTAGACTAGCAGGCCACAGGCTCAGGGAAGCAGCTGGAGGCAGCCTGCTGCCAGGATTCCTTGTTGCTCAGAGGTCCGTCTGTTCCATGAAAGCCTTTGACTGATTAAACGAGGCCCAGCCACATTAGAGTTTACCCAGTCAACCAATTTAAATGTTAATCTCATACAAAAAACACCTCCACAGAAACATCCAGAATAATGCTTGACCGAATATCTGGGCAGTGTGACCCAACTAAGTTGACACAAAATTAACCATCACACGTCTCCAGTTCTCACCTTCTCCCGGGGTAACCATGTAGAGCCAGGGTTTCCTCACTTCAGCCTCCCGTGGAGCTGACATGAATTGGGCACGGGCTGTCCTCAGAAGCCCTCCTCAGGACCTGTGGAGGGAGTCAGGGGACTCATGCGTGTGTGTGCACGTCTGCATGCTACATGTCCCCCGTCCCCTCTCTCTTCTCCCACGCTGGTGGTTTGCAGCACAGGCTGGGCGTTGGAGGAGCTCGTGGGACAGGCATGCTGCCCCACACCCAGGGCGGAGCTCAGGATCTGTGTTTCCAACAGGCCCCCAGGTGATCAGTTGATGCTGCTCTGTACCCATCACCCAGGGGAGGGCAGGGCAGGACTTGGCAAACCTAAGGCTGGGGGGCTATCCTCTCCCCCTCTCACCAGGCAGACCCCCCCTCTCACCAGGAGGACCCACCGGCTCATCCCTATCCACAGCTTCAGGCAGAGCTATGAGGCCAAGAGTGCTCACGCACACCAGACTTTCTTTTTGGAATTCAAGGTAAGACCTCTACCACACTTGGGCTCAGAGGAAGGAAGCCTGGGACCTGTCTGAAGGTCTGGAGGGAACTCCCAGTTGCACACTTGCCCCCACTGCCCCTCTCCTGGCACCGGGTAAGATGGGTCTACTTCAGCAACCAGTATCTACCCTTGAACCCTGCAGGAGCTGAAGGAGGTGGGCAAGGAGCAGCCCAGGTTGGGGACTGAGCACCCTCCCAACACCACCGAGAACCAATACCCGCATGTGCTACCCTGTGAGTGCTGGGGGCAGCAGAGGAGGTGTGGCAGAGGGCTAGGGCTTGGCATGGGGGCAGGGGCTTCATGTGCCCAGCCCTGAGTGCAGAGCTTTCACTCTCTGCAGATGACACCTCCAGGGACAGGCTGACCTAGCTGGAGGGAGAGCCCCACTCTGACTACATCAATACCAA
The DNA here is from genome assembly GCF_009761245.1 of Sapajus apella. Lineage (NCBI taxonomy): Eukaryota > Metazoa > Chordata > Mammalia > Primates > Cebidae > Sapajus > Sapajus apella. The sequence goes on from NW_022436962.1 coordinate 5,776,912, forward strand.
CTTCATTTCAGTAAGGGCCGCCGGCGAGGCTGTCCATGGGATCTGGGATCTGCTTGGGAGATGGGCTGGTTTGCAGGCCACACTGGCCTTCATCAGCTGTAGCAGTCTTCTAGGAGATCACCAGCTTGGGCTGCATCAGCTCAATCCACCAGGTGTCTAGCAAGAGTCTGTGGTGTGCTGGGCTCTGTGCTCAGCCTGCAGGAGGCAGAGCTGAGTTAGCCACATTCCACACCTTCAAAGGAGCATGTGGGCATGTGCATGACACTCACCACATGTTGTGACCAGGGCTGTAATACAGGAACAAATCACTGTGTTCAGGGCACATGGAAGAAGGAGAAATTTGGCCCACCTGAAGAATCAAGAAGGGCTTCCCAGAGGAGGGGGCATTTGATTTATTGCAGGACAAGTATTATTTTGATAAGTGTGAAAGGGGGAAGGACATTCTTCTGGCTGGAAGGAGCAGCCAGAGAACAGCCAGGCAGTAATGCACAGGCAGTGTATGTGGGGGGCGGTAGGGGTGAGTGGAGAGGCGCTGGGCGGTGGGAGATGTAATGGAAAGGTAGCCTGGGGTTGAATGAAGGAGGGCTTGTTAGGCTGAGGGCTTTGGACTCTATTTGGTGGACCTTGGGGAGCCATAGGAGATTTTTGAGCATGGAATAAACACAGAGTTTGGTTTTAGGAAGGTAACTCTGAGTGGGTGAAAAGGATGGTCTAGATGGACTATTTATCACATGTCAGAATCTTGTTTTCATTGGGGCTTTTCTTGTCCCTTTGGGGTGGTGTCTCTGAAGTCAGCCCTCCTGGTCTGCATTCTGGGTGCACACATGCTAGTGTGTTTGCACGCATGTAGGTGTGGGCACAGCGTCCTTACTCCTGGAGGTCAGATGTCGGAAATCTGCTGTGTGCTTGGCACCAAGCATTGCCTGTTAACATGTTCCTGACCTCTGTGCCCTACACCCCGGGGCCACACCCACCCACGGGAATTGCACTCAGGGCCCTCTCAAGAAAACGCTGGAAGACTTCTGGCAGCTGGTGTGGGAGCAATAGGGGAGAAAGTCAGCAGTGAGTACGGTGGGAATTTACTGCCCCCCTGCCAGGGCCCAGGCTGGCTGGCTGACCAAGCCTTCAGTGTCCCTTCTCAGTCCCTGTGCCCAGGTTGGGTTTTCTCACATCCCCAGACACCCCCGCCACACCTCTTTAGCTACCCCATCCAACTCTAGGTCAATTGCAGCAAGGGTGCCACCCAACTGGGCACCTTCCTGATCATGGAGCAGCTGCTGCGGCAGGCAGGGTCTGAGTGCACCGTGGATGTCTTAAGGTGGCCCTGCAGCAGTCTCAGGCCTGTGGCCCCATGACGCCAACACTGGTGAGAGGCAACCAGAGGCGACCAGAGGCCACGTGCGGGGCTGGGGGTGTGGTGGGGGCCTCAGCTGCGGAAAGGGACAGAGAGATGAGGGAGCTTCTGCCCAGGCCTCTAGGCTACACACCCAGGCAGCCAACAGGTGGCGCTGTGAACCGCTGTGCGATCTCCCAGATGGAGTCCTAGGATTGGGACACACAAGGGACACTTTTTCTGTTAGATTGGGGCAGGCGGGGTGAGCCTCCCACCCCGTGTCCATCTCCAGGAGCAGTATATCTACCTCTACAACTGTCTGAATGGCGCACTGGCAGACAGGCTGCCCTGAGTCGTCACTGGTCACTGTGCAGTGTCAGAGCAGGAAAGGCCTGTGCCCTGCTGGATGGGGCTCGTCCAGCAGGGCACAGACCTCGTGGCCGGGGCTCCCTGGAAGGGCGGCCTCCACTGGGCCCTGTGCTGCGAAGGGGCAGAGTCTCGGAATAAAGACACGTGGCCGAGCACGAGGCTCGGTGTGTCCTGTCTGCCCGTCCTCGGACCTGGGCCCAGCATGTGGGTATTGTGGGCAAACATGGAGCCGGGATGGAAGCTAGGGCTGGAGTCTGGCTGAACCAGGTGACCTGTGGCCCCTGCACTGTTGGTTTTTCCCCTGGAGCAACCCTCTCCCCACTAATCCTCCAGTTTCTCCGTTTCCTCAGACTTCGGCCTCTCCACGTCTAGTTTCCTGCGGTGCTGAGCCTTGGATGCAGAATCACAGCTCCAAATTGTTCGCCCTCTGCCCGCCACCCCGTATGCAGCAGGATTTATGCTGTTTTCCACACCCCTTCTCCTGCCATCCCCATTCTTCTCTACCTGCCAGAGCCCCCAGGGGCCACCCTCAGCTCCTACCAGGGTGGAGGTGCCAGAGCCACCCTGTGACTTGGAAGGCAGGCGCTGGAGGCACCCCCTCAGGTGGAGTTGCCAGTTCTCCCTGCTTCTTCGCTCCCTCCTCCTTCCTCCCCTCCACATAGGAGGGAGGTGGGGGAGAAAGCAGGGAGGGCATATGGAGAAAAAACCAGGGGGAGAAGCAGAGACCAGAAAAGAGGGTGGGGAGGCAGCTGTCTGTCCCGCATGCTCTAGGACTGCACTGCACACGTGTGCATAATTGCTGGTGGCTGCCTGGGCTCTGGCCTGCCTCCCTGGCCAGACCGCAAGTTTCCAGGTGCAGCGCCTGGTGCTGGACATCAACTGCCCCTGGTGGGAGGCCCTGGGAGGATGCAGAGAAAGCCTGGACAGACCAGAACAAGAGTCCCTGAAGTGGAGTTGGATCTCCCCAAGTGGGGAAGTAGGGAGAGCTCCTGAGTTCCTACTGATGTGCAAGGGTCAGAAGTCAGGGGAGGGGCCTTCTTAGGCCTGGTGGAGGAGGAAGGGTGCAGAGGTCATGCTGGCTGCTTAATTGGGAGCTTTCCCAGAATGGGAGTAAGCGCTGGTGCCCTCCCAGGAAGACTGAACATTGGTGTCCTCCATACGCCGTGTGTATCAGGAGCTGAGGGCTGGGCCCCCTAATGACCCTCACAAAGGCAGGCTGGAGGCTCTGCTCTGAGCTGCCTGAGTCTGTCTCAAGCAGCTGCTGCTGAGGTTGCAACAGGGCTCAACCATGGCTTTTCCACCCTAGGAAAACCTCACGTTGGAGCAGCGGGAGCTGCAGATGAGATGGAGCTGAGGCTGTGGCTGAATGAAGGAAGGACAGGCTGGCCTGCAGTAGCTTTTGCTATAGGGCAGAGGTGGCTCTATCTGTGGGTCTTTGTGGTCATACAGGCCTATCCTCTGGCCTTTCTAGGAGGCTCATCTTCTACTTTCAGTGCCATGGCCCCAGCTGGAGGCCTAGGGTCAGGGTCTGCTCAGTTCTGGTCCAAGTGTGCGGCCTCTCCAGCCCTGGGAAGTTATCAGAGAGTGAAGGGGCATTGATGAGAGGGTGCTGGCATGTGGAAGTACAGGGCAGAAGAAATCCTGGATGCCTCTGAGGTCCAGGGTTTCTGGTATACCCTCTGGCTGGACCATGGGGAGACAGGGCAAAAATGGAAGGAAGGGGGCCCACAGCCCACTCTAGCTCTGGACTGGGGCTTGACTCAGCATGGGAGAGACCAGAGAGAGCAAGAGGCTGCCTGAAGGAAGCACAGCCAGCTCACTATGGTCTAAGGAGAGAACAGCGATTGACCTCATTTTTTTTGTTCTGTTTTGTTTTGTTTGTTTTTTGAGAAAGAGTTTCATTCTTGCTGCCCAGAGCTGGAGTGCAATGGCGTGATCTCGGCTCACCGCAATCTCTGCCTCGCGAGTTCAAGAGATTCACCTGCCTCAGCCTGGTGAGTAGCTGGGATTACAGGCATGTGCCACCATGCCCGGCTAATTTTTTGTAGAGACGGGGTTTCTCCATGTTGGTCAGGATGGTCTCGAACTCCCGACCTCAGGTGCTGGGATTACAGGCCTGAGCCACCGCGCCCAGCTGACCTCCGTTTTAACCACCATGCCCCTTGCTCACCAGGGCTCTGGGGCTGCCAGGTCAGCGCCCTGGTGGGATTCCGGCCTCAGGGTGGCTGAGCTGCAGCGGCAGCACCCGGCCTCCAGGTGGCGCCTATCCGCTTACTTTGAGGCGGGCTCCGACAACCAGCTGGGCTGCCCGCAGTCCCTCAGCCTCCTGAGGTCCTGGGAGAGGGGACCAAGGTGGTCCCCGGGCCGGAAGCCTGACGGAGGCTGCAGGAGTGCATTTCCACCCAGGGTGCACTCAGCGGGTGGAAGTCCACACCCGCCTCTCCGGAGTCAGGGCGCGGCCCCTCAGGGAGGAGGGTCGGGTGCCCGCCGGCTCCCGGGTGCCCGCGGCCGGGTCATCTCAGCGGGCAGGGGCCCCTCCGCAGCCCGGCGCCTCCCAGCGCAGCCCCTCACTCCGCTCTCCCGTCCAGGAGGCCGGCCGAGGCGGGCGGGTGAGTGCCAGCTCTGGGGCTGCCCCAGCAGCAGTGTCACCTTGAACAGATCGTTTCTCCCCTTGGATCTCTGTTTCCTCCAGTGTGAAACGTGGTGGAGGCATCCGAGGGGCCCTGGGAGTCCCCAGGTCTCTCTCCTAGGCCCCGTCTGGGTCCCATGGGACCCCGTGGGTGTCCCGAGACGCAGGACGGTCCCGAGCCCCGCGGCCGAGGCCCTGGGGGACCCTTTCCAAACAAGTGCAGGTCTCTGACGGGCTGAGCTTTGCTCGCTTGGGTTTCTTTGCTTTCCTCCTTTTTTTTTCGTTCCTGGATGAAGTTGCTGCCAGCTCCGAGGGAAGGAGGGAAGGGGAGCGCGCCGCAGCGTAGAAAGTTTCCTTGACTCCTCCTCCGGCTGTGTCTCCCTCCCTTGCCAAGCCCAGCCTGTGAAACTGAATAACGAAGATCACTCAACAATGCCTGCCCCTCTCTGACTGCACCGTCCCGGCGCTCCCACCGCCGCCACCGCCCAGCAGAGCGCGCGGGGCGGTCCCCACCGACGGCGCAGCCCGCCGGGACCGGGAGGGAGCAGCGGCGGCCACCGCGCCCGTGCGCCCGCCCGCGCGCCCGCCCGCGCGCCCGCCCGTCAGGTGCCCCAGCCGCTCGGCCTCCGAGATGCCCAGCCCGCCCGGGCTCCTGGCGCTGTGGCTTTGCGCCGCGCTGTGCGCCTCCCGGAGCGCCCCGCAGCCCGGCCCGGGGCCCGCCGCCTGCCCGGCCCCCTGCCACTGCCAGGAGGACGGCATCATGCTGTCGGCCGACTGCTCTGAGCTGGGGTTGTCCGCCGTACCGGGGGACCTGGACCCCCTGACGGCTTACCTGTGAGTACTGCCCGCCTGTCCCCGCCTGGTCCGCAGGCTGCCCGCTAGCGCCCAGTCCTGGCCACCGCAGGGCACCTGCTTGCTTGGTGCCCTGGGGCACAGGCATCCCGGGGAGGGTTCGCCCCATTCCAAGTTGAGGGCTGCGGGACTGGGGAGGGGAGAAGAGTGTGAGACTAAATCTCAGGCCAGCCGGGAGCCCGGGCTTCCCTGACTTGGCTTCCCCGTTGGTCTCCGGGCTTATGGGCTCACTATCGGCCCCCCTGCCAGGCTAGGTGGGTTCTGAATCCTGAGCGGGAGGGCGCGGGACTGGCTGCCCAGTCTCCTGTGCCTGCCTTCTCCTCTAGTAGAGCAGTGCCCGGGACGGTGGCTGAGGGCAAAGCAGACGGAACTGGAGGTAGGGGCGAAGGGAGGTGCCCCAGTGGGGTGGAAATCATGTCTGTTCCTCTGCCATGGCGAGGACAACAGGGCTGTCACGCCGAGGCTGGGTGGCCTTCGTCGGGGGGGGGGGGGTCCCAGAAGCTGGGAGGGGGGCCTTATCCACTCTTGTCTCCTGAGAAAGGGACTCTGCCAGCACCGTCTCCCTTCGCTGGGGCCTCCTGGCTCCCTCAGGGTCCTCCCTAAAGTCATGTCCCAAGAGGCTGAGTTGGAGACACTAATTTGTGGGCAGGCGCCGAGGCTGAAAACCAGAGAACCATTTTTAGCGTCTGAGTTGGGGTGAGACGGCGCGTGAAGGGGACCCTTCTGGGGGCAGCTGTCCTGCCCGTCTGGCTCAAAGGAGCGTCCCTTCAGAACCGGAGGGCTGGGGACTCTGGCTGCTCACCACCTGGGCAGGAGGAGGGTGTGAGAGCACATTCCGGGCCACCCACTGCACCCCCAGCCTGGCTCTGGGGAAAGGAAACCTCCTCCAGCCCAGCCTGCAGGGTTCTCACCCCAGAGGTGCTGGGAGCAGGTGGGAAAGCCTGGGGCCTTCTGCTGAGGGCTAGAATCCCAGAGCTCCTTATGGCCTGAAAGAGGCCTTTCATGGCTTCGGGGTTCCAGCACTTGGGAGCTCAGAGGAAGAGGAGGCTGGGCAAGGCTTTATAGGGGCCAGCAAGAATTTGTTGAACTAAAAGGGTGCTCAGTGCTGGCAGTGTCCTGGTGAGGGGTAGAGAGTCCCAGATGGCAACTCTTCACGGGGCGCCTCTCCAAATGTCCCTGTCCCCAGGTCAGGATGTTCTCCTCCACTCTAAAAGGCACAGGCTGTGGGCACAGGTGAGGTAGTGAGAAGGGAAAAATAAGGTCCATCTTCCAGAAGGGCAAATGAAATCCTCCACAGTGCAGCAGTGACGGCAGAGGCAGTCATGGGAATAAAGGTACAAGCTGCTCAGACCCGGGCGCTCAGCACCTGGCAAAGCAGGACAGGCTCCGGCCCCAGCCCGACACCCAGACCAGACCCGCTTTCAGCAGTTTTATATCCTGGGAGTATATGACATTGGTTCATTTGAAGACAGGATCCCGTGGCTAAAGAGTTTAGACATGACTTCTCTGGAGCCTTTCTCTGGGCGAGCTAAAGGGAGGTTGCTTGCCTGGGTTAAAGGGCCAGGGGATATAGGGCCTTCCAGAGCTTGATGGGCCAGCATCCTTTCCCAGCATTAAGTCTTCCTAGACTGGACAATGATCCTTTTCCAGAAGGACTTGGGGAAGGAGGTACAGTGTCACCTTTGGAATTCAAGCATCCCACCCTCCGTGCTGACAGAAGATTTTCCCACTAGCTTGTCACAATTCCCTCGGAGCAGGGAAGTCTGCATTTGGGTTCAGTGAAGGAGGGGTTTTCTGAGCTGGTCTGTGTCTTCCTGGGGATTGAGAAAGCCCCTCTCTCCCCGCTCTCTCTAGATTCAGGGGATGCTTCTGAGAGTGGCAGAGGGAGGGGAGAGAGTGGGAGCTGGAGAGGGCATGGGTCCTGAGGGGATGTGGGGAATTTAGCCGTGGGGTCTGGAATATTGGAGGGAGGTGGCAGAGGACTGTGTCCCCTGCCCTGGGCTGCGGAGGTGTCTCATCTGGATGGTGCATGAAGGGTCCTTACAGTTGTCCTGAGGGTGGCTGAGAGGAGGAATCTTCTTTCTTTGCTCCCTCAGGAGAACAGCTCTGCCACAAAGGCCCCTGAAGGTGGGGTTGAGGGCTGGCTAGGAGAAGAGCCAGGGTGCGGAGGTTCTGGGGGCTCCTTTCCCTTTTCGGTGATGTTAGGAGATGCCCAGCCTGGCCTTGCCCCATGTAGCCCAGTCCTTGCTGAGAACGGCGCAGATTTGCATCTGATGATATAACCAGCAGTGCCTCTCTGTCTGGGCCACTCAAACCTTGGCTCCTTCCTAGCTCTGCCACCTACTGCGAGTCACTCACTGAACACCTCTAAGCCTCAGATTCTTCATGTGTACATGAAGAGGAGGAAGCGGGTTGCTGAGAGAATTAAATGAGATAATATGTGCCATGAAAGTCCCCGGCACAGTGCCTAACACCCAAGGGTGACTCTGAAATGGTGGCTAATGTGATCATGCCTCCTATGGCTGCCTGTGGAGGTGGAGGTCAGCGACTAGGCCTCTCCACACCGGAGGGGAACTGAGCCTACTGGGTGAGTATAGAACTCAAGGGAATGGTTTGTAGCTGGAGGAAGAGGTGTGAGCTGGGGAGGTGACTGTCAGGGCAGCTCTTGATCAATACTTGGCTGGTTCTGGGGACTTGGAACCCAACCAGTTGGTAAAAATTGGAGGTTGGGGATCAGGATGGAGGATGGGGACTTAGGTCCTCCTGACACAGAGTTGAGAATGAAAAATGTTAAAACACTTGGATATGCAGGAAGTAGCAGGCCAGAGAGAACTCGAAGACCCTTAGAAGGAGCCATAGACAGAACCATAGCAGGCAACCAGGAGCTATGGACTCTAGAAAGTTCTTGCATGTCTTCTTGCACATTCCCTGACCTGGTCTCAGTAAAAATGACTTCACATCCACTCCCCAACCCCACAGCTGTGAGATGTTTCTCCTTCCAGCCAATACCTTCCATGAGGTAGGTGCTTCTGCCTCCCTCCATCTGGGTTCTAGGGAAGACCAGAAAGGCATCTGTAGAGCCAACTGGTGTTCTTTGCCCCGACACCCATGTCCAAAAACTATTACGGCTTTTGGACTCAATGGCAGCCCTGTTTGATCAAGGTTGGGAAGACAGACTTCAGATCCTCACAATCCTTCATATGTCTCTTTTTTCAAGTTTCCTCCTAAACTGTAGTCTCAGCGAGGCTCATTGACACTCACTGGGGTTTTGACATTCTCCCTGGCTAGGGCCTGTTCCAGGAATAGACTGATGGGGAGATGGGGCCCCTGGCTTTGGGACATCCAATCTGCTGGTGATGAGAAGGCATGATGTCTGTTCTATTCTTTTTTCTTTTTTCTTTTTTAAAGAAAAAATGTGCCTTAATGTGCTGCCTTCATAGCAAGGTTTGAGGAAGGAGGCATTTCTCACATATGAGTCCGAAAACCCAATCGTGACGCTTCTGAACTGCAAAAGGATCACCTCTTGTTCTATTCTATCAATCACGTGCACACAATGCAGAGACAGGAATACCCAGACAGCAAATAACCTGTGAGGCAGATAATCCCCAGAGTTGTCCCTGGGTAGAAGGATCTGGGTAGTTATCTGGGCCCCCAAGGCCGAGCAGTGTCAGTAAACAGATGGTGCCAGGAAAGGTGCCTCACACAGCTAGTTGTAAAAGACCCGAGGCTCACACACTTGTAGTCACGCCCAAGCACCCATTTTCATCACCTCCTGCCACCAGGGCTGAGGGAAGGGCCACCACCCCAAGCAACCCGCACTTCTGATTATTTATTGCTTTCTTGGGAATTCACTCCCTTTAGGATTGCCTGTGATAACTGATAACCACGGGACTCATTTGAAAGGTTAGATGGTGTGTGTGTGTGTGTGTGTGTGTGTGTGTGTGTGTGTGTGTGTCTGTGTGTCTCTCTGTGTGTGTAGATGCAGGGTAATTTGCAGGGGATGTCTACAGCCAAAGAGATGCAGGCAGGATGCTGAAGGCATAGACTAAGGGGTTGTGGCATTTGCCACAACAAAGGAGGGTTCAAGCTATGATCTACTTGCTATGTGACCCCCGGCCAGTTGATCAGCCCTCCTGTGACTTGGTTTCCTCATCTGTAAATGGGGTTAAGGTCTACCTCGTAGGGTTGCTGTGTGGATTCACTGAGATAATGTTTGCAAAGGCTTTGGCATAATGTCTGGCCTGTGGGAAGAGCTCGGTAGATGTTAGCCAGTGTTATTAGTGTGGCCAGGGCCAAGAAATGTTAGTCATGGAGGTCCTCCTGGAGGGGGAAGACCTGGAGCTAGCATGGGAAGCAGGGGAGCAGGCCTGTTCTATGAAACGTATAGGATAGGTGTGTTTGTAGTTGGGGGCTATGAGAGGGGGAAGAGGCTGTCAAGAAGATGGAATGAGCTCTACTGGGAACCTAGAGTAATTTTAGGTTTTTTTTGCTTTTTTTTTTTTTTTTTTTTTTAGAGACAGAGTTTCACTCTTGTTGCCCAGTCTTGAGTGCAATGGTGCAGTCTCAGCTCACTGCAACCTCCACCTCCTGGGTTCAAGCGATTCTCCTGCCTCAGCCTCCCAAGTGGCTGAGATTAAAGGCACCCTCCATCATGCCCAGCTAATTTTTTGTATTTAGTAGAGATGGAGTTTCACCATGTTGGTCAGACCAGCCTTGAACTCCTGACCTCAGGTGATCCACCCACCTCGGCCTCCCAAAGTGCTGGGGTTACAGGCGTTCACCACACGGCCCAGCCAATTTTAGTTTTTTTTTTTTTTTTTTTGAGTACAATCTAGAAAAACCAGGGAGGGGACGGGAGCACCTGATGGAAGACCCCAGCGTGCTCCCTTACATGGTCTAGATGGGCCCCTGCAGGGGCTACAGATGAGGAAGCAGAGAAACAGGTGGCCTTAGCAGGGGAGAGCCAGCCTTGGAGAGGATGTGCTGTGAATTGGGGTGGGGAGGGGGATGTCAAGGTGCCAGCTCTCATTTCTCACTTCCAAGGCCATCCTTCCCCAGCCCAGTCTTAGTCGCCCTTTCTAATAGATTCTAAGAGTTTGACTCCTCCTTCCGGAAACTTGGGGTTTGTGAGTTCTAATCTTCAGTCTCTCAGTTGCTATGAGACCCTGTGCAAGTCCCAAAACTTCTCTGGACCTCAATGTCCGGAGAGGCCATGTTTTGGATGAAAAACTAGGAAGCGGGAGAGGCAGGGGGTAATCCACCTTGAGTCTCCTTCTGCTGGTGTGTGACAGAGAAAGCACCCAAGGAGAGCCGCCCAGCAGCAGGCAGTGAGGGGAGGGAGGAAGCGAAGGGGAGCACCAGGCAGCATCCAGACCAGGGTGGGGAAGAGAAGGGTGAAGGAGGGGCACAGTGACTCCAGGAAATGGGGTCCCCTAGGGCTCTCCTGTGCCAGCCTTGCTCCAAAGTGGAGCCTGGTAGGGCGGGCCCATCAGAAGGCAGGCCCGGGGGGTCGCCAGAGGTGGGTGAATGTGTGGGGGAGCCAACACCCCAGTTCAAAGGAAAGGCAGGAAACAGCCCTAGGCAAAAGAAAAAGGAAACCTCTCGGCTCTGGCAGCAGCGGGCATGGGGCGCGGCCGGGCGGGGCGGCTGGCGGAGGAGAAGAAAGCTTGGCTCAGAGCAGAGTTGGCCCCCAGCCCGCCCCCACTCCACCCGCCCTCCCCCCATTCCATGGGCGATCAACCCTGATGGCCCCACACACGCTGCAGCCTGCTTCCCGCACTGACCCATGCACCCCAGGGGAGAGACAGAAGGGGCACAGGAGAGGGGATCCGAATGGGGAGGCCCTGCTGGGCGTGGGCTCAAGTCTCAGCTCCACTGTTGATGAGCCGTGTCTTTGGGCAAATCACTTAACCTCTCCAAAGTTCCAGTTTCTCAATCTTTAAAATGAAAACACTAATAGTATCTACCTCAAAGGGTTGTGAGGAGGAGCAAATGAGGCAAAGGAAGCAAAGTGCCTTTTACGCTATAAGGGTTTACAAAGTGTTTACTATTAATATCGTTTTGCTTAATGCCTTCAGCTACAAGTAAGCTATTGTGGAAAGGGCCCAGCAGAGCTCCTGGTGACAGGATGGGGAGTTAGGATGGCAGAGTCTCATCTTCTGGAGTCACATCAGATCACCCTTCCTTCCCTCCCGCCCTCCTTCCTTACTAATAAAGCCCCCTCGCACTGACTTTCAGGAAAACGGGCCTTTCAAGCAGCCAGTTCTGCTCTTGGGCTCCTGGGCTGGGATGATGGAGGAAGTGATCCTTCTCCCAGGTGATGCCTGGAGGAGCTGGGGCTAAGCCTGCGCCTGGTGGGAGACTCTCCAAGGAGGAAGAATCTGGACTTCTAGGTCAGCGCTCTCTGGAGAATCCAGCTTCTCCCCAGAAATGGAGTTCCTTGAAATTAGTCTCTCTGCTCTAGCTCAGTGGTGCACTTGGGATTGGGAGTGTGGCTGTGGGGGTGAGGGGACAGGCATGCCCTGAGGGTGGACATGCCCTGAGGGGCTGCGAGGATCCTCCTCTGAGCTCATCCTTAATGGGCTGTGTGACCTTAGACTCACTACTGGGACCAGGCCAAGATCAAGGAGTCCACTGGGGCTTCAGACACCTTGGGAAGGTGCAGAAGATTGGGTAGGGGAGAGAATGCCAATCCCCTTTCCTCATGTTGAAAATGGCAACTTTTTTTTAGCCAAACTGAAATGAACTTGCTGACTTGGGGGGTCTCTCAGAATTATGGGGGCCCCTTGGTGCTAACTAGTCCATTGGCAAAAATGGAGTGATCTCCAGTTCCTAATGACAATTCAGGTCTCTTCTCCCGCCCTTCAGACATGGGAGAACAGGTCCCAGGAGGAGAAAAACACCCGAGAGGCCAAACTTGGGCAGCGAGCAGAGAGTTATTTTGGAAGCAGCAAAAGGACATGGTGGGGGGAGAGCTCAGGGGTTGGCACTGTGCCCCCCCGGAGCCATGCCAGAGCAGGCCACGGGCAGGCTGGCGGCTGGCGGGTGGGGGGGCTGGGGACGGCTACTCAAGGCACCTCCAGAGCTGAGGTTTCCTTTGTGTCCCATCCCCAGCCCTCCCTTCTCTACTACGATCTTTTCTCTCCTCCAGAAACCGTCAGGGGATGCCTGTGCTGTACCTTCCATTCTCCCCCTCCCTGGGAGATGGGGGCCCCCTCTGATGAACTGTGAGCTGTGAATTTGAGGCTGGGTCTGGGGGAGCATCTTGGGCCCAGCTCTCTGCCTCTCCTGTGTGCTCTAGCACGGCGAGGGTGCCTTCCTGGTTGGTGTTTTCATTCCCTGGACTGTGACCTTCTTCCAGAAAGACACTAGCTCATCAAAAACATTCATTCTTGGGACCCAGCCTAGATGGCCCCCCAGAGGTTCAGAGGGACATACATAGGAAGCCACCACCACCCAGCCGTCTCTTCCTTTACCAATAATAGTGAGAACCAGCATTTGTTGAATGATTGGCATGTGGCCAGAAGTGTGCTCAGGCCCTTTATCTGCATCATCTTGCATAAAGCCCATGACAGAGGTGCGAGCGTTATCCCCACTCACCAATGCGGAAACCAAGCCTTTTCAGTGCTGAGGAGCTTGCCTAAGACAGCCAGCCAGTAGTTGCTGGTGCAGGGATTTCAGCCCAGGCAGCCTCCCTCCTACCAACTTTATCTACTGCCTCTCACAGCCCCACAGCTGAGGGGCTTCCAAGCTCCAACAGAATGAGCAGGACTCTGGGCACGTCAAAATCCCAGGCCGAGCAGCCTCTCAAAGCCTATTTACAGTTCCTGTCTTTCTGGGGAAGGATCAGTGGTTTGCCCCATTTCCCTCCCATCTACCAGCAGTGGTTTCTGTGAGCCCATCTGTGGGGGTGCTTGGAGGGGACGGTATTGAGGCTCAGCACAGAAACTGGGGACTCTGGTTGGGGAGGGTGAGACAGAATCCTTGAATGTGGAGATTATCATCAGCGTTGCTGTTGAGGACCTACCTCTGGGAGGCAGTCAGGGTGGTGACTGTCAGAGAGGGACTAGCCAGGTGCACATGAAAAGTGAACTCACTGCATCATAATCCTGGGAGCATGCAGGGTGGACCAGAGGTGAGGGTCATGGGTGCTCAGGGAGAAGGAGGACTGAGGTGATCAGGGAAGGCCCAGGGGAGGGAGAAGACTTGAGTCCTGAAGGCCAGAAGGATTTAGCTCAGGGCCAGGAGAAGGGAAAGCCATGAGCCCAGGAAAGAATGAGGACCCACACTGGGGCTTTCGTACTTCATGTCCACAGCCTGTTCTGTCCCTTCCCGGGTGGCATGTTCTAGATCAGGGCTTTCTGCCCTTTTCCCCTCAGGGCACACATTTTAAAAACACAGACACACACATACACAGGCACACAAACCCAATGCAAGGTGTTCAGCATCCCCAGTAAATCAACGAGGCTGCTCAGGCCAAAGGCACCCAGTAACCCTGGGCAGCACCCAGCCATCCCAGGGGATAGGAGACCCCATCTGGGCACACACCCGGAAACGCTGCTCTAGAGGAAAGTGCGTGTTTGCAGCCAAGCAGACATGGGTTCAAGTCTAGGCCGCAGCCCTAACCGGCCGTGGTCTGTGTGTTTCCTCACCTCTCTTGGCTTCTGTTTCCTTAGTTTCAAAATGGGCATACAGAAAGATGTTTATAATTAGGCACAGTGCTTGGCATATAGCAAATGCCCAGTCTATGGGAGCTATGGTTGTTATCTATCTGGTCTCCCCTTGGGAGACGCACTTGGGAGGAGGGGTGGAGGCAGGCCTGCAGTGGCCCTCCGTTTTGCCTATTTGACTCTGCCTGCCTAGGGCTTGGTGACAGTGAGACCCAGAGGGTTGGTTCTAGGACACAGTTCCTCTCACCCTCTGCCCCCGCCACAGTCCTTTCCCCTTTGCCCTCGGAGGTGCTGGAGGGGGCGGGAGTGTCCTCGAGAGTGCCCCGACTGAGGCGGGATGGCAGAAGGGTGCTGAGTGCCTTCCACTGCGCCAGTGTCAGGGGCTTGGATGCGGTCCCCAGGCCCAAAGCCAAGCCCAGATGGACTCCTAGAGGGGGAGGAGCAGAAGAGCAGTGTGGAGTCACTGTCTCCGTGCAGCACCCCAGCCCAATGCACTGTGGAGGCTCCTGCAGGGCAGAGGAGGTATGTCTTTGCATGGGGGAATATGTGGGTGAACCAGGAAAGTGGGAGCCTAGTACATGGAGGTTTATTCCAACTCCCTGCGTGATTTGCAGGTGTGAATTGCCCCCTACCTGAGTTATCATTGGCTCCTGGGAAACAGACCAAAAGCAGCCCCTGCTAAGAAGCTTTTAGCACCTCCTATAGGAAGGAAACCTTCCCAGTGAACCCGGTCTGAGGATTCTTTTCTCCAGGTCTCTGGACCTCTCCCAACATGCCCCATGCTCCTTTGCATGAAGAAGGACGGCACAGTTCCAGACAGTGTGTGTAAGCCCCGGTTGCCGTCAGCACGCTGTGTGGATTCTGGTAGTACCTGTCACCCCCACTGGTGCTGCGATGCCCCTCATGGCCCATGTTAATAACCAATGACAGTGCCACTTGAACTCCCAGGCTGTTGTGAGGGGCATTCATTCATTCACTCATTTGTTCATTTGACAAATGTGGATTGAATGCTTGCCCTCTTTCCTCTGCCCTGGAGGCTTGGAGAGAGATAAGACAAACGCAAATAACTGTGACCTGTTGTGGGAAGTGAGAAGCACACCAGGCGGGGCCAGATACTCCGCAGCAGGCAGGGCAGAGAGGAGGAATGCTTGTATCTAACTGATGCCCCTAATGCAGAAGCCCCTGAAAGGTGGCTGTGGTGCCAAGGAAAACCCACAGGCTGAGGAATGGGAAGAACAAGGTTGACACTCATTTGTCAAGTGCCGATAATCATCTTTGCCCGATGAGTTGTTGCATGAGGCAAGATCCTGCTTGGGGGGGTGTTTAGCACAGAGGGGTATGATTTTATTTCCTGTGGAAATATCAGGTAGCATACGTACACTATGTCTTTGTAGGGTTGTGTGTTCCCATCCGTCTGTACGTTTGTCTGATTGTGATGCTCTACTTCATCAGATTCAGGGTTCTTTGTGGACAGGAGCCACATTTCTTTGCATCAAGAGAGGGGAACTCTTTTAGGGCAGGGGCCATGCCTCCCCCTTCAGACTGGGAGGTTCTTGAAGGCAGGATCTGTGTCTGTGCTTGTGCTCCTGGTTCCTTTTCTCAGGATCATGCCACACACACCTCCTACAGACACACATACACACACACACACTTCCTTCAAACACACACACACACACCCCTCCTTCAAACATACACATA
>NW_022436962.1:5792861-5828190 GCF_009761245.1 Sapajus apella
ACACATCTCCTTCAAATACACACACACACACACATCTCCTTCAAACATACACATACACACCTCCTTCAGACACACACACACACACACACACACACACACACCTTCAAACACACACCTTCATATGCACACACAGTTCCTTCAAACACACACACACACCTTCTTCAAACACACACACACACACACACACACACCCCCCTACTATGGGTCTCCGCCTGCAGGGGGCGCTCAGGATAGGGCTGTAAACAGTTCTAGTCTGTGCATTTTGTCTTTTCTCCTGCCCCTCCGCTCCAGATCTGGGGCAATCCAGGGTTGGGAGTGTTTGAGGATGGGGACGCTGGATCAAGTGTCCAGGAATTGTGAGAGTTGAGGCAGGATGGGGCCGTAAACTAATCCCCTGCCTTTGTGATGGACAGAGCAGATTAGGAGACTGGGAGGAGATGAGAAAGGAACAGGACCATTGTCTAGGACAAAAGCAAGAGAGAATGAGAATTGGGACAGGACCTGGGCTCCCACCTGCACTTACCTGGGGCAGATGAGAGCTCAGGCCCCAAAGGAGTCGGAGCCGGGAACCAGCTCACCTCTCAGGCCATCCTGGACCCGGCCCCCCAGTGCAGTTACCTGCTTCAGCGTGTGTGACTGGGTGGGCAGGATCCCTTCACAGACATGCCACTCTCGAAGTGACAGCGGGCCCCGAGCTTGGGTCATTGCTTGGCTGTTGCCATATTATTTTTTTGGTTGTGTGTGTGTGTGTTATTTTATTTATGTATTTAGTTAGTTTTCGAGACAGGATCTTGCACTGTCACCCAGGCTGGCGTTCAGTGGCATGATTTCTGCTCACTGCAGCCTCAATCCACGGGGCTCAAGTGATCCTCCTACCTCAGCCTCCCGAGTAGCTGGGACTACAGGTGCAACCCACCACACCCAGCTAATTTTTAAGTATTTTTTTATTATTAAAAAATTAAAATTTATAGTGGGGTCTCACTATATTGTCCAGGCTGGTCTTGAACTTCTGGGCTCAAGTGATCCTTCTGCCCCAGCATCTCAAAGTGCTGGGATTATCGGTGGGAGAGCTGTGTAAAATTTTTAATAATTTTATTACAAGGTGTCCCACATTTTTATTTTGCACTTGGTCCTGCAAACTATTTTATTTATTTAATTAATTAATTTATTTTTTGAGACAAGGGTGGAGTGCAATGGCGTGACCTCAGCTCACTGCAACCTCCGCCTCCCGGGTTCAAGCAATTCTTCTGCGCCAGCCGCCCAAGTAGCTGGGATTACAGGTTCCCACCACCACGCCTGGCGAATTTTTGTATTTTTAGTAGAGACAGGGTTTCACTAGATTGGCCAGGCTTGTCTGACCTCAGGTGATCCACCTGTCTCGGCTGGGATTACAGGTGTGAGCCACCACACCCGACTGGTCCTGCATGCTATGTAGCCCATTCTGCCCTTAACCTAGGGGCTAGGGAAGGAGAGGATGGGAGGAAGGGGTCTGCTTCTCAGGGATGCCACAGGGGAGAAGAGGCAGGAGGTGGCCCCAGGACTAGAGGGGAGACTGAGCATCCTTGGGTAGGAGGTGCTCTTGGCCTGAGCGTGGCACCTGCAGGGGCCAGGGACTATGGGCTGCACTGTGCTGGAGTGGACACAGGGGCACACCCCCTTCTCGGTGTTTCTGGGAATGAGGCAGTTGTCAGCGTCTGGTGGGCAGGGATTCTGTTTGGAAGGGAGGGCAGAGGGCCCACCCCACAGATGTCCTGTGTGTGTCGGGGTCCTTCCCAGTTTCCTATAACCTAGAACAGTGGATGAGTGCACAAATCCCAGAGCCCCGCTGCCCGAGTCAGATTCTGCCTCTGGCTTTTGCCAATCCTTGGGGAAAGGTTTACCCTCTTTGTGCCTTAGTTTCCTCACCTGTAATAGAGGGATGACAATGATGCACTTGTTAAATGAGTTAATATATGGAAAGTGCCAGCATCTGGCACACAGTCACTGTCCAATGGATGTTAGCTATTATTTTTCATTTATTCAACCTATGAACATGTATTGAACGTACCCTTAGTAGTAAGCACAGCTGTGCTACGTGCTGACACTAACTTTCACTACAACAAACAGAGTTCCTGGTCCAGCTCGGGAGATAAATACTTAGTAACGCACTGTGTGAGCCCCTGGACAGGAGCCGCGGGCAGGAGTGGCGGGAAATCCCACTGCTCACCCGCAGAGCCCTGCTGGCTCAGCCCCTCCCTCAAATCTTCCACCCTCCTGCTGCAGTTTTTCTGCCTCCTATGGAGCGAGGGCTGCATGAGTCCTCTGGAGGAAGGGGGCACTTCCAGTTTCCCTCCTGCAATTTTATCTGCAATCCTCCTGACCCCAGCAACTGGAGTTGTAGTCTGTTCCCTGGTGGAAGCGGGAGCAGGAGACCCTGGGCTAGAACTTTGTCTTTGCCGCCAACATGTTGAGTGCCTTTGGACAAGTCCTCTGATGCCTTTGGGTCTGTTTCCTGTGGGATGAGAATTCCTGACCCCAGGGTATCATAGAGACAAATGATGGTGTATAATAAAGATGCAGAGAGGGGAGAGAGTTGGGGGGAGAGAGAAGGGGCATAAGTGAGCTAATGATGGGGAGACTGTGATGTCAGGGAGGTGCCAGGGTCCCCTGAGATTTGTAGTGTTCACTCTGTGAGACTTGAGATCCCAAGGGCTGGGTCAGGACAGGCCACCACCAGCACCTCCAGTCAGAACAAGGCCCCCCATTAACTATGTGCAGCCAGTGGAAAGAGGAATGCCCACCCCCCTGCCAGCCGACGCCATGCCAGCCCTCGCCTCATTGCCCGCTCTCCTACTCAGAATGCAGAAGCCCAGGGTGCCACCTCCCCCTCTGCCTGCCCTGACTCCACCTGCCAGAAAGTATTAGCTTCACCATCTAGATTGGCATGGGGGCGCAAAGGCACGATGTTGCGGGGCCCAGGGGACCTGCTGGGGGTGGGGCTTGGGGTCAGGAAATACCTGGGCTAACCCCTGGAACCCTGGCATGCCCAGCGCTGACTGACGAATGGTCCTGGAGCCGTAGGGGTAGGGAGTGTAGTGACCGGGGAAGGCCTGGACGCTCAGCAACTTGGCCTGGGGAGCTCTTCCAACCGCTTACTCCATCCTCTTTCCCCTAACCTGGGCTGGGACCTCCAGATGGGCAGATCAAATCATTACACCCCATCATTCACTTAATGTTTGCTCCCTGGGGATGTGGTCACTGGGAAGTTCTTCCCCTGAGTTTCCGGAGAGAGCCTAAAGCTAACCCCTTCTTTGTTAGCCCCACAGGCAATAGTGGGATGACCTGGGTTTCATGTCACTTTCTCCATGAGGAAGTGATCCTGGCCTATAAAGGCAACGTTGGAGATGCCACACCTGCTGTCCCCAGGGATCCCGGAGGGCCTGCCTGCTGCTGGGGAGGTTGGGGGCCTCTGCCTGCTCCTCCTCAGAAATCCACACATCTGCTCAGCCTGCCTGCCCCACAGGGTCCTGGGCTGCAGCTAGTCCAGGCAACACCTTTGTGAAAAATAGAAAAGGGTGCCCCTTGCCCCCGGTGGCCTTACCATGTGGGGAGCAGGCAGAGTTGATGAGTGGGTGGATTTTGTCCTCTGGTTGGCCCCTTGGGCAGACACCTTTGTCTAGACCAGGCCACAGTGGCATATTTCTATGAGTCAGCCTGGTCAATGCTTAGCAAAAAAAAAAAAACTGATTTAAAAATATTTTTAGCATATTGCTTAAAGGAGATTTATTCTATCGACTCCCTTAGATATCCTAAAGCCTTTCACTCAAAGTGTGGTCCACAGCCCAGGAGCATAGCATCAGCATCATCTGGGAGCACGTGAGGAATGCAGAAGTCGGGCCTCACCCCTGACCTACTGAGTGAGAATCTGCATTTTAGGGTTTGCCAGGCACTGCCTCGAGCTTATTCATGGAATAAGTCAGATCATCAGCAGAGTCACTGGACAGCCGCTGTCTACTCCATCTCCTACAGAACTCCTTTTGCTTAGCTTGTACTTAGGCAATGCACCATTGGTTTATATCCAGGTCTATAAGAAACAGCCCTATGGACATCACTGTTGATTTACTGCAAGGATGTGGTTAAGAAATGGGTTCAGACCGGAAGCCTGCAGCTCTGGTGGGGAGTATTTGGAAAAGGCAAGGAAGCATCCGTTTCATTTAGGATGTAAGGGACTGGCTGAGACCACACGTGCTCCCCTGGTACCCTTAGTGCTGGCACAAGCCCTCTGCACATGGGCACTCAAAAATATTGGTGGAATGAGCAAAGAGATGAATGAGTGAATGAAGGAATGAATGAATGAACAAATGACTGGCCCGATGCTGGAAGGTACAGAGCAGAAAAGCAAAAACAAAAACCCTAGGCTGAAGCAGATGGACTTACCTGAGAGAGAGGGAGGGAGGGCCGCCCCCTCCAGACCTGCCAGTAGCACTAACCTGGCTCCACTGCAGGCAGGAGCCCGAGGTGTGGCTTCCAACCCAGACGGCTGCGGTGAGGATGGAGCCGCGCTGGGGAGCCTCCTAAGCTGCCAGTCAGCCAGCTCGTGGCCAGGCTTGGGTTTCATTAGAGTGAGACATCTGTTCTAGAAACCCTTCCACTTAGAAGCTTTTGCCTTTACTATTCATTCTCTTGATTTTTTTTTTTAAAGAAAACTTCTTTTGAAAATTTTCATACAATTCCAAACAAGCTAGAATGAACAAAGTTATGTGCCTACCCCTAGGCTTGGATAGAGGACTCTAGTGACAAGGCTGTGGGTTCTCAAATCTCTACAGTGTGCCTGACACTTGCCTATGCTCTGAAGATCCAAGATAAGCAAGACTTGAATTCCGCATTGAGAGAGATTACGGGTGGGTCAGAAAGTTACCATCCTATGCATTAAGCATGAGGCAGGAGACAAGCATAGGCTAGTTGTAGGGGCATTTAGGAAGTGGGTAGGATGGGGCAGCAGTGGGAAGGAATGTGTCTCACTGTGGAGTCTTGTGAACATCCAGGAAGCTGGGGCCAATGGCCAGGAAACCCTGGGAGGGAAGTCTGGGAACACCAAAGCTCATGGCCTGCCGGCAAATCTCAAGTGTTTATTGAGCATCTACTATGTGCCAGAGGCTGGGCAAAGTGCTGGGATACACAGATGAGTACTATGAAAACAATACACAGAAATAAGCATCCAATTTCAATTTAATGACATGAAAGCTGAGACGCATTCGCAGGATGCCATGGGAACCTAGAGGGGAGGCCTCAGAAAGCCTGAGGTTTATGGAAGACTTTCAGAATTTGTTTGTTTTTTTGAGACAGAGTCTCACTCTGTTGCCCAGGCTGCAGTGCAGTGGTGTGATCTTGGTTCAATGCAATCTCTGCCTCCCAGCCTCCCAGGTTCAAGTGATTCTCCTGACTCAGCCTCTCAAGTAGCCAGGATTACAGGCGTGTGCCACCACACCTGGCTAATATTTGTATTTTGTAGAGATGGGCTTTCACCATGTTGGCCAGGCTGGTCTCAAACTCCTGGCTGCCAGTGATCTTCCTGCCTTGGCCTTCCAAAGTGTTGGGATTACAGGCACAACCTACCGCGCCCGGCCCAGAGTTTGTTTTTTTAAACTAAATATTATATAGATGAGACAAAAGAATACATATCATAAATGGACAGTTTGATACATTTCCATGAGCAAATACACTTGTATATCCAGCACATGGACCAAGAAAGAAAACATCATCAGCTTTCCAGAAGGCCTCCACCCCCATGCCCTCTGCTGGTCACTACCCACCCCCACCAAGATAGCAACCACCATGATTTCTAACAACATAGGTGACTATGTCTGTGTTTTGAACCTTGTCATAAATGGGGCATTTTTTTGCACCTGGCTTCTTTGCCTCACCATGTTTGAGAATTCACCTGTGTCGTTGCTGGTGGTCATAGTTCATTCATCCTCACTGCTGCATGGTATTCGCTATGAGTGAATGCAACCCAGTTCACCCACTCCACGTTGATAGGCGCTGGACATGTTCCCGTTGTGAGTATCGTAGATAGCACTTCTACGAGCAGTTTTGTTCAGCTGTCTAGTGAGCATACGGATGTGTTTCTATTGGTCAAATCCCCAGAATGGAATTGCTAGGTCAGAGTCGATCCGAGGGAGTCTCAAGGTGGATGAGAATGACTTTCGTAGGTGGAGAAGTGTGGGATGAGTCATTGGCTTGGGCCAGTGATGGAGGGTGAGCAGAGGGAGGAGCAGGAGGAAGTCACAGCGGGAAGAGGGGCTCGAGGACCAGCAGCACACCAAGGCTCTCCTGACTGCTCCCCACTTACCTGGGTTAGTTTCCAGTGGCTGCCATGACAAAGTACCGCAAACTAGGTGTTCTAAAACAACAGAAACCCAAGATCAGGATGTCAGCAGGGCCACACTCCTGTCAGTGGCCCTAGGGGAGAACCCCCTGCGTTCCTCCTCCAGTTCTGGTGGTCAGCGCATCACTCCAGTCTCTGCCTCTCTCTCCACCTCACCTTCTTCTCCATGTGTGACCTCTGTGTGTCTGTACAAGGGCAACTGTCACTGGATTTAGAGCCCACCCAGATAATCCAGGAGGATCCGCTCATCTGAAGATCTCTGACTTAGCTACAACGGCAAAAGCCCTTTTTCCAAGTAAGGTCATATTCACCGGTTCCAGGTATTAGGAGGTAGACACACCTTTGGGGGGCCACCATTCATCCACCACACTTGCCCTCACTCCCATCCTAACACCCCCAGCTCATTTACCCTTTTGCAAAGCTACTTTCTGATGGCAAATCATGTCCCCCTTGGCCAGCTTAGGCCAAGCTTCCTCCAGGAAGCCCTCCCTGACCCACAGGTACTTGAGATCCCTCCAGCACTAATGTATAAGGCTCTGTCCAGCAGTATCTGTGGTTCTGAATCTCTCCTCAGACGGAAGCTTCCTGGGGGCAGGGGACGTTTCTTTCTCCTTCTTTTTTATCCACAGGGGCACACACACTTTCTCCAGTGATCATCCAGGGCTCTGCATAAACCGGCTCTGGCAGTAAGGAACTTGTGCTGAAGGCACCTTTCCAACAGTGTCTGGTCCAGCCCAGGGCACCATGCCCAGAAACAGCCCCGATGTCCAACCCTTCCCCATGTCCTCTCCTCCCCCTAGACACTGCCACCTTAGGGGTCCTGGCTGTTACCTCATCCCAGGGCCTGACTGGTAGTCTTAGTTACACACACAACACAAGGGAGGGAGGAAGGAGCTTGGGGCAAAGGGAGGGAGCACAGCCCTTTGCCTTTCCTTGGAGAAGGCAAGGGAGACAGGAATGCCTTTGGCTGGGAGACCCTGGCCAGAGATCAGAAGATCAAAGGATGAGAAGATCAGGGGCGAGGCAGGTGACACTCACTTGGAGGCACCAGAGAGAAGCGGCAGCTGCTGCCTCCTAAGGGCAGGGCTGACCCAGAACGCCCTCCTCTACCCCCAGCCTCCCCAGCCCTTCTTTCCTAGCTTTACAGCTGCTTCTCCACCAGGCGGGGCTCTGGAGGTTGCATGCAGGTGAGGAGAGAAACATCCACTGACATCCATGCCACAGCCGTGGATTCTCCCATTGAAACCTCACCACATTCTCTAATGGGGAATATTAGACACTATTTAATAGATGCAGAAACTGAGGCATGGAGAGGAAAGGAACTAGTCCAATATCTAAGTGTTAGGGCCAAGATACAAACTCTGGCAGTCTGATCCCGGAGCCACTAAGCACTACACTCACTATAAGGCAGAGAGCTCTATTCAGTCCAACTGCAGCATGAGGGAGAGAGGAAGATATCAGGAAGGACCTCTTGCTGGGCAAGGATTTTAGATCCAGATCTTGGATCTAGTCTTTAGGATTTTTTTTTTTGAGACTGTCGCCCAGGCTGGAGTGCAATGGTGTGATCTCAGCTCACTGCAACCTCCGCCTCCCGGGTTCAAGCGATTCTCCTGCCTCAGCCTCCCTCCCGAGTAGCTGAGATTGCAGGCGCACACCAGCACTCCCGGCTAATTTTTTTTTTTTTTTTTTTTTTTTTGTATTTTTAGTAGAGACGGGGTTTCACCATGTTGGCCAGGATGGTCTCGATCTCCTGACCTCATGATCCGCCCGCCACGGCCTCCCAAACTGCTGGGATTACAGGCGTGAGCCACCGCGCCCGGCCGGATGTAGTCTTTCTATAGCTCTGATGAACCAAACAGTTTGGGAATTAAGGAAGCGGGTAGATGGGTGGGGCGCTATCCAGGGGGACGGGCAGACGCAGGCGGCGGAACGACAGCGGATCAGCGCGGAGGGTGGCGGGCCCTGGACCCCAGAACTGGCATTCGAGGCCCCGGGGCCGGAAGGCGCTCGGAGGCAGAGGGCCGCTAAGAAGCTCCCCCGGGCCAGGAGTGCAGGGCGCGGTGCGCCCAGGTGGGCTTGGGGGAGGGGTGCCGAGCTCCGGAAAGTTCCACAGGTCCTCTGCAGTCCTGGGGAGCGGGACCCAGAAGCCGACGCCACGGGTGGGGCGCTACCCGGGCCGGCACTAATCCCCCTCCATTGTTCCGGGAGCCGAGGCCGCCTCCCCACTTCCGGGCCCTTTCTGGGGGGGCAGGGGCGCGGGCAGGGGACCTTGGGGGGCAGGGACGCGCTTCGCTCCGGGATACTTGCGTGCGGCTGGGGCTCCGCTGAACCACCCGGCGTGGGTTCGCGCTGCCACTTAACGCCGTGACACAGAGGAAAGTAACTTGATATTTCCGAATCTCCGTTTCTTCATTTAAAATGGGAATAAATAATGCTTTGCTCCCTGGCCTATTGAAAAGGATTGAATTAAATGAAACCAAGGATGTTCAGGAGCTCTATAAACTGCAAAAACGTGGAGTGGGGGTCGGGAGAGATGGTGAGGTGGCCAGACACCTTAATTTTGCTGCGCTTCATCTGTCAAATGGGCCAGTCAAGTCTTTAGCGCAGTGTCTGACCCAGCAAAGGCAGCTCTTTTTGTTATATGCTCTGAACTTTATCTTCTGCTTTCCCCCCTAGATTCAAATTGAGTCTGGGATCCCGTCCAATTTAGAAAAATCCTCTGGCTAGGGTGGGGGTAGACGGTGTTAGGGTCACCTCAGGGTGTGTGTGTGTGTGTGTGTGTGTGTGTGTGTATATATGTGTGTGTGTGTGTGTGTGTATGTGTGTGTGTGTGTGTATGTGTGTGTGTGTGTGTATGTGTGTGTGTGTGTATGTGTGTCTGTGTGTGTGTGTGTGTGTGTGTGTGTGGGTGGGTGAGTTGAGTTGCTGGGTTGAGAAGGGGAGGAGGGTGCTCTGATGTAAAAGAAAGGCTTCCTTCTGGGATGGGGCTAGTGGGGCTGGTGAGGGTGATGAGGGTGGGGCTCTGAATAGAGAGGACTTTCTCCAGTTTTCCACCCCCAGACACACCCTGCCTGTTTATCCATGAAATAAAGGCAGCAGGACAAGGAGCTTCAGCTAAACAAACAAGGCTCAGAGATGTGGTCTGACTTCACCTCCCCAATCCTTGTGTAGCCCTAGTTCTTCCCACCTGCGCCAGCTCCACCCAGTTCCTCTCCTGGGGGCCCTGGCTGGGAGCTCAGGGATTTCCAGCGCAGGAGGGAAGTGCAGTTTTTACGCATGGAGAGGTCTGATCTAATGGGATGTCTCGGTCCTTCTCTCTAAGGGGCTTCCAGTCTGATAAGATAGAATTCACACCGACATACCTCCACACACACAAACAGTGCCCTCCTAGACGGAGCTGGAGATCAGAATGAGGGCTAGAAGAGACGCTGGTGAGTCAGGGGAGACTCAGGCTTAGCAGGATTGTGCAGGCAAGTCCTTGAATGCACAGCCACTGCCGTTTTCATGTGCTGGATTCATTCCATTTCCCTCCTGCCGCAGAATCTGTCTTCCATCCCTCTTCAATCCCTCGTCCAGGGTCTGCATGTGGGGTGCCCACCCCTCGGAAGCTGTAGAAGATGGGTCTTGGAGCTGTGTGTGTATGTGACAAGGACAGACAACTGGGAGCCATGGAGGAGCTCCCAGCCTGTTTGGGGAGACCAGCCACATGAATGAGCATTCTGGGATTAGGAGATGACAGTTTGTAATCGAGGACAGGTTCTCGTGGCCTCACTCTGAGACTGAACCCGCAGAGATCAGAGTCAAAAGGCCAAAGGGATTAGTCTGAGGAAGCCCTGTGACACTTAAGTCCCAGTCCCAGCACTTGTCACTCAGGCTGGTAATTGTCCACCTTCTTGTCATTGTCCCCACTTAACTTGGCTCTTTGAGGGTAGGGAGCCAAGTTAGGTGATTGGACTTTGACACTTCGTCACCTGGAGTAGTGCCTGATATATACTAGGTGCTCAATAAATGTTGAAGGGACAAATGGCTGCATGACTAAATGAATGGTTGAAGGTTAGAAGCTTCTTGTTGCAGGAGGCACTTGAACTGGACTTCAGTAAATGGTAGAGTTGGGTGGTGATACTCAAAGGTAACATTGGTTGGTTGCTTACCATGTGCTAGGCACTGCCTAAGCACTTTACCAGGGAGTAAACTAAGACAGAGAGTGGTGAAATAGTTGTCCAAAGCCATAGAGCCAGTAAGTTGCAGAGCTGGAAATCAAACACAGGTCCGTCTGACAACAGAGGCTGTTCCATGCTGCCCAGTAGAATGCCCTGGGATGATAGATGTGTTCTAGATCTGTGCTGTCCACTAGCGTTATAGCCACCAGCTTTATGTGGCTATTGAGCCCTGAAATGTGGCTAGTGCAGCTAAGGAATTGCATTTTAAAATTTATTTTTAATGAATTTAAATACAGTCACAAGTGGCTATTGGTTACTGCACTGGACAGTATAAGTCTTGCATTATCTCTCAAAGAGGTGGTAGAGAAAAGGGGGGCCCAGAAACAGTTGCTCATATCTTCATTGCTCTCCAGAGGCTCTGCCCTGTTATGCTCCTGGGCTGTTCTCAGATCACACTATGGCCCCAGCTGGGCCTGGGAGGCCTGGGTCCCTTTAACATCTCTGCCTGTGGGTGGCATGGCTTGGCAGGGAGGAAGGAGCCATTGAAGGAGAAGCACACACAGGCATTATGCAATCCCTGTGCCACACTTTGCTCTCGAGAAGCTTCTTCTGGCTCTGGGACACCAGCAGGGGACCCCTCCCTAGGCTCTCTGAGGGCCACAACTAATTACATTGGGGCAGGAGAGGCCCTTTGCACCTGATCTGCTGTAATACTTCTGACTGGGATTCAGGGACTTGTTGGGCCACTCCAGCTTAGCAGCTGTGCCGGGGAGAGCCAGAGATGTCCCCTCAGCCTAACTCCCTCCCAAGGGGATTCCCCTGCAGTGCTGAGGATGAGCACCGGCCCCAGAACTGTCTCCATCTCATTGCTCTGCGCAGGGGCCCACACCCTTGGCATGCTGTTGCTGTCAGATTAACCCCTCTCAGTAAGAAGACGTCAGAGCAATACGGTTCAACCTGAAGTTGGTTCCTGTGGTGGTGCCAAACCATGTTTTTCCAAATCTAGCATTTTTGAGAGAGAAGGATCTCTTCTGGGTCTCTTCCCTCCCTGGCCTTCTTTCTCTGTCATCAGGGTTTTGGAAGCTCCACGTCACGTCAATGAAACATCACGATGCATTGGACAGTCTCTGACTTCTAACTTCCATGGTCTTTTAACCCAGGGTTAAAAAAAAAAAAAAAAGCCACTTTTTTGTTTTTCTCACCTGACTTTTCGGAATGTCTCCTTCCCCTGCCTTTATCTTTCCCAGCCCTACCTGAATGAATCAGGTCACCTTCTGGCGATACTCTGGGTGCCCCATCTCCCTGCCCCACAAGCCTCACCTTTGCTTAGCAACTGCCAGGGACTCTCTCCCCTCACAAATACTGCCCCTTGCTCCAGGCACCCCTCCAGCTTCTGTTTTACTATCTTCCCCACATCCCGTCCCCTCCATCACAAGCCCCCCTGCCACTCCAGGGGCCTGGGAGACATTCGTATTACCAACAAGGGGGCCAAGAAAGGATAAAATAAACCAATAGCTCTTTTATTTAAAAATACAGCATTGTTCTCACGCAAGACTTTGTGGACTTTGTGCAAAGCCAGAGAACAGGTTGTGCTCTTGTGTGTGTGTGTGTGAAGATAGACACACTTTTTCCTGATGGGAGTACACTGTCTTTTTTGGATATTAATTAAAATTGCAAAAAATTTGAGAGAACTTTATGTCATCTTGTGTGTTTGGAATCTCAGAGATGATAGCTAGTATTCAAGTCATCTCTGATAAAGGTACCATCTAAAATGGGGAGGCTGTACTAGAAACGAAGATCAATTTGGTGGGGTGGGAAGATCCTCCCCCAGGGTTTTAGGAGACCTACTTGGAACACCCACACTTGAACTTGCCGTGTGTCCTTAGGCGACTCTGTTCTTCTGAGTCTCTTCCTGCACTACCAAATTGAAGGAGTGTAGGTAGAGGAAAGCGCCTGCTATTCAGGGGGTGTTTGGAAACGCATGGGGGTGTTTTCCTTAATTTAAAATTTTCTTTGAAGAGATAAAGTCTCAGTCTGTTATTCAGCCTGGAGTGCAGTGATAATATCTTAACTCACTGCAGCTTCAAACTCCCAAGCTCAAGGGATTCTCCTGCCTCAGCCTCCCAAGTAGCTGGGACTCTAGGTGTGTGTCAACATGTCCAGCTGGTTTTAAATTTTGTATACGGACAATGTCTCCCAATGTTGTCCAGGCTCATGGGGTGTTTTTGATGGTCACAATAGGAGGGAAATGCTATAAGCCCTTATGAGCAAGGCCCCAGATGCCGAGAGCTCTGTAGCGAGTGGGAAAGTCCCGCCCAGTGAAGAACTGTCCCGTCCACAGTGCCAGCAGAGCCCCCACAAGTGACAGGAGGTGCTCTCTGGTGCTTTCCACTCTGAACTCAGTTCCGTGGGCTGCCCATGTCTCGTCCATGCCCCATCTCATTCTGCCCAGGAAGCCTTTCCTCCTCACCAGAGCACAACAGAGAGTGTCCGTGGTACTCTCCAGTCTGGGCACATGGTCTAGAACCTAACTGGGAGGGTGGCTGCAGAGCAGTTTGCAAACCACAAAGCGGAGTACATATGTGGAGGTTCGCTATTCCTTTGTGAGTAAACCGTCCTTCCCCGCAACACTGTCAGCTCCTTGATGGCCCGGACCTTGCCTTGAGTTTCGTCTCCACCTCACACAGCACTGAGCTCAGCGCACAGAAGCCAGTGGGAAAACAACTTCATGACCTTTAGGGCTGGCAGGGAACTTAGCAGTCGTCTAATGGAACGAGGTCCCCTGATTCCAGGTTCTGTGTTCTTTCCCCTCTACCCCATCACCTCCCTCTCTTGTTGACAGAAGAATTTAGCAAGTGTTTTCTGAGCACCAAATGGTCTCAGTGGCGGCCAGCGTGTCTCCTGGCTCTTTTCAGCGGGAGAGAACCCCACCTTTGGACTCTCAACACTGGCCTGTCTGCTCCTTGCCAACCCCCGAGCTGTCTCCTGACATGGCAGGATACGTGCCCAGCCCAGCCTGGCCCTCATGGGGAGGGGTTGCTGCTGAAGGTTGTCTGGGCAGCCTGTTAGGCCCTGGAGAAGGCTGTTAGAGGAGAAGGCTCAGGAGAAAGCTGCTAGTCCACTGCAGGAGCCAAGGGGTTCTTTGGAGGAGGACTCCCTTTAATTTCTCTAGAGGATGCTGATTTCAGAGAACAGTGAGCATTGTTAGCAACAGCCTTCATTGATTGGGTGCCGGCTTGGAACTAAGCATGGAGTAGGTTCTTTACAGAGGTTAGGCCCTTGTAGCAGCTGGAGGAGACATTGATGCTAGGCAGCAGGAAGAACTTCCTTAGAGTAAAGGCTTGGCCACAGGAACATCATCTGTCTATGTCTGTAATGCATTCGTTTGAATATTTATTGAGCACCCCATTTGCCAGGTACCCTGATAGGACTGGAGGATACACAGATGACTAAGTTTAAGTCCTTGTCTTGAAGAAACACATAGTCATCTGTGTTATTATATGCTGATAATTATAATTCAGTTAGATGATTAGAATATTAATAATAAGGCATAATTATTGAGCGCTGTGTTTTATTTATTTATTTATTTCAGACGGAGTTTCATTCTTGTTGCTCAGGCTGGAGTGCAATGGCGCGATCTTGGCTCATTGCAACCTCCGCCTCCCAGGTTCAAGTGATTCTCCTGCCTCAGCCTCCCAAGTAGCTGGGATTACAGGTGCCCACCACCATGCCCGGCTGATATTTTTATATTTTTAGTAGAGACGGCATTTCGACACGTTGGCCAGGCTGGTCTTGAACTCCTGAATCACTTGAGGCGATTCACCTACATTGGCCCCCCAAAGTGCTAGGATTACAGGCTTGAGCCACTTCGCCCGGACAACACTGTGTTTTATATTTATTAACTCACATACTTCACACTACAACTCTTTTGTTTTGTTTTGTTTTGTTTTGCTTTGAGGCAGAGTCTCACTGTCACCAAATCTGGAGTGCAGTGGCTGGATCTCGGCTCACTGCAACCTCTGCCTTTCAAGTTCAAGCGATTTTCCTGCCTCAGCCTCCCGAGTAGCTGGGATCACGGGTACACACCACCACACCCGGCTAATTTTTGTATTTTTAGTAGAGATAGGATTTTACCATGTTGGCCAGGCTGTTCTCCAACTCCTGATCTCAAGTGGTCCACCTGCCTCGGCCTCCCACAGTGCTGATATTACAGGTGTGAGTCACTGCGCCCGGCCCACACGACAATTCTTGGGAGGTAATTACTATCATTATTTCAACATCACAGGTAAGAAAATGGAGGCTCAGAGATGGGAAGTGACTGACCACAGTCACACAGCTAGTGAGTGTTGTGCGGGGGTGATAACAAAGGCAGGTGCTGTGCTAGGCGCATGGTAAGTGCTCAGTAAGCACTGTTGAGCGATCATATGCAAAATATCATGGGGGCGGTGGGGGGTGCTGGGAACACCTCGCAGAGGAGGGAACTATGGGGCATAGCCACGCCTGGGGACAGGGGTCGTCTCCTGGTCACTCTAGCTGGCCTTTACCTGAGAGTAGATCTTAAGTGTTCCTATCGGTCACACACACACACAAGCACACACACTCATAAACACACGCATTCACGAACATGCCCACTCACACTGTATGAGGTGATGACTATCTTAGCTCGATTGTGCTGATTATCTCACAATGTATACAGAGATCAGATCATCAAGTTATATGGCTTAAATGTATACATAAATAAAATAACTGGCCTTTTCCTGGCTGCAGAGATGGGCAACCTGAGTCCACAGTGGAGACAGTGGAAAAGGGGGTTCTGCCTCTCCGGCCTCTTCTCCAGCAGGGAAGGTGGGCACAGTTTCCCCAGGTCCACCCCAGGGTACCCGGAGGCTTGTCTTTCACTGCTTCTTCCTCCCATAAGAAAAATTCAAACAGACCCAATCCCCCTCAGGCCCTTGGGTATGAGCCATTTTGCCTCAATTTGCTGGGGTCTCCTATGACCCCAGCCCCTTTCAGCTGCTCTCTGCCCCCTCCATTCCCCAGCATCCTCCCTCTTATCAAACCTGTTCCCTGTCTCCATGGTGACGCCACCTCACCCAGTTTCCTTGGGTGGTCTGGTTGCCTCACAGCGTGAAGCTCTGAGAACATTTTCCTCATGTGCAGCCAGAAACTTCCACTTCCCATGCCCAGGGCTGCCCCTCTCTTCTCTCCTCTGCATTCCCCTCCTGCAAGCCTCTCCCTGAGACATTTTCCATCCCTACCCCATCATGGCTGTGTCCAGTTGAGAGGCCCCTCTGAGAGTCCCGAGGGCTCTCCAGAAGAAGGCTTCAGAATGAGATCACCACCCATCATCTCAGTCCCCTTGCTGTACATGCATGTGTGCAGATACACACATGTGCCCTCACACATGACATACACATGCCCAGCACCCACAAGACAAGCACATCCAAGAGCCAGGTATCCCAACCCATGACCCCCACTTCTTGTAAATATCTACAAGTTCATGCAGCCGAGTGAATGTAGTAGCTACAACCAAATCCCAAGCACCCAAGGATCAGGGTGCCCTCTTATTTCCCCTGGGTCCAGGCATGGCCTGAAGGTTTGAGCTGTGCTCTCTGAGTTGCACAAGAAAGCAGCTGCACAGCCGACCTCCCAGGACAGTCATATGTCAGTAGGAACCACCAACATGGCAGAGCAGCCTCTGTGTTTGGAGTTTCTGCGTGTCAGTTCCTTCCCTGTCCTTGTGCAGGCACAGCCTCCCCACAGCAGGGCCCAGTGCCTCTTGCCAGGGCCCTTAGCCATTCCCAGGGCCCGTGGCATTGGCTTGGTGGCTCTCGGCCTTGAAATCCCCACTTCACCTCCCTCTTCCAACTCTACACGGTCCTCTTCCTTCCCCTTCCCCTGGCACCAGCCTCACCCCTTTTCTTTTTGAGAGAGCCAGCCCTGAATGGGGCTCCCCCAACCCGTGAACAGTTGAAATTCACCCTCCTTGCACCACCCCACCCCCTTTACTGAGTACTGCAGCTGGGCTTTGTGTTGTTTTGGGGCAGGATGTGGGGGCAGGTTGGGGGGGTTCAGGCTCCCTCCACCGCAGGGGAGAACAATGAGGCCGCTAGTCAGGGTGGTGGGGCAGAGGGAGTGGGTGGGGTGGGGGCCATGGAGCGACATCAGAGCCTCTGCAGCCCCGGCCCCTGGAGGGACAGCTGAGTGATGAGGCCTGAGTCACATGCCCTGAGTGCTCCTTGAACTCCCGCTGCGTTCCTGTCGAGACACATCCAGAAATGCGCAGGGTAAATATTTAGAGGTAATCATTTTTTTGCGGCTCCTCGAGCCTCCTGCTTTGCTGAGAATGAGCCAGGGGTGGGACACCAGGGGGAGGAGTCAGATCCGGCCCAGGTTCTGCAGCATGGGCTTCTGTAGGTGCTGCCCGAGGTCCCCTGCCGCTGCCCATTGTGCTCCCACCCCTTCGCATTTCAGCCGCAGTCTGAGGCCAGTGGGGCCTAAAAACATCCTGAGGACAAAACCCTGACTTAAAATCCATCAACAGGCTGGGCGCAGTGGCTCATGCCTGTAACCCCAGCACTCTGGGAGGCCAGGGCAGGCAGATCACTTGAGGTCAGGAGTCTGAGACCAGCCTGGCCAACGTGGTGAAACTCTGCCGCTACTAAAAATACAAATAAAAGCCAGGCATGGTGGCAGGCACCTGTAATCTCAGCTATTAGGGAGGCTGAGGCAGGAGAATCTCTTGGACCTGGGAGGCAGGTTGCAGTGTGCTGAGATGGCACCACTGCACTCTAGCCTGGGCGACAACAGTGAAACTCTGAAAAAAAAAATCCATAAACAAACTCTCTGGGTTCTGCCTCTCTCCCACCTTAAACTGTGGCCGTAGCACACCAGCCACAGCTTCTTCTGAGCCCTGTTTCTAGAGCAGCAAGCCCAGAGGTGGCCCTGCTGTTTCCGCAGGGGAGCAGGGAGGGAACGGTAGACGAGAACGAGCGCCAGGTGCAGCGTGCCAGCTCCTTGGCTCTACCCTGCACGGAATGTCTTCCTTCCTTGGAGGACATGGAGTCCCGAGCCCGGGCTTTATCAAAGATAAAACATTTGAGACTAAACATTCTTTTTATAGATTGGAACAGGACTCCTAAGCACAAGCTCTCCCGGCCGTTCCCAGCCTGCCTTTCTGGGCACACACAGAAAACACACTCATTTCTTGGGGGGAAACGGAGACACTGAGGTTAGAGGGCGACAGTGCATGCCCAGGGAAAGGAGAAAGCCTCAAGAAGGCTTGGGGGCAGTGCCCAGCCTTGTGGTGGTCTCGTCTGGGCCCACCTCTGTACCCCCTCAGGGAGGGGGCGGGCAGAGACAAGAATCAGCTATTAGGAGTTTGATGTAGAATGGAACCCAAATCCGTCAGGCACATACACAGTCTCACACTGTTGCTCACCCAGGCACAGACTGTGAAGAAGATGTGAACACAGGGCGAGACCCACTGGGGAAGGTACCAACCCCTCTCCACGACTTTCCTCCTTCTGCCTTTCCCTCGGTGTCCTGTGGGCAAGTGTCCCAGCCCCACCGGCCTGTGGGGAAGGCATAAACCCCTCTCCTACCAGCCTGTGGGGCTGGGACGCTTGCCCACAGGACACCGAGGGAAAGGCAGAAGGAGGAAAGCAAATATGTACTGTGTCTGTACTGTTTATTAGGCAGTCTGTGAACATTAGCCCACTTAATCTTTACAGGGACCCTCCTAGCTTGGTGCTGTCCTATTTTTTTTTTTTTTTTTTTTTGAGACGGAGTTTCGCTCGTTACCCAGGCTGGAGTGCGATGGCGAAATCTCGGCTCACCGCAACCTCCGCCTCCTGGGTTCAGGCAATTCTCCTGCCTCAGCCTCCTGAGTAGCTGGGATTACAGGCACGCGCCACCATGCCCAGCTAATTTTTTGTAACTTTAGTAGAGACGGGGTTTCACCGTGTTGACCAGGATGGTCTCGATCTCTTGACCTCGTGATCCACCTGCCTCGGCCTCCCAAAGTGCTGTCCTATTTTTATAGATGAGGTCAACTACTGTCAGAGCAGTCAAGGGCCCAAGGTCTGATAGGTAACTGCAGAGGAGAGATTTGACCTCAGGGCCTTTTGCCTTCAAAGCTCATGCTCCTTTCTCTTTGTTTTCTTGAGTGTAAAATGGAGATAATGATGGAAGCTAATTTGGGGTTTTTGTGAGAACGGAGGGAGGTTGTTTGGATAAAGGTTAGCTGGTGTCTGACATAGAGTAGGCCTCCAGTAAATGCCAGGGTAATGATTGTGATTATTTTGTGTTCAGGGCTTCTAAGAGGACAGTGACACTGAAACCACCCACAGGGTCTGTCAGATGATATGGGAAGCTTAAGATGATGGAGGCTGTGAATCCGCAGAGGGACTGAGATCCTTACCACTTGGGAGTCTAGACACCTTCTGTGATGTGCCAAGGGGTCACGTCTTCCAGGTGGACTAAGGCAGTGGTTCCCAACCTATTTGGCACCAGGGACCAGTTTCGTGGAAGACAATCTTTCCACGGACGAGGGGTGGAGTGTGGGGCATGGTTTTGGGATGAAACCGTTCCACTTGATATCATCAAGCATTAGTTAGATTCTGATAGCAGCATGCAGCCTAGACCCCTCGAGTGCACAGTTCACAGTAGGGTTTGTGCTCTTCTGAGAATCTTATGCTGCCTCGGCTGATCTGATGAGAGGCGGAGCTCAGGCGGGAATGCTCACCTGCCCGGTCACCTCCCTCTGCATGTACTGCCTGGCTCCTAACAGACCAAAGCCTAGTTCTGGTCTGCTGCCCTGGGGTGGGGACCCCTGGACTAAGGGAAGCAAACAGGTAGAGCCTGGTAGACATGTCAAAGGGCGGTGAAATGCCACTAGCTCTGGGATTGAATCAGAGGATGGTCCTCCATGGGGAGCCCAGGGACAGTCGTACCAGTTCATGAATACTGAATGACCCTGCTCCACAGATTGGAATGTGAGTGATCTCTGGGCCTCAGTTTCCCCACTGGTAAAAAGAGTGGGTGAGCTATTATTTGTATTTGGCAATCCTTCCCTTCCTGCTCTGAAATTCTATTAATTTTACTCTAGTTCCTCCCTTTATAGGGAGGCCAGTATCCTTCATAATCTCAATCACAGCCAGTCCCAGGGGAGTGTCAAAGAAAGGGTAAAAGGCAGAGGGGAAAGTGGGAGACCATGTAGAGAGAATCCACAAATGGCCCGGAAGAAACCTGACTCTCAGCTCAGTTATTGCCCTTAGAGAGAATGCAGCTGCTGTTGCCAGACTGGCTTTGGAGTTAGGATGGCCTGGTTTGGGGGTACTGTAGAAACGCTGGAGTTTCCTTGAGGGGGTTTGGCCCTGGACCATGCCAGTTGGCCCAAGTGGGGAGTTCACAGCTCCTTCCCGTTTTCTCTCCACCAGGGACCTCAGCATGAACAACCTCACAGAGCTTCAGCCTGGCCTCTTCCACCATCTGCGCTTCTTGGAGGAGCTGTGAGTAGATGCTTTGCAGGGTGGGAGGCAAGTGTGGGCTATGTCTAATGTCTCTGGAACCAGGGCTCCCCAGGAGGTGGAATGGAGAGAAGAGAAAGGGACTTGGGAAGCTAAGACTGTTCTTGAGAGCAGGCTGTTCTTCAGCTGATACCTGCCCCAGGTGTGAATTGACATGCTGGGTCCCATGGCACAGGGAGTCTAAGACCTAGCTTTCAACCAGCTCCTCTTTGCAGCATTCCTTCCTAATATGAATAGCTGCACTTCTCCCTGGGTGTCATCTTTGACCTGCTGTCATCCCCTGTGTCCAGCTACCAGCCCCTCCCCAGGTCCTGGTGGTTCTTCTCTGGGATATCTCTCACCTCCACCCTGCTTCTCTATTCCCACTGCTACTGCCCCAGATGTCCCCTCATATCTGGGGGTTGAACCAGCCTCCCAACTCACAGCCGTCCTCTTTCCATTCTAAATTACTCTGCACACCTTCAAGATGCATCTCACAAGCTCAAAAGCCTTCTGTAGTTCCCTGTGGCCTGAAGGATCCACATCTGAGACCCTCCCTTAGAGTAAAGGCTCACTTCCTCCACAAAGTTACCCTGCCCACAGTGGTCACTCTCAGACTGGGATTTTTAAATCTGGCCTTATATGCTAGGTATGCTAGGGATGGTCATAAGTAAATCATATCCTGGGTTAGAGTGACTAAATCATCTCCTGAGTTAGAGTGATTAAATCATCTCCTGGGTTAGAGTGACTGGCCTGCCTGCTCTGGGAACCAGGTCATTCTGTCCCAATCTTTGCTTTCATCTTAGCTCTGTATTTCCAACACCTCCCAGCCCTGTTTATTCTTATTTTCACATCACGTAGACCCTTGGGGCTCTAGAAATTTTGCTTAAACTTCTCAAACTGAATATTACAGCTCTTTTAGAATTTGTCTGGCTCTTTTAGAATTTAAATACAAAATAATAAACAAAGAAACTTCGCGAACTGTGAGTTCTTGGCCCCGAACTCACAATTTCATCTCTACTCTGGCCCCACTACTCCCCTAACAGATGTCCCCACCTAGACCCTAGACAGTGCTCCCCAAGGATGCAGTCAACCTGCCCCTGTTGGATTTCTGACCCCCAGAGCCATGGCTTGGTCTCCAGACCAAGTACTTTTTGAACCCCCACTGGTGGAAGGCAAACTCAAGGTGCTCTGGGAGAAAACAAGATAAAAGCCTTCCTGCCACCCACAGGGAGCATGCAGGTGAGGCTGAAGAGCAGTGTGGCCAGCAAGCCAGCAGGGGAATGTGGCAGCTGTTGGCTCAGGCACTCAGGGCATTCTGTGTAAGGGAGTGGTCAGGGTTGGCCTGGCCAGTGGGCAGGAAAGCCTTCCTGGAGGAGGAAGATTAAGCCAGTTTTCAAAGGAGGTGGACAGGGTAAGAGGCAGTGGAGGGGCCTTTTGAGGGGGAGTTGACACAGCCTAGGTGGCAATGCAAGGCAAGAGCACAGGCCCAGGAGCTCGGGCAGGTGACATCGGACACAGCCTGAGAACTCAGAGCTGATTTTCCATCTCATCTCCCATTCCCTGAGAGGGCTGGACCCATTTTTTTTTTTTTTTTGAGACAGTCTTACTCTGTCACCAAGGCTGAAGTGCAGTGGCGCGATCTTAGTTCACTGAAACCTCCTTCTCCCAGGTTCAAGCAATTCCCTGCCTCAGCCTCCCGAGTAGCTGGGATTACAGGTGCCTGTCACCACGCCTGGCTAATTTTTGTATTTTTAGTAGAGATGGGGTTTCACCATCTTGGCCAGGCTGGTCTTGAGCTCCTTACCTCATGATCCACCAACCTAGGCCTCTCAAAGTGCTGGGATTACAGGCGTGAGCCATGATGCCAGGCTGGACCCATTTTAGAGACCCCACCTAAAGGACTCTTCCATGGCAAATACCCACCTGCAGAACCCAAGCTAGGAGACCTCAGATGTCACGATGCCTTTCCACACAGTTTTTTTTAAAACAATAAATGTCAAATAAAGAGACT
Source organism: Sapajus apella (assembly GCF_009761245.1). Taxonomy (NCBI): domain Eukaryota; kingdom Metazoa; phylum Chordata; class Mammalia; order Primates; family Cebidae; genus Sapajus; species Sapajus apella. The sequence goes on from NW_022436962.1 coordinate 5,814,912, forward strand.
TTTATTAGAGGTAGATGTTTTAAAAATAGCTTCTGAGGTATGTCAGCATAATCTCCAATCTACAAGTCTCTCGGTAGCAACTGATGCACATAATGATGTCCCTGGGGACTTTGGAGATCAGGCAGTGTCTTCTGAATCATCCACCATTAAACTGCTCAGTCAGCTTCAGCAGTGAGTGTATTTCGTTGCATTTGCTCCTTTCAGAATTGGTGATCACTCCCTGACAAACATGGAAACCCTTAATTAGACCAGAATGTTAGATGAATTCCAACACCCCATTTCCTAGCCCTCCTGGATTAGTGAGGGTTAGCTGTGTAGTTTAGGGCCTGGAGAGACACAGACACGCCCCCGGTACTCATCCCTCCATGGATGACACCATATAATGCAGTCAGCGGGTAAGAGCAGGCAGTGGGGAATCAGCATAGCACAGGAGAGGATGTGGGGAAACTGTGGCCGTGAGCCCTGAAATTAGTCAGGTCTGGGTGAGAACACCATGCCCTACCATTGACTGGTTCTGTGACCCCTAAGGAAAGTGGTTGACTTCTCCCAGCCTCAGTTTCCTCATCTGAAATTTGGGGATGATAGGCACTTTACAGGATTATAGTGAGAACGGAGGCAATGTATGTGAATTATTAAACACATGAATAAATGGTAGTCCTTACCACCACCCTCCCTTCCCCTACCCCAAGACACTGACTTACGGAGGTCACCACCTCCTTGTGTTACCGGCCAACATCGCTGACCCTTGTCTCTGATTTCCAGGCGTCTCTCTGGGAACCATCTCTCACACATCCCGGGAGAAGCATTCTCTGGTCTCTACAGCCTGAAAATCCTGTAAGTATAGGCACACCTCATTTTACATAGAGCTGCGGCACTGAGAATTGTGAACAAATCAAAGTTTTAGACCCCGAGTCTTGGTTTACCACTGACTTGCTTATTATTTCCTTATCTTCATTTTCAGTTTCAATTGTTATTTTCATTTCTTTGCTTCACCTTGTCTGTAACAAACTTTGTGATTTGTAAGGAAACATTTAATTGTACCTGCTACGTGTGGCCACACTAAAAGAAAGTGAAACATTTAAAAAATACAAAGTGTATGATGACCATGGATATAGGTTTTTGTGGGACTGAGTTCAGTTAGAGACCCACAGGTCTCTCCCCGTGACCTCTAGCCCAAGAGAGGGATAAGACTGCTTCTGGAGAGGAGAAATACAGGTGGCTTTTCTTTGCCTCTCCCTCCCCTTGCAACCCAGCCTTAGTCTCTGTGGCTGCAGCACTGAGTTTCCATTCCGGCTGTAAACAACTCACTCCTTCAGTCTTCAGGTGGCTTCCTCCCTGCTCCTCTTTTGCCTCTTCCCTCTGAAGCAAAAGGAAAGCGAGAGTTGGAGAGGACCTTTTGTTATTTCACCTAGCTTCCACTGATGGCCCATTTCAGAGACAGGAAGACTGGGGCACAGTCTCTTCCCATCCTAACCCATGACTCACCTTGTTCCAACTAAGACGGTCCTCCCCAAGCCTCCTCACGTTCTTATGATGAGTGGGGGTTAGAGGAATTGGGAGGAAGTGGCTGCACAGGGACTGAGGTAGGTAGGAGAGGTTCCCAGGGAGGGTATGTTGCCACAGGGTCTCGTTTGGGAAGAAAATGAGGATACTGGGGACTGATGCTGGAGCAATAGAATGAGCATTTGGGACTTCCTTAAAGTGGTGAGTCATTCCCAGCTCTGCTACTCCCTTACCCCTGACTTGACTTGCAGGTCTCCTTTGTACAGTTGAGCAGGTTGTTCATTTCACCAGAGAATCTGGTTAAGAGAGTGAGAAGGGGGTGAAGCCCAGTTGTGTGCTCTGGCTTGGGGCTGCATCCACCCAGAAAGGGATATCTTTTAAAAATGTACTCAGAGGTGCTGATGGGCTAGTGGTGGTCCTGCCCCTCTTGGCCCGTGAGCTCCAGGCTTCCAGCAGGTCAAGGTCAATAGTCCTCATCTAAGCACTGACTCCTTTCCCCGTGTTGTTGGTCTCTGGTCCCTCTGCCTGTGCATCTCTGACTCCCGGGGCTCTCTGGTCTCTATTTTTCCCTTACTCTCTTCTCTGTCCTTGGGTCTCTCCTGTCTGTCACCAGCCTCAGTCTCCTTGTCTCCCCCTTCTCCTTCTCTGTCTCAGACCTTGCTGTCCCACTCTCTGTCCCTCTATCCCCTGCCTCTTAGTTCTGCTTCTTCCTGTCTCCTCTCTGTGTCTCTCTCCCCATAAACATCTCTGCCCTGGGGAGCAGGGAGGCATTCTGAAACAGACACGCAGTGCAGGCAGCCTGCTTGGTGGCGTGTCTGTGCCCAGTGGCAGGCTCAGACCTGCAGCCTGGATTAGAGAGCAGGGCTCTGTTTACTGGGCCTTCAGAAGATGTAAGACTCACGTCCCGTTCCTAAGACTCCGGCTTAGAGATGAGCCTCCTCTTTCTTCTTTGCCTGCATTAGGCAATAAATCAAAGCTTCGGAGAAACCACAGGCCTCCCGCCCCCCTTTCTACAAATGGCACCCTTGGCTCAGTGAATAGGGCAGGAGGGGGAGGTTGTGGGCAGGAGCTGAGTGGGAGCTGAGGCCAGCCAAGCTACCTGCTCCCCACTTTGCCATTGAGTCTAATTTTGCTGCATCCTCAAAGATCACCCGGTCCCCCAAAGCCTTTGTGTCAGTCTTTTGCCTGCAGAACCTCTCTACCTTAGGGATAGTTTGGGTGGTCTTGGGGACTTATCCTCTTACACGCTTCAAAGCAGAAGATTCCACCTGCATCCTGGGCATGAATTACTTTCTGATGTCTGATGTCAATTTCCCTTGTAGTTCCTTCCATTGCCGGCTTTTCAGAGCTACGAGAAAAATAGAGCAGCAGCACCATAATAATAACTTATTTTTGTACTGGGAGACAGTCACATTACAGCTCCTCAGTCCTCTCTGGGTCTGGGAGCCTTATCTGAGTGGCCTCGTCTTATTTCAGAGGCTGGGCTCTCCCTGTGGGACACTCTGCCTTGGTCGTTCCCTCCCACGGCAAAGGATTAAATAAAGAGGATTCCCTCTCTGATCCTTTCTTAAATGACTGTGACAGAAGCCCTCTCTCATGTCTTTCCTCCACTCCCAACACCCCTAGCCATCCCCACCTGACCTGGAGATATTACTCTTTTTTTAAAAAACAGAGTCTTGCTCTGTTGCCCAGGCTGGAGTGCAATGGCATGATCCCAGCTCACTGCCATCTCCGCCTCCTGGGTTCAAACGATTCTCCTGCCTCACCCTCCTGAGTAGCTGGGATTACAGGCATGTGCCATCATGCTGGGTTAATTTTTTTTGTATCTGTAGTAGAGATGGGGTTTCGCTGTGTTGGCCAGGATGGTCTCGAACTCCTGACCTGGTGATCTGCCTGCCTTGGCTTCCCAAAGTGCTAGGATTACAGGTGTGAGCCACGTGCCCGGTCGATATTACTCTTAAGATCTTCTTCTTCCTCTGGGAGTTCTCCAAGTCTTCAACCCACAGGCTCTGGCCAGGCTCAGATCAAGAGAGTCAGCCCCTGCAGGGAACTTTCAGTCTCACATTGCTATCTCAGTCCTGTAGAGCTGGCAAGGCCCAGACGCGAGTCTTAACCACCGCTAGTCTCACCGTCCCGGCTCAGCACTGGAGCTGTCCTAAGGGATGCCACACTTCCCTTTGCCCTAGGCGTGTGGGAAAATGCCTGAGCCTCTGAGGGCTCCTCCCCTGCCTGGTTTTACACAAGGACAGCTTTGGCCAGCGCTCCTGCATCTTGACCTGTGGCCTGAGGGTGTGGGGATGTGTGTGTGCATGTGTGTCAGGCCTCTCCAGTCTGTATCTCAAAAGGTTCCTGTCCCGACTCCATCCCAGGTTTCTTTCCCCAGAGCTGACCTCCCAGAGAGCTGGGTGAGGCGTGAGCCTTGGTTACCTTCCCACCTCTGCAGACCAGCTCCTCCCTCCCTATGCCAGGTTAGCCTGACCCCATCTAGAAAGGCTTCTGCTGGGCTTCAGCTGCTTCTCACCAGGCCCAGATCTGGGAAGCTGGGGCTGACAGTCTGAGGAGCTGCCTCCTGTCCTGCCCACAAGAGACTGGGCAGGAGATTTTCCCAGGTGCCTTGCTTCTGGATTGAGCCCCAAATCCCCGTAAGTCTGTGACTGCGGATTCTCAGCCCATGCCATCTTGATAAAGACTAAGGCTCTCAGAAGGCACCTGCTGCTTCCTGAGCTGGGGCCCATCCCGTATGAAACCCTGGCTGTAGGCCATGGAGGAGTGATTAGGAGTTAGCATCTCCAAGACCCATCCCTGAGAAAATCTCCCCATGCCGACCTCTAGCGTAGCCCTTTTCACCCTCTATGGAGCTGTCTTTGGTTGACATTGACGATGTTTACTCTCTACCTAGCAAGGTGGTGACCATGCCTGGCTGAGTCTGGGCTCCATTAATGTCAATGAACTGAATTGAACTGACCCACAAAGGGACATGCTACTCATTTGGGAGTGCTAGGCTCTGTCCGAGCCTCACCAGCCTGAGGGAGAAGGCTGTCCCCTCTGGGTTACCCCTATACATGAGTCAAGGCCTGCTGCCCTCATCCCTTCAAGGGACTGGATGACAGGAAGTGTGTCATATAGTCAGAAACCTTGAGGTCAGACTCAGAGCCTCACCAGACCCCACAACAGGTGTCAAGGAGGACCTCAGATTTCCTCTCTCTGAGCCTCTGTTTTCTCACCTTTTAAAATGGTGGAGTCAAAATAAAATTTCCAGCATTTTTAGCTGTGGAAACTTACAGATCCTTGTGTAGTTCGTACATGTGATGATTGGGTGTTTACATGTATGTGTGAGATGTGTCACCCTTGGACCTTGTTACGACATCAGCACATTACCCGTCTACATGAAAAATTTTTTTAAAAAGGAAACTTAAAACACAATCAAAAGCATTTTGTGAGCCAGGCCCAGTGGCTCATACCTGTAATCCCAGCACTTTGGGAGGCCAAGGTGGGCAGATAGCTGAGGTCAGGAGTTCAAGACCAGTCTGACCAACATGGTAAAACCCTGTCTCTACTAAAAATACAAAATTAGCCAGGCATGGTGGCACACACCTATAATCCCAGCTACTTGGGAGGCTGAGGCAGGAGAATCACTTGAATCCGGGAGGTGGAAGTTGCAGTCAGCCGAGATTACACCATTGCACTCCAGCCTGGGCAACAAGAGCAAACACCATCTCAAGGAAAAAAAAGCACTTTGTGCAGAAGTCCAGATACATAAAGCAGATGAAGGCAGTCTCTGGTTAAAGTGAGTGAAGAGGGTGTTCGACTCCAAGCTGTATCTTACCTACCTATCCCATAAGCCCCAAGCACTTCTACAGAACTAAAGAAGCCTTTGGAAAGCACTGATGGATAGCCTCTCTTGTACCTTTTGGATGTGACACTCATGGTTCCTGTCCCCAAATGCCTCTCTGGCCACGGAGATGCTTCACATGTGTGAGGAGGGGAGGAGCGCTGGGGACTAGACTTCTACCGGACCAACAGCTGCACATTAGTCACCTGAGAGCCTGCAAAACCACTGATGCCTAATATCCCTTCCCCAGAGACTTTGCCCCAGAGATTTAACTGGACTTCAGTGTGACCTGGGCATTGGGATCTTAAAAATCATCTCAGAGGTCAGGTGCAGTGGCTCATGCCTGTAATCCCTGTGCTTTGGAAGTCTGAGGCAGGAGGATCGCTTGAGCCCAGGAGTTTGAGACCAGCCTGGGCAAAGTCAAGACCCCATCTCTAAAAAGAAAATGTTAAAACTTTGTCTATTGATTCTGATGTACAACCAGGGCTGAGAACCACTGGATTAGATAGACAGCCTCCCCATGCAGAACCAGGCTAGGAAGAGAAGTAGGAAAATGTAGTCACAAAAGCATTGGCCTGAGAGACAGGACTTGAGTCCTAGTCCTGATTCTGCCGTTAATTTGCTTTGTAACTTAGGGCAAGTTACCCTCCCTCTCTGAGCCTTCACCTCCTCATCTTGGAAAACAAAGGGGCTGTTTCCTTCTAAAGGCGCTTCCAACCTTTATAACTAATAACCCAGTTGTAGTTCAATAAAAGAACGATGGCTGGGAAATGAGACCAGGAACATCAAGGGAAATGGGTCAGGGCCAAAGCTACTGCCATGCAGACCTCAAGTTTGGTGGATGTTGATTCCATAAATAAAAGGACTTTCTGATAATCAGACTGTCTGGCATGGGATGAATCGTCTGGGGAGACAATGAGTTCCCCGACACTAGAAGGAAAATTAAATGCCCTGGGCAGATGTTGCACTGTGTGTATTGGGAGGAGGTACAATTCAGTAACCTTGAAGATCTTTCTAGATCTGTGTCTTGGATTTGACAAAGGAAAGGATGGAGGAATCTTAGGAGGTGGTGTGGGTGGAGATGCATTGAGGTGCCCCATGGAGCTGGGGACTCACCTGTGCAGTGACCAGATGGAGCCTCCCTGGCCCCTGTTGGGGGGGGCTGTGAAGAGTTGTGAGCACCTGTGACCCCCTGTTTTCTCAGCCAGCATTTCTCTTGTGTCCTTCCTCCAAGCACCCTCAGACTTCTGCATGAGAATCAAGGCCGACCCCTGAGATGGGAAGCAAAGGCCCACTCTTTAGATGAAAGAAGTCAGGATGGCTAGGAGGGTAGAAACACTAAGCAAGGCAGAGGCCAGGAAATGTCCTGGATGGAATGTTACCACTGAGTGAGGCTTTATGCACCTTCTGGGAGCCTCTTGCTTTGAAAGATGAAGGAATCAAGGTCCAGAGAGGGGAAAGGGAGTGACTTACTCAAGTCATCCAGTAAGTGGTAACACTGAGACCGACTACTAATAATGATCATGATAATATCAGCGGATGTGCTTTTGAACTTGTCCTCTGTGTGAGACACTGCCATTGAGTGCTTTACAGGGGTGATTTTATTTGATCCACACAATCAGTGCATGAGGTCAGTATCATCCCCAATTTACAGAGGAGAAAACTAAGGCCCACAGTGTTTAAGTAGCATGCACACCGTCACACAGCTGGAAAGCAATAGAGCTAGGATGCGGATCAGGGCTGTCTGACTGTAGAGCCGGCACCCATGACCACTATACTTTAAGGAAGCCCAAGAGACACAGGCTTAAATTCCAACCCTGAGGCAAAACTCTGAAACTGGAAAGGTCTTTCTGGCACTGGGTGGAGTCTGGATTGAAGGAGCCAGTGGAGGCCAACAGACCTGCAGGATCACAGAGTGTATATGGAAAGGAGCTGAGCCCCCCAGCTGCTCACAGCCCTGGGCTCTGCCCCTTCCTGCAGCCAGGCCCTTCCTCTGTACTGCCCTTGCCCCTTCCCCACCGTTGGGGTGGCAAGGAGGAACCCAATCCCAGGGCTCCCCAAAGTCTGTCTTTGTTCTTTGTTCTCCTTTCTGCAGCCTTGCCTCTGTGAAGGGCTCCTCCTATCCCCACCCCTTCCCACAGTGAGCCCAGCATTCTTTTGTTCTTGTGATGCTGAGGTTGGGTTCATATTTGAGATTTTCACATATCCAGAGGAGTTTAAGAGAGATGGCATGTGACTCTGACCAGGACGTCCCACAGGAGGCATGGGTAACAACGCAGGCTCATCATCTTACTGCTCAGCATTTTCTGGCCATCGCTGTATCCCACCAGCATGACAGACACTATGGTGTAATGGTTAAGTGTCTAGACTCTGGACCCAAACCCTCTGGGTTCAAAGCCCGGCTCTGTCACGTACCAGTTGTATGTACCCTCAGCATGAGGATGATAATAATTCCTATCTGTTGGAGTGGTAACAAGGATAACTTTGAATTCATACAAGTTCTAAGACCAGGACCTGGCACATTAGCCACTGCTATTATTAAACTAAAGGATTGGAAAATGAGCTACTCTTCCTGAAGCATGGAATTACCTGAATGGTCATGGGCCAAGGCTTCCCCCTCAAATGGATACACCATAAAGGGAGGACTGAATCTCCTAGGGTAGGGCTCACTCACTGTGCCCAGGGCAGTCAGTGGCTTCCTTCCTTCCTGCTTCCCCAGCTCTTCCATGAACTTCCTGCGAGCTCTCCTTCTCCTCATTTCTGGATCTAAAGGCCTGGAGGTAAAGAAAGTGCAGATGGCAGCTGTTACCCAAGGGCTTCCTCCCATGTTTTTGCCCAGTTCCTCCTCTTGCTCAGGGCTCTGTGCCTCAGGGACTCCCTGCACTTTCGAGTGCTGTCCTCAAAACTTTCTAAGACCCCTCTGATGCCTGGGGTTGGCTAGAGTCAGCAGAGCCACCTGGAGAGGCACCCCAGACCCTATTTCTCCCCTTGTGCATGCTCTCTGACTCTCTATCCTACACATGGGGCTCCCAGGTGCCCCAAGGAGCTCCAGGACTCCTGCCGATGGAGTCGTTGTGGGGTCTGTGGCTTGGGCCCTGGTTCCTGGAGGACAGCAGTGAGCAGATTGCTTTCCCTGGCTGGCACGGCACTTCTTTGAGGGATTAGGTGAGACTGGGCCATCAGAATAGTGTGGATACACTCATCTTGGGTGCTTCGAATTGTTCCTATAGACAAATGCTCCCAAAAATATATATTTGCCTGGGGCCCTGACACCCTAAGGGCAGCCTTACCCTCATCCACATCCTCCCCTTCCACAAAGAAACCTTTAGCCTTTCAGATGAATAGACAGGGAAACTGACAACCTACATTTTCCCACATCCTTCCTGACCAAACCTCAACAGAATCCCAAGTATTCTGACTTCAGGAGGTCTTCTCTCCTTCCTCTCCATGGTCTTCTTCACCCCCATCTCATCCTAGGCTCTCTTCTGAGATGCCCTCCCTCCCTACACACTGAGCCTCCCTGCCCCATGTACAACACCCTGGGGACCTCAGCAGCCTCTAGTTCTACACTAACAAGGCAGGGGAGCTGAACCAGACTCTCTCCGGGGCTCTGAGGCTGGGGTGGGAAGGAGGGGCCTAGCTTGGGGCTGGGGGTTCAGGAGGAGTCGGCACCCCCCACCCAGCTCCACATGCCAGGTGGGTCCTTAAAGCCCTTTCTCTTCCCCCATAGGATGCTGCAGAACAACCAGCTGGGAGGAATCCCCGCAGAGGCGCTGTGGGAGCTGCCGAGCCTGCAGTCGCTGTGAGTCATTAGAGGGCCAGTCTGGGAGTCATTAGCTTCCTGGGGCCTGAGTCACAGCCCAGGGCCCCCTGCCTCAGCTTTCCCTTCCCTCTGCAGGCCCCCCTCTCCCAGTCCATGTTCAGACAGCATGCCGCTCCTGGCTTTGGTTTCTCCGGGGTTTTCTGTTGTCGTCAGCGTGTGGATGTGTACACTCCTGCGTGTATTTCAGGAGAGGAGGGCTCCCAGGCCCCACTGGGGGACTGTGAGAATGGGACCTCCCTAGGTGAGGCCACCAGGGCAGCAGTCCTGGGGCAACTGGCGTTCTGCCATTGGATCCTGGGGTCGGGGGTGGAGACTGCCGCCCAAAAGAAGCGTCAGGAAGGGGCTATCTTCTCTACCTAGCCTGCTCTTGCCCCTGGGCTCTGTGGTGGGTGGGAAGGAGGCTAGGCTCAGATACTCATTTTCTCTACTTGGGGGTGGGACTGCCCTCAGGGACTCACAGGCCACCCATAATAGATTCCTCCCTCCAAGGAGCCCTGTAGTTCCCTTCTTGTCCAGCAGGGGCATCGTGGAAGCCAGATCCGCCTGAGGGTGGAAGGAGGAGCAGGTGCTCCAGGGTGATGTAACCCAGCCCAGTGGGAGCCGCTGGGCCAGGTGCTGGGCTTCATCCACATAGTGCACTGCCCAAGGCCTGGAACACAGTAGGTGCCTCATCCATGCTTGATGAACCCAACTTAATTATCAGGTACAACTTCATCCAATGGGAGAGTGAACAGATCTTTTGAGAGAAGTCAAAGTTGGGGGGCAGGATTGGGGTACGGCAGTTAGCTAGTGGGGGAAACTGAGTCATAGCAGGCATGCAGTGTGTCCAGACAAAGGCCTCTAATACTCTCAGCCTTCGGCGCTGTTCAGTCTATGGATGTGGAAGTCAGACAACTTCTGACTTCTCCGTGGGTGGAAGGAGGAAGGAGGTGGGAAAAGGTGACTTTCCTTTCCATGACTGATATTTAGGCCCCATTCCACCGTATGCAGAGGGCAAGCTGTGGGGGTCCTGGCTGGCAGCTGTGCCACACCTGCTGTGGTGAGGGCTTTCCTCCCCTACTCCTTCCCTGGGCGCCGTCTACCCTCCTGCCTCTGTGTCTGGTCCCTGGCACCCCTCAGCTGCTTGATCAGCCCCAGTGGCAGAACCCGCCTCCCCACACTGTCTCAACTTCTGCCCCCATCCCAATAAGTGCTGGGCGTCTGGCCCCAGCCCTCTCTTCTCCCTTCATCCAGCCTCACCCTTGGACAGGGCCAGGCATCCCAGTATGCCCCTAGAGGCCAAGGTCAGAAGACCAAAGGCCAGGCAAGCCTGTGCTTGCTTCCCACCTAGAGGGGCAGATAAGCATTTGTCTAGGGCACCAGCGCAGCAGGGACAGCCAAAAATAAGGGAGGAGGAGTGAAGAGAATTTGACATTTCATCCACAGCCTCAAAGAGGACTGCGTAGGGGAAGAAATTAGACTTTCACTGGACTTCTTCACACTTTTGAGGTTGTTAATTAAGTTTACTATTTTTAGAAAAATTGTGAATCACATATTTTGAGTTCTTGGGGTCACTAAAGGTCTTGCTTTCACACTAGGCATGGAGCTTTTGGGCAGTACAGACAATTTTCCCTACACATTCTGGGAAGTGGGCAGCCCTTGTGGCTGGGAGAACCAGACCATTAGCTTCCACTTTCAGCCCTGTCATTCTCCTTTGCCTGGGCATAACAGGGCAGGGGACAGAGGCCAAGTCCCCCACTCCCCCAGTTATAAGGCAGATGCGTAGATTTTACTTCTTGCAATCCTGCAAGAAGAGCATTGGCCTGAGTGACAGAAAATGTGGCTTCAAGCCCTGGCTCTGATCCTGACTATCGTGTCATTTACCCTCTCTGAACCTCAGTTTCTCAAGGGGAGGATAATTATCTTCCCTGCCTCACAGGGTGTTGGGAAGATCAAACATGTAGCCAATGTGAGGGGGATTTGCAAAAAAAAAAAAAAAAATGACTCCACACAGGTATAATGTATGGTGATGCTATTGTGAGATTGTTTACTTCACCAGTCATTGATACCCCCACTCCTTTTTTGTTTAGACAGAGTCTGGTTCTGTCACCCAAGCTGGAGTGCAGTGGCCTGATCTCAACTCACTGCGACCTCTGCCTCCTAGGCCCAAGCCGCCCTCCCACCTTAGCATCCCGAATAGCTGGGACTATAGGCATGTACCACCATGCCCAACTAATTTTTGTATTTTTTTGTAGAGATGGGGTTTTGCCATGTTGTCCAGGCTGGTCTCAAACACCTGAGTCCAAGAAATCCACCTGCCTCAGCCTCCCACGGTGCTGGGATTACAGGCATGAGCCACTGTGCCCAGCCTGATCCTTTTTGTTTTGTTTTGTTTTGTTTTGGGACAGAGTCTTGCTCTGTTGCCAGGCTGGAGTGCAGTGGTGCTATCTCAGCTCACCGCAACCTCCGCCTCCCGGGTTCAAATGATTCTCCTGCCTCAGCTTCCTGAGTAGCTGGGACTACGCACCACCATGCCCAGCTAATTTTTGCATTTTTAGTACAGACGGGGTTTCACCATGTTGGCCAGGATGGTCTCGATCTTGTGACTTCGTGATCCACCGCCTCGGCCTCCCAAAGTGCTGGGATTACAGGCGTGAACCACCATGCCGGGCCTATCCATTTTTTTTTTTTAACAAATTATTTTGAGGTGGCAGAATCAACGTTGAGTCGTAAAAGATTAGTAAGAATCAGGTGAAGAGGCAGGGAAGGACGTTCCAGACAGAGGGAACAGCACACGCTGCAAAGGCACAAAGTTAAGAAGGAACCAAGTAAATTCTAGAGAAAGTGAGTTTGGCTGGCTGAACCGTGTGTGTGTGTGTGTGCGTGCGTGTGTGTGTGGCGCACACACGCGTGCGTGTGTGTGTGTGTTGGGTGGGGGGGGCCAGTGAGAAGGGCAGTAGTGGGGAAAGAAGATCTGGAGTTAGAAGTGGTCATACCTGTATGGTAGGTAGGCCTTGCTAAGAATTTGGACTTTATTCTTAAGACAGTGGGGAGCCACGGGACAACTTTTAGCAGGAGAGCAAGGTGGTAGGGTTTGTGTCTTTGAAAAATTACTTTGGCAGCAGTTACCCGGGGCAGACTGAAGTTGGGGACGCCAATGAAGAGACTCCTAAACCAAGGCAGCATGGCAGTGGCCAAAGGAAAGACAGGGGCAGTGGTGAGAGGAGATGTGGACGGACTAGAAATAGCTAGAAGCCACATCAGTGAGACTCCAGCGTCGGATTGCTGGGGTTCACCTCTCAGCTCCTTCACTTACTCACTTACTGCCTCTAAGACCCTGGGCAGGCGACTTCAGACTACCTCCACATTTCCATTTCTTCATCATCAGTAAAATGGAAGCGATAATAGTGTCTATGTATCTCAACAGGATAGAATGAAATGATTTAATATACGTAAAAGAATGAGAACAGCACCTTTTGTTGCTACTTCTACAGTTGCCACTAGAAGTAGTAACACTGACTGGATGTAGGCGTTGAGGGAGAGAATTTAAGCTGACTCCCAGTTCTTGGGCTTTAACATCAGGGTGTGCCGTCAGCAAGAGTCTGGCATGTGGCAAGAGCTTATTAAGAACACGTAGGCCAGGCGCAGTGGCTCATGTCTGTAATCCCAGCCCTTTGGGAGGCTGAGGCAGGTGGACCACCTGAGGTCAGGAGTTCAACACCAGCCTGGCAAATGTGACAAAACCCCGTCTCCACTAAAAATACAAAAAATTAGTTGGGCATGGTAGCAGGTGAGGCACAAGAATCGCTTGAAGCCAGAAGGCAGAGGTTGCAGTGAACAGAGATTGTGCCACTGTACCCCAGCCTAAGCGACCGAGCAAGAGTCTGTCTCAGAAAAAAAAAGATATGAAAGAACATGTTGACTGCATAGTAAAGGCAGTGTGAACTGAAGAAGGCGAGTGCTCTGGGGAGGGTGCAGGGAAAGGGGGTGTGCTGAGGCCACTTTGGGACACGTTGAGTTTGTGGTGCCTGCAGGCAGGATGACCAAGTATCCTGGAGAACCTGGAAGCTTGGTCAATTGACCTGCAGGACATCAGTGTGTGTGTGTGTGTGTGTGTGTGTGTGTGTGTGTGTGTGTGTGTG
>NW_022436962.1:5828200-5901319 GCF_009761245.1 Sapajus apella
TGTGTGTGTGTGTGTGTGTGTGTGTGTGTGTGTGTGTGTGTGTGTGTATTGTGGGAAGAGGGGAGGTCTGTAATCCAGCTGGAAGATTCCATGTGTAGGTGTTATGTTCTGAGCATTTGGAAATTGGGAGATTCAGGGAGGCACCACCCCAGGTCCCATGGTAAGGTGCTGCTCTGCCTTATCCAGGTCCCTCCATCTTAGATAGCGACAGTAAAAGCAGGCCCAGGTGGCTAGGCTGAAAAGAGACCATGGGAAAAAATGACAATATTTTGGACGTCTCTGTGCCAGCAGGGACCCATCATTAAATATCTCTTACCTCCCTCTAAGGGACTATTGTACCCCCAGTCTAAAGCCCAAGGCCAGGCTAAAGCTCCCCTAAAGCTACATGAGATGTTCTATGAATATTGTCTGACTTCTTCCTCACAAAACCCCCTTCCTAATAATTGCCATCTCATTATCAGATGAAGAAATAGAGGCAGACAAGTTCAGGGCCTCTTTCAAAGTCAGAGCTGGTGAGTGGGGATGGCAGGCTTACACCCAGTTGTTGGGCTCCAAAGGCCACAAGGGAAGACGCCTTTTGATGGCTGCCACTGGGCCACCCTCCCTGCTTCCCAAGGAACACCAGCAAATGGAAATGTCCTCCCTGTTGGAAATCAATGGATCAGGGATGGATGTGGAGGATACATCCCCTGCCCCTGCCCCTCCTGGGGTGATGTGTTCCCAGAGGAGACCAAGCCCACCTGGGGACCTGAGCAAACTCCTGTGGACATTCCTGGAGCCTCAGGGAAGGCTCAGTCCTGTGGTCCACTTTCCACCAGCTAGAACCAGATGGGAGCACAGTAAGAGGTAGGTTTGGGTGAGTGAGGAGTGGGGCTAGGGTTAGGGAAGGGGGGCCAGCCAGGCATTCTAGGCCCAGGTACCCAGCTGAATATGATGCACAAACTGTTTGGCTTGGCACCTGGGCTGGCAGCACCCAGCTCCACAACAGTCTCCTCCCTGAATACACTTGCTTCTTCCCTGACCAGTGTGGGAGGGGGAGAATGGTCATGCCAGACATGTCACACCAGGCTTGAGCCAAGGCCAAGAGAAACCACGGGAAGCCAGCAGAGCCTGGGGGAAAACAGAAGCTGGGTGGGGGTGAGGCAGGGCAAGGGGGAGAGAACATGGCAAAGAAGAAGAAGTGGGGCTGTGCTGGGCTGAGGCCTGGGGAGCTCCAGCTGGTCCCAGGAGAAGAGTCAGAAAAGCATAGTGGCAAGAATGAAGGGGAGAAAACAGCCAAACAGCCCAAGCCTGGATACTCTAGGGGGGAAACGCATAATTGCGAAGGACAGCCACGTGAAACTGGCAGACATTGTCTAGAGCCGGGGAAATGAATCAAGAGCAGTGACAGATTCCAAACTGAACCCCACGGCTGAACTACCCCAACCCTCTCAGCCCACGCCAGCCAATCCAAAACACATCGGTTGCCGGCTGAGAGGAAAGAGATGGAGAAGCCAGGGTGGATAGATGTGTGTGCTGGTGTGCTCGTGGGCCGGGGAAGGCAGCTGGGCCCCGGTGACGCGCCAAGGAAGAGCGCTCCCTCTTAGCACATTTCAATATGCTAAGCACATTCATATATCTCATTTAATCCCCGAAGCCCTATAAAATAGTGTCTGTTATTCCCATTTTATAGATGAGGCAATTAAAACCCAGAGGAGTTAAGCAACTTGCCTGAGGTCACACAGCTAGGATGTAGCAGAGCTGGGACTTTAGCTCCAACTCTAAAGGAGCAGGTTCTTAACCTCTACCCTTTAGTACATTTCCTAGAGTTATGATCTTTAGGATCCAGAGACTTGGGTTCAAGTCCTAGCTGTATCACTAACCAGCTGTGAGGCCATGGCAAGTCACCTCCTCTCTCTGAGCCCAAGGTTCTCTATCTCTAAAATGGGAGGGTCAAATGGGATGATTGGCAGGCAGGCGTCCCCAGGGAATGTCATGCCATAGAGGTACAGGGACTTCCTAATGGGGTTACTGTCTCTGCTCTTGAATTGTTTATGGTTACTGGGTACTCGCTCTCTCTGGGTCTCAGTTTCCCTTACTGCGCAATGGAAAGTATCCTTTTTGAACCCTTCCGGCCTCCTGGGACTGCTGAGTTGAGATGAGGAGGAAAGACCTGAGCTGCTCCAGGAGAAAATGGCTGAACCATTTTGTCCAGTGCTGGAGGTCTTAGGAAGGATTGGCGGTGTTCCCAGGAAGAACCAAAAGCGAGGGATCTCTGGGCAAGCCCCCCTCATCCCGTGCCTCTGACCTTCCACCAAAGGACTATTGTACCCCCAGGCTAATGGCCAAGGCCAGGCAAATAACAGTAACCAACACTTAGATGGCACCTTCCACGTGCGAGCCGCTGCACTTATTCTCTCCCTTAATCCTCGCAGTGCTCCTCTGGGGTGGCTACTGCTAGTTATCTTATCATCCCCATTTTTTTTTTTTTGAGTCTCCCTCTGTCACCAGGCTGAAGTGCAGTGGCACCATCTCGGCTCACCTCAACCTCCACCTCCTGGGTTCAAGTGATTCTCGTGCCTCAGCCTCCTGAGTAGCTGGGATTACAGACATGCACCACTATGCCTGGCTAATGTTGTATTTTTAGTAGAGACAGGGTTTCTCTATGTCGGTCAGGCTGGTCTCAAACGCCCGACCTCAGGTGATCTGCCTGCCTTGGCCTCCCAAAGTGCTGGGATTACAAGCATGAGCCACTGTGCCGGGCCCTATCATCCCCATTTTACAGATGAGCAAACAGGCACAGAGCCGTAAAGTGACTTATAGCCGAGCCAGGGTCAAAAGTCAGGCAGCCTGGCCCAGAGTCCATGCATTTAACCATGGTGCTGGACTGCCTCTCGAGAGCAATTCTGAGGGGGCTGAATGAGATGACAGGCCCTGGAAAGTGGTCCATCAGTGGGGTTGGGAGCTGACCTTGGGTTGTGAGCTCTGCTGGGGCATGCCTGAGGATCCTGGATTTCTGTATTTCTGTCCTTACCCTAGATATGCTAGAGTTAAGGGGAGCCTGGGTTGAGGGGATGGTTCTGGCTGCCTGGGGAGCTAGGGGATGTGAACACTGTGGTATCAGCATTGAGCCCTGGAGACGCTCGGCCTTGATCAGCACCCCAAAATGTCCACGAGAGAGCACGTGAGGCTGATCACGCCTAATAACCATCTTCTTATGAAGAGCATTAGGACATTTCCAGGAGCTTTGCACCAGAAATGGCTCTTCTGTCTTCCCTTGTGAGGAATAGCAATGCAATTATAGCCCCATTGTACACACAGATTTGCAGAGGAGGTACAGAGCCGGTGACTTGCCTGAGGGATGGAGCCGAGGTGGAGCTAAGGAGGATCTTATGGTGATGGAGAGGGGCCCGCCATGACTGACGTCACCACTCACAGCCTCCCGGGAGCAAATCTTCAAGGCCCCAAGTGGGAGGCCTGGGTGATTCCAAGAGAAGGAGCCAGTTGTCCATGGCATTGGGGATTTTTCTCAAGGAGTCATCCTCTTGGGTCTCCTGAGCACTGAGGAAAGGAGGCAGACATCATGGCGGGGGTGGGGGGCGACAAGGAAATTGTCCTTGGGCGAAGGACTAAAGACAAGGATCAAAAACTAAGTTATGAGCAGAGCTTATGGAACAGCGGTTCTCCAAGTGTGGTCCCGAGATGGGCGCATGAGCATCACTGGGGAAACTATTATTAGAAATGTAAGTTCTCAGGCCCTACCCAGACCTAGTAAATCAGAATCTCTGGGCGTGGGCTTAGCCCCCTGAGTGTTAACAAGCCCTCCAGGTGATTCTGATGCACACTGAAAATTAAGGGCCGCTGTTATAGAAGAAGGGGTGTGGTATGCTAGCGCTGCCTTAACCAAGTGTCAAAAACTGGGCGGTTTCAAACAACCAAAATGCATTCGCTCACAGTTCTGAGGCCAGAAGTTCTACAACAAGGTGTCAGCAGGGCCGCGGTCCCTCTGAGGGCTCCAGGGCTAGGTCCTTCCTTGCCTGTCCCAGCCTCCCGCGGCTGCTGCCGTTCCTGTGGCTGCAGCACTCCAGTGCCTGCCTTCTGCCTTCACGTGGCCTTCTTCTCTTGCTCTCTGTGTCTCTGTTGTCTCCGATAAGGATACTTAACATTGGATTTCGTGCCTACCTGGATCATGCCGACCATCTCACTCCTTAATACCCATTTCCTAAATAAGGCCCATTGACAGGGTCTGGGAGTTGTATATCTTCTGGGGCCTCCATTTCACCCACTATAAGGGGAAGAAGGAAAGTGGGCCTGGATGCTATGAGAGCACTTGTGGGTGAGATGCTGGGGCTCGAGTCAGGAAACAGAAAACAGGAGGGTTAGAGTGAGCAGTAGCTCTGAGCCGGCTGTGCCCACCATGGGGGCATGTGGCCAAGTGAAGCCCAGAGCTGGCAGGAGAAGGGGGCAACAAAGCCTGAGGTCTGGGGTGCTCTGATCTAAGGCCTCATCCTGAAGATGCCCAGTCTGCTGTGGAAAAGCCCCCCAAATCTGCCTACAAGCTGTGCAGGTGATCTAGTGAATGCTGTTGGCACCAGACATCCTGCCTGCCAGCCCAAGGGCCCTAAGGCCCAGCTGTGCTGTAGGGCCCCACCAAGGGGTCCCCAGGGATGCACGAGGTGGCAGATGGCCTCCCTGGCACAGCTATTTTGGGCTCCATGATTATATGCTACTGTATTTGGATCTTCCCAAGGTTCCGGGAGTTGATTACCACGTACGTTTGGGGCAGAGGCTGCTCTGAGGCGGGTGGGTGGGCGGGCGGGCAGCCCCCTGCAGCCCACAAGGGTCTGAACATGGGTAATTAGGCTCCTGAGAGATGCTAGGAGAGTGTTCGTGGTGGGTGGGGCCAGGGGATTGGGGGTGATTCTTTCAGCCATAAATGCTGGTCTGGGACAGAGTTGGCCCAAGCCGGGCCACCCAGGAGCAGTGCAGGGCTTGGGCCCCAAGGGAGACACCTCAGCTTAGACTTGTGGGGCTCGTCAGCCTTCCTGCTGGCCCTCTCTGGCTATGGTGCTGGGGCCTTCTTGGGCCAGAATGTTCTCCTCTAACTGGACCGCTCCTGCCCTCTGAGCCCCACAGAGCCCAGGCAGGCAAGTCCTGAGAGACCTGAGGCAAGAGCACCTTGGGTGTTGGGAACTGATAGGCCAGTTTTGGTGTAGGTGCAAGTAAGCCCCCAGGCAAGGCCAGGAGGTGGGTAACCCCTCCCCCATGGGGAGAGGACAGATACTCCATCCCTCCATCCATTCATTCCCTCCCTCCCTTCCTCGATCAATTAATCCGTCACCCATCCCTGCATGCCTCCCTCCCTCCCTCCCTTCATCTATCCATTCATTCATCCTCCATCCCTCCATCCATCCATCCGTCCATCCAGGCTTGAAATACCTAGCACAAGAGATACTGAGATAAGTAATAAAACAAGGGCCCTGCCTTTTCAGCAGCTCATGGTCTGATGTAGGAATATTAGATCTCTCCAGAGCCCGTCTTCATCCTTCCCCCTCATACATTCTCCCATTCTGTGCACTTAAGCTTCCGTGACAGAAAAATCAGTGCAAGTGAACATGATGTAAAAATGTGTATATAAAAGCTAAAAGAGAGTTGACTGAAATGATGAAAACCAGGTGAAGCCCAGTGTGTGTAATAAGAATCATATGGGTAGTTCATGTTTGGTGAGTGCTTACTGTGCTACCAGGCTCTAGGCTAATGCTTGGCAGACGACCTCATTCCTTGCAACAAGTCTCTAAAGGAGGTCCTGTGATTCCTTTTTATAGACGGGGAAATTAAGATGTAGGGAACTGATCACTTGGTAAAATGGTTCATCTGAATATCAAGCTCATTCATGCTCTTAACTGTGACTTTAGACCAGGCAGAAGGAAAGCTAAGGGACCCTTGAGGTCTAGTTCCCGAGCTTTCTGCTTCACAGTACAAGGGAAGCTTACAAAGTGCAGATCCCCAGGCCCCTTAGACCTGAACTGGAATATTCAGGGCTGGGGCTCAAGAATCTGGATTTTTAAAAAAATCTTCCCAGGTGATTCTGATGCAGAGTGAGGTTTGGGAGCCACGGCTCCGATCCTTGGCACTCAAAGTGAGCTGCACGGGCCAGCAGTATCAGCATCACTTGGGAGTAGAAGTGTAGAACCTCAGACCTGCTGATGCAGATTCTGCATTTTAACAGGACCCATCCCTCCACCCCCCAGGGGATTAGTATGCAATTCAGAATTGGGAATCACTGTTCTTTCATTCAGGAGCTTCCGGGACACCCTGTGCCCTCTCCCAACCTCAGCTGAGATGGGCAGCAGTCATTATCAGCTGTCCATAGGCCTGTCCCTCAGCTCTAAGGACTTTCTGCAGAAACTCCCCATCCCTTAGAACCCCTTTTGTGTGCCCCTGCCATCACTTGTACACACAGCATGGAAATGTAAGATTTAGACTGGTTTGGTCGTGGACCTGCTTGGAGGCAGTGAAAGGTACTGGATGACCTCTTGAGCGACGCAGTTGGAGAGATAAAGGTTTGACTTTGGGAAGAACTTCCCAGCTGTCTATACCACACAGAGGGGAAAAGGCTAAAGTACCTTCTTGGGAAGGTATGCTAGAATCACAGTCTCCTCACCTGGCCTAGGGGCAGGAGAAAATGTGTGACCATCTCACTCTGATCCCTTTGTGATGTTTTCTGGGAGTTTACTTAGAGAGTCCCAGAGAGGTGAGAGAAGGCTCTCGCTGTGGCCTGGAGCAGTGGGGCCCGTGCCTGTGGCCTGCAGCAGCCTTCCACCAGCCACACCCCTGGAGCCACGGCCGGCCCCTCCTCCCCAGCCCCTCAGCCATCCTGATGAGAGAAGAAGGGTCAGGGGCTGGGAAAGCGTGATCTTTTTCGAGTCTATGAGTAATTTTTCCATCTGTTTATGAGCCTTTGGAGCCCAGGTGGCTGCCAGCCACTTGTTGGAGGGTGGAAATCCACACAGTAACCAGAAAAGGCGGCAAGCATACGCAGCTCCTGCCCTGGCCATCGGCTGAGGCTTCGTGGGTGGAGGCTGCCCTCCTGAGACCACAGGACCTTAGAATACCGGGGCTGGAAGGCATCACGGGGGTCACTCAGTCCAACGGACTCTTTTACAGGTGAGGAAACCAAGCAGCTGAGAGAGGAAGTGACTTCCCAGTGTCACCCGGGGAATCGGTGGTGGTGCCGCAGCTGGCTGGAACCCAGAGCAGGTCTGCAGATGCTTTTTTGGCTCTGGAAGGAGATGATCTATTTATGAGCCTCTGTGACCACTTCAACCAGATGGCTCTAAGATCAGTTGTTCTGGAATGTGACCCCATCCGGGGACTCTCGCCAAAGTCGCTTCCCTTCCCTCACCACCCTAACACCTGTTTTGGGACTTGGAGCCAGCTCCTTCCTCTGCCTTCCCTTAAACAACTCCAGCAAGGCCTGGTCTGGATGACTCTGAGGGTCCTGGGAGGGGTCTGGTCTATGGAGAGGGCGGAGTGAGGCCCCTGGTGTTTGGTGGGATGTGCTGCTGTGGGGTGGCAGTCACTGGAAGGATGCAGTGCCTTCAGGGCCCTGGCAGCCCACAGAGAGGACATCACCGCTGTCCCCTCGGAAAACAGTCTCTTCCCCAAGGAAAAAGGGCAAATCCGGCTCTCTCTGCCCTCCCCATGTTTCCTGGAAGAATTCCGCTTTTTCTCTGGAGGGTGTCCCGCCTTTATTGCCTGGTGAGTGGGGAGTCCAGCACCTTTCTGGGGCTGGAAGCCACAGAGGACCATCAGCAGAGGTGACCCTGGCCCCATCGCTCTCCTGGGAGCCAAGGCACCACAGTCAGGAAAAAGGAGAGAAGGCAGCAGTTGGAAGGGAGAGAAAGAGGGAAGAATCTTTCTTTGAGCATCTCCCGGGTGACAGATACCAGGCGCCTTCCTCAGGCTGATCTCCATTCAGCAGCAGGGCCATCAGTCCTGCTCCCCGGGGCCCCACTGCAGCCCGCTCCTGCCTTCGCTCTCTCCCCTGCTTCACAGTCCACACCAGTGCTGTCCACCAGTGCTGTCCATCTTCCTCTACAGGTGAAGCATCCTTACCCTTCTGATAAGGTGCTTTCCAGCCCTCACCTTATTTGATCACACGGCAGCATGTGATAATGTTGCCCACTGTCTCCTTAAAGTCCTTTCTTCCAGTGCCTTCTGTAAGGAGAACCCCTTCTCCCCAATCCCTCCTACCTCTCCAGTCACTCCTCGATCCTCTTTGCAAGCTCCTCTTCCCCTGCCCATCCTATAAATGACAGAATTCTTTGGGGCCTCTGCTCTATCTGTGCCTCAGTTTCTCCCTGAGGAGTTTCTCATCTGCCCGTGGACTCAGTAACTACCTGTGTGCTGCTGGTTCCCGAGTCTTAGCTTTAGCTTAGATTGGTACAATGAACGGCCTTTTGGAATCTCCGCTTGCATGACTCAACAGAGTTTTAAACTGAACATTTCTCAAAGTAAACCCATCGTCTCCCATGCATATTTCTTCTCCACATTCTCTGTTTCAAGAAATAACATCATTTAGAGACTTGGGTGTCATCCTTCACTCTTTCACCACTTCTATATCCAGTCAATCAAGTCCCAGTGACTACATCCTGATCGCTCTGGAGTAGGTCCTCTTCTCTTTACTTCCTGGTGGCTGCCATTATCTGCCTGCCATCATCCCCTGCCTGGGCTGCTGTGACAGCCTCCTTACAGGCCCCCAGCTCCCACTCGGAACTTACCCCAGTCTTTTCCCCACATTGCAGCCAGATGGATCTTAAGATACAATGTGATCATGTCACTCCCCTGCTTAAAATTCTCCATTGGCTCCTAATTGTCCCAAAGACAAAGCCCAAACTCCTTGGCTAATGTACAAGGCAACCCACAATCTGGCTCCCCACCATCTTTCACCCCTGCCCCCCGCACTCTGTGCTGTGGCAGACTGAGTAACTTGCAGTTCTCTGGGGCCTGCAGCCTGTGCTCCTGTGCTTTGCTGTTCCCTCCACCTGGAATAGCTGCTCCTAGTTCTTCTCACCAGCGTAACTCATCCTTCCCACCTCCTACTCCTCCGTTAGGTCTTAGTGTGAATGTC
The DNA here is from genome assembly GCF_009761245.1 of Sapajus apella. NCBI lineage: Eukaryota > Metazoa > Chordata > Mammalia > Primates > Cebidae > Sapajus > Sapajus apella. Next base: position 5,837,313 of record NW_022436962.1, read on the forward strand.
TCCTCTGAAGGAGGCCTCTTCTGATTTATGCAGCTGCCTTTGTGCTGCACTCCTAGAACAGCCAGCAATCCTACTGCTACTCTCTTATTTCACCCTGCTTTCCTCTATACTCTGAGTTCCATGCGGGTGGAGACTGGGAGTCCTTTTTTAATTAATTAATTTATTTATTTATCTTTTTGAGACAGAGTCTCGCTCTGTCACCCAGCCTGGAGTGCAGTGGTACCATCTTGGCTCACTGCAACCTCCGCCTCCCAGGTTCAAGTGATTCTCTTGCCTCAGCCTCCTGAGTAACTGGGATTACAGGTGCCCACCACCACACCTGGCTAATTTTTGTCTTTTTAGTAGAGATGGGGTTTTGCCATGTTGGCCAGGCTGGTCTCAAACTCCTGACCTCAGGTGATCTGTCCCCCTTGGCCTCCCACAATGCTGGGATTACAGAAGTGAGCCACTGTGTCCAGCCTGGGTGTCCTTTTTTAAAATTCAGGATTTCCCATTGCCCATACAATATGTGGCACATAGTAGGCACTGAGTGATCTTTGCTTATAATTGTATATTTTAATGAATGGGGAAACAGGACCAGAGAGGTTAAGTAATTTCCTCAGTAACACACAATCTGTAAGAACTAGAGCTTGAATTGAAACTTATGTATGTCTGATTCCTGAGGCCATGCCTGTCACGTTTCGGGGAGGTGGGGTAGCAGATAGAGCTGAGAGGGGAGTAAAAGCAGGAAAGCTACCCACGGGGTTTAAAACAAGACGACCACGGATGACGGCCCGAAACAGGCAATGTTGTTGGCTTCCCAGCAAGCGTGGGCTCTCTGTGTGGTGAATTCACAGAGACAAGGTGTGTAAGGAGGCTTCGGGCCTCCACTGTCTGACGGTATGTTGTCAGAGCCTGCACACTTGTATGTGGATCACCCTAAATAAAACAAGAATGGGAAAGTAAACTTGTTAGTTTTAAAAAGTCGTGCAGTGTCCTCACAGCCAAGAATATCATTATTTAGAATTACCTGCTATGTGAGGATGATCTATGTCCCTGCAGCCCCTGAGCCTTCAGAGGGAATGGAGAGGCCAGGGCTACAGGTGCAGTGTCGAAGACTGCATGGGGGCACTCACCATTTCCAGAGCTCGAGGTTGGAGTGTGGGGGGCAGGGGAGGGAAGAAGAGGAAGCTGGGGAGCCAGGAGACTCTATTCCCCAGGCAGGACTCCCCCGGCCGCTTTGCCTTTCCTTCCTGCTGTCAGCTGCAGCGGACAGGAGTGAGGCTGCTGGGCTCCTTGGGGAGCCACCAGGCCTTTGGGGCCAATGCAGCTGCCTCTGCCCCCAGCCCCAGCCCAGCATCCTCCCCTGGCCCAATTATCCTGCCTCTCTGCTGCACATCTGCTAACTGGAGGCCTGAAGGGTCTTAGAGTAAACCCCTCCCCAGAACATCTGGAGTGTGGGGGCTGGAGGGGAGCCCACCTGGAAGGAACAGGAGATGGGAAAGTGAGAGGAAAAGGGGAAAGAGAGAGAAGAGGAGGGAGAAGGAGGACTGAGGAGGGAGGGGCCAGACTGGCGTGTGTCAGGCTGAGGGCCTGGGGGGAGATTGGAGGCAAAGGAATAGTCACCGAATTCTTGGTTCTGCCTTTTGTGCAGGTGAAATGGGCTGGAGGGGGTGTGGGGAAGAGGTGCCCAAGGCTCCTCCACGTCACCAAAGGACACCACTTTTGTCATCTCGCTCCTCTGATCAGAAACGGCCCACAGACCGCTGACCAGTTGGGGCAAATCTTCCTTTAAATTATAACTCTTTTCACCTTGGTGTCCCTCTACCCTGCTCTCTACTCCAGCAAAGCCACTTCCTCTTCTCCCCCTACCTCCCCAAGCCTGTCCTTCTACCTCCATGCCTTGGCTTAAGCTGTTTCTCAGACTAGGAAGTCCTTCCTTTTCCTTTCCGCCAAGGCTTGACTATACTGCCTGCATCAATGCAGCCATCACCTCCTCCAGGAAGCCCCTCTAGAATAATTCCATCTGACTCTGGGCCTGCAGGGGAACACTTGGGGAATACTAAATTAGCAGAGCCAGGCATCCTTACTCTTTATAACAATTTCTGGTCTCTTAGCCTTGGCTTTCCCATCTGTTAAATGGGTGCAGGCCCTGGACTCCTGTAGATGAAAGGCACCATGGGTGCTTAGTGGCAGGATTGCTCTGTAATTCAGCCCACACCAGCTGAGCCAAATGCCCTGCTGGAACAGAGCCTGCCAGCAACTACCTGCTGCCGGAGGCATGGAGAAGAACCTGATGAGAATTCAGGTTGTAGAGGGGAACAGGGTACCGACAATAAATAGCCTTTAGGTACTGCCTGGAGATCTGGTTTCAGACTTGTGGGATTGGGACACTAAATGGCAGCCTTTTGGCAAGTCTGAAAAGTTTGAGAAAGGGCTCCATGCCCAGTCCAAGGCAGATGGGTATGATTCCTGTCTCCTCTCTCTCCCTGACAAGTGTCCTGAATCTGATTGTGTCCAGATTGCTCTGAGACCTGAAAGTCAAGGGAAGAAGTAAAATAAGCCTTAGGGAGCATTTGCCATGTGCCAAGCATTGTGTGAGGTGCATGCATGGGCACTCTCACCATGCGCCTTAATGGAAGGCTTCAACATACCCAGCAGGAAGACGTCCTGATATAGGGGCCTGCACACTGAGTCCTGGCTCAGTCTGGGACTCCAGACTGGAGCAGCTCAAATAATCTGTCTCCTTTTAGCTGAAAGGGTGGTGTGTGATTTTAGGGTCTCTGAAAATAATGCTGCTTTTCTGTGAAAACCAGCTCGGCCATTTTCTAGATGAAGGATCATAACCAAATTGTCTCAATATTCTGAGCCTCGGTTTTGTGATCTATAAATTGGGAATAATAAAGCAGTTGTTTTGAAGACTCGTGAGATGACGTATAGGAAGACTTAGCACAATGCCAGGTATATCCTGAGTGCACAATAACAACTGATGATTCTACTATTCTTTTTTCTTTTTTTTGAGACAGAGTCTTGCTCTCACTCTGTTGCCCAGGCTGGAGTGCAGTGGCGCGGTTTCGGCTCACTGCAACATCCGCCTCCCAGGTTCAAGCGATTCTCCTGCCTCAGCCTCCTGAGTAGCTGGGATTACAGATGCCTTCCAGCACACCTGGCTATTTTTTTGTGTTTTTAGTAGAGACAAGGTTTCACCATGTTGGCCAGGTTGGTCTCGAACTCCTGATCTGCCTGCCTCAGTCTCCCAAAGTGTTGGGACTACAGGCGTGAGCCACCACACCTGGCCAAGATGGCCCTACTGTTCTTATTAGGCTAATCTCCAGAACTGGCTCCTACCACATCATCATTTTCCACTAGGGAAGGAGTCTGAGACAGGATGCTTTGGGCAGCTCAGAGAAACTCTGGCTGTGAGAAACTGGGGTAGGATAGACTCAAGGGGTTCCTCGCCTCTAGTCATGCTTTGCTGTGAAACTAGATTATCCAGAAAGGGAAAGATACTTCCTCCACCCCTGACCTCAGGAATGGTCCCTCCAGTGGTGAGTTGTCCCTGCCGTGAGTGAATGTGGGTCATTCCTTCCACTAGGTTTGCCTTCTGCGGTTCCGTGTTGAACCCCTTCCCCATGCCAGGCGCTGACATGCCTGCCTTCAGTGAGTTTGTTACTAAGTAAGGGCTGCGAGACCTGTTCACAAATAGTACATGCTAGAACATAGCAGGTGCATATGCAAAGTCCAGAGTGCTGTGGGAAGGGGAGGAGCAAGTATTTGCTGGGCGAGAGTGCCAGCACTGTGGCTGAGGTTGGAGTGTCTCAGCAGTTGAAGATCAGCCTGGGCAACATGGTGAGACTCTGTCTCTCCAAAAAAAAAAAAAAAAAAAAAAGGAAAGAGAAAAGAGTTGAAAAGACAGCTTTTGCTAGGAGGGAAAAGCCCAAGTGAAGCATACAGGCAGCAAATTGGGGGCACGGGGATGGGTGTGACATTGATTTAGAGAATGGCAGCTTGGTTTGGTGTGGGCACAGCTTCCTGTGCTTGTAGTACCACCTGCCTGCCCGCTTGAAGGAAGACCTACATGTAGGAGATAAGTCTGCAGAGATGACAAACTAAGGACTGCCTCACAGGCGAGGGAGGCTCACCGCAGGGTTTTCATGGAGACAGATGTGTGTCCCAGAGAAGCGCGGTGGACCTGCTTGTCCATAGTGGAACCCAGAGCTTCTACCATGGCCACTGCAGGAGGGGAGCTGGGCCACAGCAGTCAGTAGCGTGGGGTCAGGAGGAGGGGGCAGGGCCTTGAGATTCCATTACCAGGACCTGGTGACTGATTGGATAGGAAATCCAGGCAAAGGTGGGACACAGAGCAGGTGAAATGAAACAGATAAATCTCTTTCCAGCTCCCTCCCCAGTGCCCGTCCCTGCTCAGGCTGCAGACTCCATGGAGCACTCCCTGGCCGGTTCCCCTCAGCTCATCCCTCCAACAGCCTACGACTTAATTATACACTGACGCACTTTGTTTTTAAAAACATGTTTATTTTTACTCTGACTCATTGTAGAAAATTTAGAAAATACAAAAAATAAAAAGAGGAAAATAAAAATCACCCACAATTCTACCACCCAGACACAATGCTTGTTAACATTTCTGTGTATTTCTCTATGAGCACACATACTCTTACAAACACACATGCTTTCTTTATGATACTTAAATCTTTACATATTATGTCAGTGTCTGGTTTATTGTCTCTTTAAAACTGAGTTAATACATCACTAGTATAAGTCTTTTAGCTTTACATATTAAAAAAATTTGAGATATAATTTACACAGCAGAAAATTCTCTCTTTTAAAGTATACAATTTAGTGATTATCAGCATATTTACCAAGTTGTGCAACTATCATCAGTAAGTCTAGAATATTTTTGTCACCCCAAAAAGAAAATCTTTACTTATTAGCAGTCATTCCCCATCTCACCTTCCCCCAGCCCCTGACAACCGGTAATCTGCTTTCTGTCTCTTTGGATTTGCCTGTTCTGAACATTTTATATAAATGGAAACATGTAGCTTTTAATGGCTGACTCTTTTTTACTTAGTATGATGTTTTCGGGTTCATCCATGTGTATATTTATACATGCAACAGCACTTTTTTCCTTTTTATAGCTGAAGCATATTCCTTGGTGTGGATATACCACATTTTATTTTACCTCTTTATCAGTTGATGGATACTTGGGCTGTTTCCACATTTTGGTTATTATGAATAATGCTGATACAAACATTTGTGTACAAGTTTTTATATAGACATATGTTGTCAGTTATCTATCCTGGGTATATAACTAGGAATGGAATTGCTGGGTCATACAGTAACTCTCTGTAAAACTTTTTGAAACACTGTCAAACTCTTTTCCAAAGTGGCTGCACCATTTTATATTTCTACCAGTACTGTATGGTCATTTCAATTTCTCCACGTCCTTGCCAACACTTGTTTTTGTCTTTTTGATTACAGCCATGCTAGTGGATGTGAAGTGGTATTTCATTGTGGTTTTGATTTGCATTTCCCTGATGACTAAAGATGTTAAGGATCATTTTATGCACTTGATAGCCATTTGCATATCTTCTTTGGAGATATGTCCCTTTAGATCGTTTGCCTATTTTCTAATGGGGTTGTCTTTTTATTGACTTGTCACAGTTCTTTATATATTAAAGATATGTCTCTTATCAGGTATATGGTTTGAAAATGTTTTTCTCTCATTCTGTCTTTTGTCTTTTTCCCTTTCTTTATAATATTCTTTGAAGCACAAGTTTTTAATTTTAATGAAGTCCAATTAGTCTATTTTTTTGTTTGTCGTACTTTTGGTGTTATATCTAAGAAACCATTGCCTAATCCAGGGTCAGAAAGATATATGCCTATGTTGTCTTCTAGGAATTTAATAGTTTTAGGTCTTTAAACCATTTTAAATTTTGCATATGGCTCACACATGCACAATGTAGGTAGAGGTCCAGCTACGTTCTTTTGCGTGTAGATATCCACTTGTTCCAGCACAACATTTTTGTCATCCCAAATGCCATTCTTTGAAAAGGCTGTTTTCTCCTGTTGAATTGTCTTAGCACCCTTCTTGATCATCAATTGCCCATAAATGTAAGAATTCATTTCTGGACTCTGAATTCTATTCAACTGATCTATATATCTATCCTTCCCATGTAGTGCTATATGGTCTGCATTACTGTAGCTTTGTAATAAATTTTGAAATTGGGAAGTGTGAGTCCTCCTACTTTGTTATTTTCAAGGTTGTTTTGGCTTTTTTTTTTTTTTTTTTTTTTTTTGAGATGGAGTCTTGCTTTGTAGCCAGGTTGGAGTGCTGTGGCACAATCTCTGCTCACTGCAACCTCCACCTCCTGGGTTCAAGCAATCCCCCTGCCTCAGCCACCAGAGTAGCTGGAACTACAGGCACGTGCCACCACGCCTGGCTAATTTTTTGTATTTTAGTAGAGACAGGGTTTCACCATGTTGGACAGGATGGTCTCGATCTCCTGACCTCGTGATCCGTTTGCCTCATCCTCCCAAAGTGTTGGACCTCAGAGCTTCTGCCATGGGCCATGAATGAGGCCAGTTAGAAGACTCCTGCAGGAGGGGATCTGGACCACAGCAGTAGCCGTGGGATTTGGAGGGATTACAGGCATGAGCCACCATGCCCAGCCTATTTTGGCTATTCTTGCTCCCTTGCATTTCTGTATACATTTTAGAATCAGCTTGTCAATTTCTGAAAAAAGGCCAGTGGGATTGTGATAGTGGCTGCATCGAATCAGTAGATCAGTTTGTTGAATATTGCCATCTTAATATTGCCTTCCAATCCATGAACACGGGATATATACCCATTTATTTAGGTGTTCTTTAATTTCTTTCAACATTGTTTTGTCATTTTCAGAATATAGGTTTTGCACTGTTTTTGCTAAATTTATTCCTAAGTATTTTGTTCATGTTGATGCTATTTTAAATGGAATTGTTTTCTTAATTTCTTTTTTTGGAATGCTTATTGCAAGTGTACAGAAATCCAATCGATTTATATATATTGACCTTGTACCCTGCAGCTTTGCTGCACTCATTCATTAGATAGAATTTCTTTGTGGATTTTTATTAAGTTTCTAATATTTGATAGGGGCAGTTCCTGTTCATTTTTCTGCTATATTTTCCTCATCTATTTATTATATGACATGAACTTCAGTTTTATTTTATGAGGGTGCCATCACTTCCTGCCAAAAACGTCCCATTGGGATCTTAGTTGGAATTACATTGTCTATAAGTTGATTTGTAGAGGTTTTACATAACTAAAAGTATAGTCTTTTCCTGCAGGATTTATTATTTCTCTTAATTCAGAACATCTTTCATATGTCTCAGTAATCTTTTTATAGTCTTTGTTTTTTCCATTAATGACTCATTTCTTGTTAGAATTATTCCATGATATTTATTGGGTTGCGTTTGTTTATAAGTCTTCCTTGGTGGCTATCGCTAATGTAAAGGGGATGTTTTCACCATTGTCTCTTCTGTTCATTGTTGGAATTTAGGAAAGTATTGAGGTGTACACATTCATCTTGTATTTGATCACTTTATTAAATTCTCTTATTAATCTTAAGGCTTTACCATTGATTCTCTTGGAATTTATAGATATCTAATATTATTTGTAAGTAATAATTATGCCTCTAATAGAACAATAACAATGACTATTAGCAATTATGACATGAACATATTTATCTTGTTCTGGATTTTCAGGGGAAGATCTCTAGTGTTTTCTCATTAAGTATGATACTGGATATCCTTTAAGATAATAGACTTTACCATGTTGAGAAAGTATTTCTCTATGTCAGTATTTTACACTTTTTTAAATTAAAAGTTTTGAATGTTACTGAGTGGTTTTTTAGTACATATTACCAGTATATATACTGAACCCATTACTCTATAATAGAATTCATTATTTTAACATCACAGTATTCTTCGGATAATCTCATCTTGATAGTGGTAGATTATTCTTACTGCAGTCTGTTGCCAATATTGTACTTACAATATGTAAATCCTAATAAAATATTCCTAAGTGAGAACGGGCTATAACTTGTTTTCTGTGCCCTCTTTGATCACTTTTGTTATTAGGTTAAACTGAGCTCCAAGAATGAATTGAGTATCATTCCAACCTTTTCTATCTCTGGAACAATTTATAGAGCATGAGAATTATTTTTTACTTGAAAGTTTGGAAAAATTTACTGACAAATTTCCTGGACCCAGAACCTGTGTTCAAAGAGCAAAAATTCTTTGATAACATTTCTAATTTCTTCTTTAGTGTTTGAACTCTTTGGTTTTCTATTTCTCAGTCAGTTTGGGGCATTATCTTTTCCTGAAAACTATCCATTTCATCAAAATCTTTTCCATCTGTGCTAATATATTAAATTATTTTGAGAAAATGAGTTCTATTCCGGAAAGATATAAATGATGTTTTGTCTCACGTCTGTCATGTTTTGTACTTCTTTAAAGGCTTAATTAATGTTTCTATTGTTCTCCCTCTCCCGGCCTTCTCCTTCTCCTTCCTCCCGTCTCTCTCCCTGTTTCCCTCCCTCTCTCTTTTAGGGACCCTGTCCCTCAAATTTTGGCTACCCTGGCTTCCCTGAACTCTGCACGCTATCTCCTAACGTGGAGTGCACACAGGTTCTGCTTGAGTTCCCTCTCTCTGTTCTGCAGCATGGACACCCTCTCCAGGCAGGAGCTCAGCTAATCATAAGGCTCACACCATGTGTCTCCCAGCTCTCCACGATCACAGTCCTGTGCTGCCTGATGCCCAGTCTCTCAAACCTGTTGTTTCTCAGTTGTTTGAGGCAAAAACAACAGCTACTCCAATCCTTCCTGGAAGTGAAAGCCAAGAAGAATTCCCCATTATCTTATTTTATTATTATTATTATTATTTTATTATTATTTTGAGACGTAGTCTCGCTCCGTGGCCCAGGCTGGAGTGCAGTGGCACAATCTCGGCTCACTGCAACCTCCACCTCCTGGGTTCAAGCCATTCTCCTGCCTCAGCCTCCTAAGGAGCTGGGATTACAGGTGTGCGCCCCCATGCCCGGCTAATTTTTGTATTTTTAGTAGAGACGAGGTTTCACCATGTTGGCCAGGCTGGAACTCCTGACATCTGCCCGCCTTGGCTTCCCGATGTGTAGGTAATGAGCCACTGTGCTCTGCCCAAATTCCCCATTCTTGAGTTATTCATTTAAAAATTATCTCTCTTGGCCGGGCGCGGTGGCTCAAGCCTGTAATCCCAGCACTTTGGGAGGCCGAGGCGGGTGGATCACGAGGTCAAGAGATCGAGACCATCCTGGTCAACATGGTGAAACTCCGTCTCTACTAAAAATACAAAAAAAATTGGCTGGGCATGGTGGTGTGTGCCTGTAATCCCAGCTACCCAGGAGGCTGAGGCAGGAGAATTGCCTGAACCCAGGAGACGGAGGTTGTGGTGAGCCGAGATCGCGCCATTGCACTCCAGCCTGGGTAACAAGAGCAAAACTCCGTCTCAAAAAAAAAAAAAAAATTATCTCTCTTGATTGCCTACAGTATATTTTCAAGTAATTTTCCCCCAAGAACAACAACTATATTTCTGATCTTTTATATAGTTGAGAATATATTTTTTGTGGCCAACTAATATATTTTTTGTGGCCAATATAAAATTATTGGGTGACAATCTATTTTTCTCAGAATCCTGTAGATAAGGCTCCATTTATGGACATGCAGTGTGCCAGGAAATTCTGAGGTCAGCCTTATCATTTTATTCTTTCAAAGAGAGCATTTTTTTTCTTTATGAATGCTTACAAGATTTTTTTTTCTTTGTCCTTGCAACTGAAATGTTTGCCAGAATGTGTTGAGGTATTCTTTCCACTGAGTTTGCTTGAGACACAGTAAACATCTTAAATCTATACTACTCTTTCAACTCAAATGTTTTCTTTCAATTACAGCTATCGTGTGCTTCTGCCTCATTCCCTCTAGGTTTAATCCTCTGGAATACTTACGATTCTCAAGTTCAAATTCAGTTCTCTTTCCTATCTATCTCATGTTTATTTCCATTATTTTCGCCCCTTTGTCCTTTTATCCTGACTTCAAGGAGAGTGTCTCATGTTTGTTCTCCCCGTTGCTAATTCAGGTTTTTGCTGTGCCAGGTCTACCCATTATCACCTACGATGCAAATTTGAATTTTGCTTTTTCAACTTACTTCCCCTGCAGTCTTCCCATATCTCACCTCGTTCCACTTGCACTTCAATTTGTCTTTGAAACTTGCCTTTTATTTTGTTTTATGCTGTTGTTCTTCTGTCTTACCTTTTTCTCTTTTTGCGGACTTTTGTTCCTGTTTCAGAGAGGTCATGATTTCTTGTACCTTACTGAGGGTGTCAAAAAACTTCTACTACACCCTCAGTAAATTATTTTCAGAGTCATGATCATTTTTTTCTTTTTTGAGACAGGGTCTCACTCTATTGCCCAGGCTGGAGTGCAGTGGCACAATCTCGGTTCACCACAACCCCTGCCTCCTGGGTTCAAGCGATTCTTCTCCCTCAACCTCCCAAGTAGCTGGAACTATAGGCGCCTCCCACCACGCCCAGCTAATTTTTGCATTTTTAGTAGAGATGGGGTTTCACCATGTTGGCCAGGCTGGTCTCAAACTCCTGACCTCAGGTGATCCGCCTGCCTTGGCCTCCCAAAGTGTTGGGATTACAGACATGAGCCACCGCGCTCGGCCAGCGTACATCTTTTTGTTTGCTTTTTCTCTCCATATCTTCGTAGGTGTTTTAATGAGAAGGTAGCTAAGTTTTCCTCCATTTTAACTGAAACAGCTTGAGTGTGTTTGACTTGTTCCTTCATTTCTTCCCTAGGCTAGAGCAGAAAAACTATGGCTTCTGCACGGGGTGTGGGTGTGGTGGGTACTTACCAACCAATCAGTGAGGACTTGGAAGATGCTGAATAGAGGAGGGAACAGAACCATGTGAGGTTAGGTCAGGAGGCTCTAGAAAGAGCAGTTTTAAGCAGAGCTTTGAAGAGAGGATGAAGGAACATCTTTCGAAGAGGGGCACCAACCCATACAAAGATCCAGAGATGAGTAAACCATGTACTGTGGGCCAAAGAGGTAAAGTGAGAGGCATACTTGCATATGAAATAGAGAACTGGGGGAGATCTTCTGAGAAATTAGGCTTGTGAGACAGTCATTTCAGGGAAGGGATCTTGAAGCCCAAACCAAAGAGTTTGGGGTTGACTAGAAGCCATAGATAATTCTGAACAAGAAACAAACAAGATTACAACAGGGGGATGATTCCGTAGTCTGTGTGAGTGGATGGACGGATGGATGAACGGAGAAATTGATGGATGGAGGGATGTGGGGGCAGGAAATAGGGAGGCTGGGGAGGGGAGGGTTGAAACTACACAGGTATAACCTCTCCAGTTTTCAAACTGCTCACAGAGGGCCTGGGAGCTCTTGGAATGAGGGAGAAAATAGATTGTGGGAAGGACTGAAACCCTGTGGGACACCAGGGCTGATACGGACTTTTCCCCTTTCTTCTCTCCCTTCTCCATGGTGCTTTTAGAAGTGCCGATGTGTGCCTTGGTTTTCCCTGGTGCCTGCTACTACTAGGACAGCTTTTAAGTATCTTTAAAACTCTGGAATGTCAATTCTATGCCCTAAGCTTCTGACATCACTGCCCCCTTTCTGGAGAGGCAAGTCGGGAAGATCTCCATCAGCCTCTTCCTCCACCAACCACAGCCACCCTTTGCCAGGGCAGGCGGCCAGGCCTCAAGCAACCACAGGATCCAGCTCCCAAGCACATCTCAGACAGCCCACGAAGGTCCCCAGAAACCAGCCTGATGTCTGCAATTCGATGGCTAGAGGCTGGGGGATGGATGAGATGGCTTTTTGTAGTTCCCACCCCAGGATTCCGGGATTGTCACCCACAAAGCTGGCCTTCTGCCCAGATCTGTAGGTCTATGCCTTTGGGGGAAGCTCATAAAGGCTATACACAGAGGCACTTCCCTGCCTCCCTCCTGGAGGGTGGGTAATTATTTTTATATATTGCTGCCGAATAAAATACAAGGAATAGCTTGGAGGAATGCTCAGGTATCGTCCTTTGATGTATACAAAGGAAGTGCTTTACCTGCCCCCCAGGGTTCTTGCACACCCATCAATTCTCCTGACAGATAGAGGGAAAGGGGAGTTGAGGCATTAGCACAGCCTGGAGAACCAGTTGGAATTGCCTTCGTTTTAATATCCCACCTTTGATCTATTGAGAGGCCGACAGTGAGGGGAAGGATCTTATTAGATGGCATAAATCAGAGCTGATAAAATCACTTTCCTCCAACAAACTTTTCCCCTGGGTGAGGAGAGGGAGAGAAAGTGCTGCTCTAGTTCCCAGTTGCCCTCCTCCCCTCGGTTGTAAGTGGGCATGGTAAGGTCAATTCGAGGCTCCATCCACCATCACCCCCACCCCACCCCTACGGGAACCGGAGTTCTCACTCCAGCTTCTGGTGGCTTAGTTGGCCTCCTCAGCTCCCCATGCTATCTGTCACCATGGGACTGTCCCACCAGGAGTGCTCAGGCTCCAACTCCCAAACGTCGTCACTTTTGGACTCTTCAGGGCTTGTGTGCTCTGTGAGGGCCTGCTCATGTGTTCCAGATGGGGAGAGGCACTGCTGGGACTCAAGGGATGGGTCCCAAGTGTTGGATGCTGCCAAGGAGTAGTTCTTAGACACCAGCATCTTCATAGTTCCTCAACCAGTGGCCCAGGAAGTGTCTCTGGGGGCTCCCTATGGCACTGTGGAGGGAGGGTAGCAATTGATGAACACCTTCTTCTTCTCCCAAGAGGAAAAGGGCAGGGGTAGAAGAGAAGTGAACACTGAACTCAAAGAACACTGAACCCCAAACCAGTTGCCTTCTCTGGCTTTGCATTCTCTTTGCTCTGTGACATTGGACAAATCACTTGGTCCCTCACGCCCCTCTTTCCTCCCTAGTGAAGTGGGGTCCCTTTTAGCTCTCACTTCCACGCTGTGGTCTCCCCAGCAAGCAATCCTCTGAACAGTACTGAAAGTGCCTACAACTGGACCAATAAAAACACAGACTGAATATCCATAGTGGGCAAGTTTCAGGGAGAGGGGACACAGCCCGTGTCTTCAGGGTCTTTCCATGTAATGGGGGAGAAAAGCCACCGAAATGGTGACTTGAGTAGAGATGCTCAAACTTCCGAAGTTGGCCTTTGACTGCCTCCCACCTCTATCAGCCGTCTTTCCCAGATCCCAATCTCTCTGGCCCAAAGCTCCCCGTGTTCCAAGTCTGTGTCTCATTTCTAGAAGTTTCTCTCAAAAAGCTGTTCTCCACTAAAAGACTGCCTAATAATACTTTACAGATTCTTTTTAGAAAAACAATAGCAGGCAGCTTCTACACTCTAAAAAAAGAGTGGTATCCAAATGGTAGAATGTGGTCGTCTTGAGATGCCTGGCGGGGTGGGGGATGGGGTTTGGCTACTCTGTGCCTCTGCACAATACCATGTGTTTCTAAGTTGGCCTGTGTGGGGACACGGGGACATAGCACAGGAGAATTTGTCCAAAGAAGGCATAGACTCTTAGAAGGACAGAGCCACAGGGACTCTTGAAGCAAACCCCTCCTTGAGCAGGTGAAGACACTGATCCTGGAGAGACGAAAGGAACTTGTCTGCAGTCATAGCACCCTGTGTATCATCAGGAACAAGACCTTTGCAAGCCTTCACACCCCCACCCCCACCCCATCAGGGTGGTCTTTCTCAACCCAGACTTCCCAACACCTACAATTTCAAGTTCAGATCCATAAAGCCCCCAAGGACCAGCACGTTCTCTTCCCTACTGCCTTTCCCCTCTGACCGGAGCCCTCACTCCCTGCCTCACCCAGGACCCTCTGCTCTCAGCACAGACAAGTTGTTCTCCTCTCCCGTGTTGTTCTTTGGTCAGTGCCTCTGTGCACACCCTTCTTTGCCAGAAGTGCTCATTACCTTCATCTACTTGGTGAAAATTCAGTTATTCCTCAAGACTCAACACGGATGTCCCCTCTTTACCCCTTCTAGGAAGTTTGCCCTACCTCCCTGGCTGAAGGTCACACACCCTTCAATTCGTTCCCTCAACTCTTGGTGCACACCACATTCACACACAGACTCTCTTTTCCTCTTACCCTCTAACACACACACACACACACGCACACACACACACACATATACACAGTCACAATTGGTTATTTGTTAATCTTCATTGCTAGACTATGAGTTACTTGAGGGCAGTTACCAAATCTCATTCATCTCTGTATCCTTCATGTCTTGTGTGGAGCCTGGCTAATTTCTTAGAACTGTGCTGTCCAGAACGGTAGCCACTTATGGCATGTGTCAATTAAAACAAAATTTAAAATGTGGTTCCTCAGTCATGCTGGTCACACTTCAAGAGCTCAATAGCCACATGTGCCTAGTGGCTACTGTATTGGACAGGGTGGATACTGAGTTTGTCTCTCATTGTAGAAAGCCCTATTGAACAGTGTTGTCTTAGAGGACACCAGAGGCATGCAGCACCCAAGATGGAGGGATGACGGGTTTGGGGAGTCCTTAGCTGCTCGGACTGTATGTAGGTCCATGCCTGGCACCTGCTTGAAGGGGAGCTTCCTGGAGCTGGCCCTGGAGTCCGTCACATGGGTTCTGGGCTTGCTGACTACTTCTAGTGCAGACACACGGCTTAGCCCCCTTTCCTGCCTACAGCCCCAGTTGTCAGTCCCTTAAGGGCCTCTGCTGGGACTGCACTCCTTAACTGAGAAGCCTTTTCATGAGATGGGATGAGCCTTTCAGGACAAGCTCTGATGTCCAAGTCTTGATAAGGAGAAGCCTCATCAGGAAGCCTGAACTGAGTGGTACCTTTGGAGTCAGACCAATGGCTTCATTCCTCTGAGCCTCCTCTTCTGCATGCAAGATGGGAAGCATAAGGTTCCTACTCCACAGAGCTGGGGTGAAGATTAAATATGATAATATATGTAAATGCTGAGCACACCTGGCAATTAGCTCATTCTCAGTAAAAAAGCTAAGGCTTTTAAAAGCTAGCCTTAGCTTTTATATCGTTTTATCAAACAACAAAGTGAATAGTCTAAGAGCGTCTCTGGAAAGAGACTGTGTTATTCAAGTTTGAACCGTAGAACTGAGCACAAGGCTGGCGTACTAGTAGGCACTCAATGAATGTTTATTGGATTTAATCCAATCCTATTGAATTGAAGACAAAAGGAATGATACCATCTGCAATGAGAGGTATTTCAGGCAGCCTGATAGGTAGTGAGGGAGGGATGTGGGGGCAGTAGAGCTTTATGGAAGCCCTCAGGAGACCATAAAGAGCCTTCACAGAACACATGCTGTGTTCTCCAGGAGAGGGGCTGGGAGGGGTGTTAGTTCGGGGGAAGGCAGAGGCTCATGAACACCCGTGCCTGAGTTGGCGGAGTCTGTGGGTGCAGAATCTGCGAGTTCCCCAGTCGGGCAAGCCCTCTTGCCAAGCAGGACCAGGACATGCCATGGGCAGGGAGCCCCACCACCCCAATGGATCCCCGTGGCCCTCCGTGCAGAGGCTGGCACATGGCACTGGCGGCTGGTGCTGGTGCGGGAGAGTGGGCTCTGCCTCCTATGGAAGGCCCGGGGGCATCTCTTCACTGCTTGGCAGGTGCCAGCCTGCTCCCTGCTGGAACCCTTGCCTTTCCTGGCAGGCTCTCAGTCAGGGCTGTTGGTCCCTCCAGGCAATCAACGGCTCCCATGTGGAATATTTTCCCCACAGAATAACCATTTCCATAGTGGCTGCTTTTTTTTTTTTTTAACTTTCAATGTTCTCCTCCTTCCGCCCTTCATTCTCTACTCCAACCAGAGTCTGAGTCCCCTTCCCGACACCCACGTTTTTGCTATTCGCTCCCTTCCTGTGTTCAACTGAAAGTCAGCTATGTAGCCAAACAGGGGTGGGGGGCTTAGAGATGAAAAACCAGCCCTGAGGTTGGCCGGCGCAGACAATCAGTAATCCTGTGTCAAATGAACTGTCCTCAAGGTAGCTCGCCTCCCAGCCTCTTTCCTCCTCTCACACACACAGTTAGGAAATGAGGACAGGAGAAGGCCGAACCCACAGCTATTGCAGATTTTTCCATTTGGGAGCAGAGCTGACCTCATGGACCTGCGACCGCGACCTGTGTGGTTGCCAGGGCCCTGACGGCAGAAGGGACCTGCATCTGGTTTAGTGCTCTATTGCCATCTTGAGATTTTTTGCCTGTTTTTGTTTTGGAACTAGAATCTTGCTCTGTTGCCCAGACTGGAGTGAAGTGGTGTGAACACAGCTCACTGCAGCCTCAACTTCTGGTATCAAACAAGCCTCCTGCCTCAGCCTCCTGAGTAGCTGGGACTACAGGAGTGTGCCACCATGCCTAGCTAATTTTTAAATTTATTCTAGAGAGGGTGTCTTGCTATTATGTCTAGGCTGGTTTCAAACTCCTGAGCTCAAGTGATCCTCCTGCCTAAAGTGCTGGGATTATAGACGTGAGCCACTGTACCTGGCTTGCAATGGTGCGATCTCGGCTCACCTCAACCTCCGCTTCCTAGGTTCAAGCAACTCTCCTGCCTCAGCCTCCGGAGTAGCTGGAGTTACAGGCATGCACCACAGCACCCGGCTAATTTTGTATTTTTAGTAGAGATGGAGTTTCTCCATGTAGGTCAGGCTGGTCTCAAACTCCTGACCTCAGGTGATCCACCCACCTCGGTCTCCCAAAGTGCTGGTATTACAGGCTTGAGCCACCGCGTCCGAGTTGAGATTCTTAATGATTTTAGAACACAGGTTTTTCATTCTCATTATATAGCCAGTCCTATTAAGGAGGGGCTTAGCGATGGGCAGCTTCAAGGAGAGAGGAAGGCAGCCAGCCTGGGGTCGGAGTTTGGGAGAAGCCCACCACATTCAGCAACCTGAGTTTGGGAGTCACTGGAGGAACGCTGGCTGAGGGCTCCCCTTGCCTGGGCTTCCAACACCTGAATAGGACCTTGGCCCTCCATTTCCACTCTGCAAAACCCTGATGGGCTGAGGAAGGAAAGGGATACTTCAGGTCCTAGGACTGGCTGGAGATACTTTCTTAGGATGAGACCATGTCATGGAAGAGGCTCTAGAGGCACCACGTTCCTCTTCTTGGTTGAGAAGTGGAATTCCTCCCTGGATGGTGCCCCAGCCCTGTGGAGCCCACTTCAGGCCCACCTTTTCTCATGAATTCTGGGTTTCAGCCTCTCTCTGCTCCTAAAGACCTCTATCCTACGATTGCCGTGTCTTCTCATGTAATGTGGCTCAGAGCTGGGGAGGGGACCCAAGTCGTGGCTGACCTGAATGAAACAGAAGAGGAGGACACCTGCCCTCTTCCCCCTGCCTTCCTCCTCGTCTCCCTTAGGGCACACTGACCTTTGAATTTAAAGTCAACCTGGGCTCAGGGAGCAGGTACTGTGGCGAGGCCCTGAGTGTGGAGCTTTGCATGCATGCTTGCTTTTAAATGAATGCTTGATGACATCCATGGGTCAGCTAGAGGTCCACTCAGACCCCTGAAGTGGGGTGTAAAAAAAGTGTCCCTTTTATCGTGTATTTGACTAAGAGCTGGTAGGATATAAGGTGGATTAGAGAAAGAAATTCCAGAAAGGGTCTGTTCAATTGACTTAGTCCTTGTGGTCTGTAAGGATCCCTGGTTTCCAAATGGAAATATGCTTCTTGCAGTTGAGAGAGGTGTGAGTCTCTCTGTCATTCCTTCGCTTTGGGCGAACCAGACTGGTAGAGTGAAAAGAAGCTCCGACTTTGAGTCCCAGCTCTGCCTCTGCCTTTGGGCATTTCCCTTTATCTCTCTAGGCTTCAGCCTTCTCATAAGAGCCAAGTGAAGCCAAAGGCTCCTTCAGGCTCTGATATAGTGTGATTCTTAGTGTACACTATTGTCCTGGGTCGCTGTCCGTGAGTCATTTCTTGCTGTCTAACCTAAAGCTCTTCTGCTACACTTGCTCCCTGTTAGGTCATCTCATTTCAGTCCATTGGGACCAGTCCCCCATGTCTCCATCTCCTTAGGATGTCCTATGACCAGGCAACTGTCACACCATCTGCCCCTTGGGACTTGGAGGGAAGGGTCCCTATCCCTCCTTCCCTCCCTGCTTCAGCCTCAGCCCTTGGCTGGGGGAGTAGGAGAAGCAGTTTGGCCCTCGAGAGGTTAAGCTTTTTCCCCAGAGCCTAAGCAAGCCTGAACTGGCCTGTGAGGTCCCTGCTGATCTGCCCCATTACTGCAGGTAAGAATTATAATCAGAAATCACTCGAGGGGCCCAGGCCCACGTGGGAGAACAAGAGGCGCTGTTGGGGGTTGTTGATTCCGTCCCAGAGCTTAATTGGTATAATTGCTCTCTTCTTCCTGCCAAGCCAGAGTCCGTAAGGATCGCTCTCCCACCTTCGACGGGGAGCTGCTTAGAAAGGTCTTTTAGTCCCAAGCGGAGGATTCTGCTGTCTGCTCAGAGACTCCTTCAGCTCCCCACTACCCCTCTGCTGGCTGCCAGATGGCAGGGGAGCCTAGAGCCCACCTACCCCAGAGGACTAGAGATCCCAGGGGAGCCTGAACCCTGACTCGAGAGGGTGGGGGATTTCTCCAGAGAGCACCTCATTCCACCGGGAGCGGGTGGGGAGATAGCAGAAGGGACTGCTCCATAGCCAGGTGCCGACGATTAGGTGTCCCCAAGAGTCAGAGGTTCCTGGGCGCAGGGAAGAGGTGTCCAACAAGAAATGAGAGGGGAGGCCGGGCGCAGTGGCTCACACCTGTAATCCCAGCACTTTGGGAGGCTGAGGCGGGTGGATCACCTGAGGTTGGGAGTTTGAGACCAGCCTGGCCAACACGGAGAAACCCCATCTCTACCAAAAATACAAAAAATTAGCCAGATGTAGTCACGGGTGCCTGCAATCCCAGCTACTCGAGAGGCTGAGGCAGGAGAATCGCTTGAACCTGGGTGGCAGAGGTTGCAGTGAGCTGAGATCGCGCCATTGCACTCCAGCCTGGGCAGTGAGGGAAAAAAAAAAGGAAGAGACGGAGGGAGAGAGGGGAGAGAGGAGAAAGTTGAATAGAAACCAGTACTGCGCTGTCTCCTGCTGCCTCCCCCACTCCCCTCTGTACTTCTTGGAGTCTCCCTCTGAGTGGGTGTTTGTCCTCACAGTCTCTGGGGTGGGCCGGTCATCAAACCATACAGCTGAGGAGACCAACACAAAAGGTTGAAGGAGGGGATTTGTGGCTACATCTGTGTGATGGAGAAGCCCACAGTCCTTCCACATCCCAGGAGCCCCGGGGTCAGGGCTGACAGACAAAATACAGATGTTGCCTGAGACTTATTCAAACTTGCACTTGCTTATCTGAAATTCACATTTAACTGGGCATTGTCCCAAATAGTACACAGGACATATTTATGCTAAAAACTGTTATTTATCTGAAATTTAAATTTAAATGGTCAGCGTGTTGTTTCATTTGCTGTATCTGGCAGTGCTGCCCTGGGTCCATGCCCCACCCCCAAGCACACCTGGCCTGAGTGTAAACGCCCCGACTCTCTGCTCACCCCAAACGCAAACACAGGCCTGGCCAACTTCTTCCATGTGCTCATTCCACCTTCTTATTTTGCCAGTTTGCTTCCTTTTCTCCTTTGGTGTGTCCCAGTCCCCAAGTACCAGGAGCAGGGCTGCAAAAACCTCCCCTCCCCAGCCCTCAGCCGCTCCAGCATGCCACTTCAGTATATCATGAGCCAGGACAGAAGACAAATTCTCCCTGACAGAGCAGAAAGAGGCCTGGAGGCTCAGCCCGTCCAGCCCTTCCCTAAGAGGCTTAGAAAGTGAAGTCCTGTGCTGAGCCAGTGCCCAGCCTGGCAGAAGTGCCCTTCCCAAGCTCTCCTGCCTATGGGTTACAGAAAATGCAGACGATGGACTAATCAGGACTGTAGGTGACATGTGTGAGCATGCACACGCAGGTGTCTGGCAAACGTGTATACTCACACATACGCACATGCATAGCAGAGGCGACTTCCAAGTGCCCCCTGAGCTCACAGAGCCAGTTTTCCCCTTGCCCTGCCCTGCCCCACTTCCTGCCTGCCCTGCCCCACTTCCTGCCTGCCCTGACCCACTTCCTGCCTGCCTCCCAGCACCTCCTCATGGTACGTGGCCATCTTCTCAGCTCAGCCACAGTCTCTTCCCTGGTGTCCCAGGCTGTCTTAGGTGAACAGGTTCTTACCCGACTTTGTGCACCTTGGTGCCAGCATCACACAATGGTGAGGCACATGAATTTTGACGTTAGACAACTTGAGCTCAGATTTAAGCTCTGCAGCTTACTAGCTGTGGGGCCTTGGGGGGCTTAATCTGTCTGTGAAATGGGGCTAAGCAGAGCTACCTCAATGGCATTTTTGAGAAGATATAGGACACAGTACCAGGTATACCTGGCATAGGACAAGGACTCAATAAATGGAGACAATTATTATTACTGGTGTTATGGTTGTGACTGTAGGGATGTTCTCTGCCATGAGCTTCTCTCCTGCCCTCCTTAGGGATTCAGGCTTCCTGGGGCTGTTAATTTACCCACTAGGTAGGCAGTAGCCGAGAGCAAGGCCCGAATCTGTGAGATGAGTCGGGCCCCAGCCCCGCCCTGGCCCCCAAATCCAGTGGGTTGCTGGGCACTATCAATTTGACCTCTTAAGGATATCTGAAATCTGTGTTCCCTTCCCCCATCCACCCTGGACCTGCATTCTCTTCCCTTGAAGCCCTCATTCATGACACCCCACTTCCCCGCTCTCCTTGTTGAAATTCTACCCTCCCTTAAGAGGCCATCTCAAACGTGACTTCTTCTATGTGGTCCTAAGCAGGACTCAGGGCTTAGGTATCTGTCTGTGGTCTCTGGAAAATCTGGGACCAAGATGCTGCCCCCATGGAGAGAGCCTTCCGAGGGTCAGGAGGAGAGTCTGGGCATCTGCTAGGTGGGCATCTGCTGGGTGAGCATCTGCTGGGTGGGCATCTGCAGATGGGGGAAAGTGGGAGGTGAGAGCCCTCACCACAAGAGAATGGGGTGTCAAAGCAGGACAGCCAGGATCCCTGACAATCCCTGATAAGGGGAGATGTCCAGGTCTCCTCTAGCTTACTGGTGTGCTTGGTCAGGCCATCAGTTTGAGGCTTGGAAGCAGAGGATTCAGAGAGCATTTATTCACTCATTTATTAAAAAACATTGAGCGCCATCTGCAAACTAGGCATCGTGCTGAGTGCTGGGAGTTCACAGCTGAACGGAGTGCCTGCTATGGTCATATATGCAGGAGGCTGAGGTAGAGCCCTCATCTTCTGGCGTAAAGATCAAATCTAAGAACAGGGCTCTCAGGACCAGCTGAGCACTAACTACAGGTGGAAATGGCTTTTTGTATCCTCATTCAGTTTTCCTCTCTTCTCCAGCCATCCAAGGTCATTAGACCAGAGCATCAGATCTGGAAAACCTAGATCAGTGCTTTAAAAACATTATTGTGCTGATGAATCAATGAATCACCTGGGTGTCAGGTTAAAATCCAGGTTCTGATTTAGTACGTCTGGGGTGGGGCCTAAGATTCTGCATTTCGAACAAGCTTCCAGGTGATGCTGGAGCTGATGGTCCATGGGAGTCCACATTTCTACAAAGCTCCCCATGGGGGTTCAGCGACAGACCATCAAGGGTATGATGGCCACCACTAAAGAATCATGTCTAAGGTGGCAGGCCTTGTCAGCAGAGGGCACTCACTGAAGGGCTATTGGTCCCATCATGGCAGGTTTGATGTGGGTGGGAAGTCTTTCCTAATTACGGCTTTCAAGAGGTGTCCTGGTCAATGTGTTTTCACACCCAAGACTGCAGTGTTGGCCCATCCACCGACGGCCCCCTTGCTGATGAACTAGGGATGTCTCCCAGCGGTGCTTGAGGTCTTCACAGAGAGAGCATTAGTGAGATGCTTAGGGAAGAGACAGAAGCACTGCTGGACCTTCTACAAATGGGCTTATGCCGTTGGGATGAAAGAAGATCACCCATCCCACCCTGCTGATCACATCACTTCTTCTTTGGGTTCAGGATGAGGGGCTGTAGGGCCTTTGTGGATAAGCTGGGTTTCCATGGCTTACATGCCATATGGCTATGTGGGAGGACCATGGCTCAGTGCTAAGCCTTGACCCAAGATAGGAAAGCCCAGCAATCGATCCATGGTCACAGGTCAGTTTTTCTGGTCCCTGTGAGACCGTCTGCTTAGGGCAATAGGGGTTCAGCCCAAGTCCCAACCTGGGACTCGGAGACTGTAGCATATTGATAAAGGCTGTCATGGCCTGGGCACATCCGTGAAAAGCTAAGGTTGAAAGTCTCCTTGTTTTGCTGGGCTGCCAAGATCTTCTAGGGCTCCCATCAGTAGTCCTCACGTCACCCTAGAATCGCTGGTTATGCACAAACAGGATCACCCACCATCTGTTCACCTGTTGTGAGAGGCAGCTCATCAAGAGCTTCAGCTGTGGCATGCAGGAACCTCCCAGAGGTCATCAACTGAGTGAGAAGCCCCAGGACTTTAGCAGGAGCCCCTTGGCCCCTGGGCCCTTGAAGGGACAAGGAACAGGTAGTGCTAGGGATGGGTGACAGGGAATGGCTTACATTTTTGGGGAGGCAGTTTTTTTTGGTTTGGTTCAGAGGGCATTCTCTCTGCCAATGCTGGGAACATCTCCATTATATGGTCTTGGACTGTCATAGAATGGTTAGGAAGGCGAAGGTCACACTCAGAGAGTAAGGGTACTATGGCATAGATTTGGAAGCATGGGAGTATGGATGTGAAGGGGAATACTGGGTATCCACGATCAGGTTACGGGTTCAGCCTTGGGTCTGAGAGGAAGAGGTGGGGCCATTCTTAGAAATGTATGGCATAGAGGATCAAGAACTATGGGTTGGTGGGAGGTGGAGGTTGCAGTGAGCTGAGATCACACCACTGCACTCCAGCCCGGGCAACGGAGCGATACTCTTTCTCAAAAAAAAAAAAAAAAGAACTATGGGTTGGAATGGAGCCAAATATGGAAACTTGAAGAGGTAAAGTACAGGATACTTGGTGGCCAAGTCACAACTTTAGTCCCAGGGAACTTCAAAGGCCCTGTTGAGGGCCTAGCTGGCCCAGTCTAGCCCCAAAGCTTGGTCTGCATCTTGCCCTGGACTGACCCCTCTCCATCCTCTCTTCCACCAGGCGCCTAGATGCCAACCTCATCTCCCTGGTCCCGGAGAGGAGCTTTGAGGGGCTGTCCTCCCTTCGCCACCTCTGGCTGGACGACAATGCACTCACGGAGATCCCTGTCAGGGCCCTCAACAACCTCCCTGCCCTGCAGGCCATGACCCTGGCCCTCAATCGCATCAGCCACATCCCTGACTACGCCTTCCAGAACCTCACCAGCCTTGTGGTGCTGTGAGTGCTGCTCTGTTCCCCATCCCCAGTGGGGTCCTGCTGGGGGCTGGGGGCTGCATGTTTACCTGAGTTGGATTAGAGCCTGGCTCGCTGTGCTCTTCTCTGCATGTTGCTAAATCTTCTGGCCTCCCTTTGGAAAAAGATGAGGATGACCATTCCCTGTTGATCCCATAGGGTTATCATGAAATCGAATGACATGAGAGCTTGAAAAGTGGTCTGAGATTCACTAAAGGGTCAGGTTATTATAATCAGAAAATAGGAATTAAGCTATTATTTTCTTGCCATGCATATATAATAATGATACCATGCTAATTGGAATACAAATCAAGAATTTCTTAAGTAATGCCTATCATATTTGACAATCAGATGCTGCAGTCGTATGCTTTGGCACAGGGATGGGGTAAATTCATCTCATTTCCCAGGCCTTAAGAAGCAGAGAAAAGCCATCACTTGTAATTAGACAGCAAAGCCTCATCACAGTAATTACCTGGGAGATAGCATCCCTGGCAGGAATTGGGGACTGGAGTTAACTCTGCCTTCCCAGTGGGGACTTTAGAGGGCAAATTAGCTCCCAGCTAATTGCTATGAATGATTGGTAAGTTCATAGGGTAATTACTAAAAGGGCTTAGAGGTCATGTATAATTGCTTTGGGTTACACACTAATTGCTGCAGGAACATGGCTTAGGAACATGCGTGTTAGTGGCTCTACTGAGTGGTAACATTGCCCCACCCCTACCCCGCTGCTTTTGGAGATCTGGCATGGTTTTCTAAGCCAGGGAATGGATGATGCCTAGTTCCATTTGAGCGATGAAAAGGCAGGCACCCGTTCGTTTGTCTAATTCCCTGTTCTGAGAAGCTGAAGAACCAAGATGAAACTCCTTGTGGACTATGTTCTTGTGTCAGGATGCCACACCCTCCCTTCTTCTGGGAGTCATGAGGTGGGGGGTATTTATAGAGGTAAACAGAGCAAGGTGGTTGGTTCTAGCTTTGGTGATAGCCCCATGACATTGTGAGGGGATGGGGTCAGGCCTCTATAAGGGATAAGATTACCGGAAAATGCCAGGTGCAGTGGCTCACGCCTGTAATCCTAGTATTTTAGGAGGCCAAGAAGGGCGGATCACCTGATGTTGGGAGTTCGAGACCAGCCTGACCAACATGGAGAAACCCTGTCTCTACTAAGAATACAAAATTAGCCAGGCATGGTGGTGCATGCTGGTAATCCCAGCTACTCGGGAGGCTAAGGCAGGAGAATCACTTGAATCTGGAATGCGGAGGTTGCCATGAGCGGAGATGGCGCCACTGCACTCCAGCCTGGGCCACAAGACAAAACCCCATTTCCAAAAAAAAAGAGATTACTGGAGAAATAAGAACTTCATAGTTAGTCCCAGATGAATGAGCAGAAGCAGGCATTTATTGAGCCCCCATGTGGCGTGCTGAAAACTCGAAAAACTGAGATATAGCCACTGCCCTCAAGGGGTTTTCAGTCCAGTTGAAACAGCAGAATAAATATGGGGAAAAAAATAATGCGTGTTGTAGTGTGACTTGTTCTAACAGCCAGATGACAAGTTCAGACTTGTAGCAACACAGGTGTGGTGAGAAGACTGAGGTGGAGGAGAGGGAGGCTTCCTGGGGGAGGTGGGGTGGGGCCTGGACCTGGAAAGATGGTGAAGTGAAGAGAATGGGGGCGTTCCAAGCAGATGGCGATAAAGACACGGAGGGAGAGTAAGCATGTTTGGCTGCCAGTGACCAGACCAGTCTGGCTGAAGCAGAGGGTCCCATGCAGAGCTCGGGAGAAGAAGCTGGGAAGGTGCATGCTGGGACTCGCAACGTCAGTGCAGGGAGCTTGGC
This sequence comes from Sapajus apella, assembly GCF_009761245.1. Classification (NCBI taxonomy): domain Eukaryota; kingdom Metazoa; phylum Chordata; class Mammalia; order Primates; family Cebidae; genus Sapajus; species Sapajus apella. The sequence goes on from NW_022436962.1 coordinate 5,862,623, forward strand.
TTCTATCTGCCCATGTGGGAGGGAAGCTTGAAGGTTTTCAGGCAAGGGTTAAAAGGGAGTAGTTTAGGAAGATTAATTTGAAGGCTGGATTGGAACCAAGGCAGACTGGAGACAGGAAGGTCAGTTCAGAGGCTCTTGGTATCAGTCAAAGTCTAGTTCGTTTCAGGGGGTGGCAGAAAGGATGGAAGGGAAGGCATGACTGTGAGGGCTGTTTGAAGGAAGCATTGACCTGATCGAGAGATTTTCAAAGGGTAGAAAACCAAGAAGAAGGGGAGGCATGGATGACTTCAAGGTTTGGGCGGGAGCCAGGAACTGGTCTGTAAGTCAGGCCTGTTATAGATCTAGGAGAGATGGGGAGGAGCCCACTGAGGACAGTGAGGAACCAGGGACTAAGGAAAGAAAACCTGCTGGTGCAGGAGCAAAGCTGATCGAGGAAAACTGGTCCCTTTGCATGGGGAGAGGCCACAAACATTACCCCTTAGTCCTAGTCTTTTTTTTTTTTTTTTGAGACAGAGTCTTGCTCTGTCACCAGGCTGGAATGCAGTGGTGCAACCTCCGCTCACTACAACCTCTGCCTCCCAGGTTTAAGCAATTCTTCTGCCTCAGCCTCCCACGTAGCTGGGACTACAGGTGTGCACCACCACACCGCACTAATTTTTGTATTTTTAGTAGAGACGGGGTTTCACCATGTTGGCCAGGATGGCCTCAATCTCTTGACCCTGTTATCTGACCGCCTTGGTCTCCCAAAGTGCTGGGATTACAGGCATGAGCCACTGCACCAGGCCTACCCCTTAGTACTTCACCCGCCTCCAACTCATGGGATGGAAGAGAGAGGCTTCTAGCAGAAGGCGACCCGTGAAGTGGACAGGAGGTTGAGGAATGCTGTCCAGGGACTACGGGATAAGCTGAAGCGAGGCCCAGGAGGAAGATAAGGAAGACTGGATATGATGGGAAGGAAGAAAGACATTTGGTTCAAATCCAGGGGTGGACAGGGGCCTGGCTGGAGGTGTGAGCAGGCAAGCAAGGTGGAGGAGAAGGGGCTTCTCTTAAACCCAAAGCCTGAACTTTCATCATCATCAGGCTACTCTGCCACATGTGAAACCCCGTCCCCTGCCACCACCACTGCTCTGGCACCAGTAGGACCCCTAGGTAGCAGTTGGACAGCAGCGGTATCATGTGTGTAATCTGGACTATAAGCCCCAACACCTCCCCAAACTGGGCCATCTAAGGTGCCCAAGATACCAGGGCTGAATGAATGGTTTAGAGGAGGGAGTTGGAGGCCTGGAGCTGGATGTTTAGCTGAGATGATCTGGACCTGATATACTGGGGGAGGCAGAAGGGGGTGGAAAATGGAGATGGGATTTCAACAGGAGGCAAGAAGAATGATAGAGTTTGATGACAACTGGGATATAGATGTGAAGGAAATTGGAAGAATTAAAACTCCTTGGTAAGAGGAGAACACTCCCAGAAGGCAGTGTTTTCCCCCATTGGATCAGAAGCTCCCTGGGGACAGGAGTCTGTCTCCTGAACTGGAACCTCATGGAGCAGGTGGGGAACAATGGGGAAGACAGACAGAAGCCTTAAATCCCCAGGCTCACAGGAGTGCCGTCCTTACCCATTTACGTTGGGTGAGGCTGTCCCTTGACTTTATATTTGAGCAACGACTTAGAAGCCAGCCTGATTTTTTTCCCACTTGTCAGTGATTTCCTTCTTCCACCTGAAGATGTTTTTAAATTCTTGAATTTAATAGTTTAGCTAGAATATGTCACAGTATAGAAGACTCAGCATCCAATTATCCTGGAACAATGTATGCTTTTGAGCTGCAGATTCCATTTTCATCATCTTACGGAATTTTTTGTATTATGTCTTTGAATACATTTGTAGTCTCATTTTTGGATTCTCTGCCCCAGAAACATCAATCATGCTTGTGTTAAATCACCTTTATGTCTTCAGCATTTAGTTTTTGTTTTAATGTTTTTGTCTCATTCAACCGTAGTCACCATGATTATCTCAAGTTTTCTGTCTGATACCAATTCAATTTTTAGCAGTGTCTACACTGTCCCTTGTTTTAAATTTATTAACTAGTTTTTTTGTTTGTTTGTTTGTTTGTTTTTGAGATACAGTCTTGCTTTGTCACCCAGGCTGGAGTGCAATGGCACACAATCTTTGCTCACTGCAACCTCCACTTTCTGGGTTTAAGCGATTCTCCTGCCTCAGCCTCCCCAATAGCTGGGACTACAGGTGCCTGCCACCATGTCAGGCTAATTTTTGTATTTTTAGTAGAGATGGGGTTTCACTGTGTTGGCCAGGCTGGTCTTGAACTCCTGACATCGTAATCCGCCCGCCTTGGCCTCCCAAAGTGCTGGCATTACAGGCATGAGCCACCACGCCTGGCGTACTCCTTAGTCCTTCACCTGCCTCCAACTCATGGGATGGAAGAGAGAGGCTTCTAGCAGGAGGTGACCCGTGAAGTGGACAGGAGGCTGAGGAATGCTGTCCAGGCCCTTGACTAGTTTTTTTTTAGTGATGTATTGTTGGTCCTCAACTTATTTCCTTAATCTACTGTGTCATTTTTCCTTTCATTTAAGAAGATTTATCTTTGAAATACTGTTTTATTGGATTGCTTTGTAGCAGAAGGCTATTGTGATACACTTCCTTGTGTTCCTGGTTCACTAGTTCTCTTTTCTTCTAGGCTTGAAGCTTTGCCTGTCTTTTGCCTCCTCTTCTTGCTCTCTGTTTCCCTGCTGCATGTTTTCGTAATTTCCATGCGATGTCATTTTTTTCTGGCTTATGCTTGGATAGCTCTGTCCAGTTGTTCAAGCTGTATCACCTTGGGCCCCCCTTTGCCTGGAATGCCCTTCCATCTGCTAATTGTTCAAGCTGTACCACTTTGGGGCCCCCTTTGCCTGGAATGCCCTTCCCTCTGCTTGATCTGTTCACCTGTCCTTCAAGGCCCTGCTCTGGATCACCACCTCCATAAAGCCTTCCTTGATTCCTCCGGCCTTACCAATCTCCCTCTTCTCTGAGCGTGTCTGCAGCTCTCTCCAGTTGTAACAGAAAGCTTCGCCTTTAATTATATGTTGTCTGCAGCGGTTTGCTGTTGGCTCCCATAAGTACGTCTGGCCACTGAGTCAGGCAGGCTGGGTCCTGCAGAGCCCGGCCATAGAAAAAGCCTCAGACTTGAGCCCCTCTGACATCAGGCCTGTCTCCTAGAGCTTAGGGGGAGCTTGCTTTAGCCTTGGCCTGGGGCTCTCCTTGCCCTTTTTCCTTCAATAGGAAATCAAAACGGGGTAGCCTGTGGTCAATCCAGCCTTAGAGACTGTGGCTTCAGAAGTCAGTCTTGGCCAGTCATTTTGTTCCTGGAAACAAAGGGATGGACCTTAGGGTCATTCTGTCCATGCTTCTGCCTCCACTTTCCCACTCATGCCACCGTGTGCTCTTCCATCCCTGGGCCCCAGTGCCCCCGGTACCCATTCTGATGCATCTTTTCTTCCTGTGCAGACATTTGCATAACAACCGCATCCAGCATCTGGGGACCCACAGCTTCGAGGGGCTGCACAATCTGGAGACACTGTGAGTTTTGGGGTCTTGTTCAAACTCTGTCTGCCTGGTGATGAAAGCCTGGAGTCCCGGAGTCCTGGAGTGAGGGGGGAGCACAGAGGGAAGGACCAGCAGGCCTGGGATGCTGGGGTCTGGCCCCGGGCTTGTTCACCCACATGCCCCTCCCTGGCACTTTCCCTGGAATATCACTGAGAATGAACTTCTTTCTCCTTCAAGTGGTCAGAATGTGCCCTCTGGGAGTTCAGAATGGCCCAGGGAGGGAGGAGGAAACTGGGATCTCCCTGCAGGCAGAGACCACTAAAATAATGAAAATTCTGGACAGAAGTGGGAATTGCAAGAAGCTTGGGGAATTAGAATATGAAGCCTGGGGAATAGAAGGCGTGGGGGCGGGGCTGGGGCTGACTTGATGGCAGTTTTGACATCTGTGTAAGGGTGGCTGCTGACGGAAGGGAGAGTGATACCACAGAGTAATGCTGGGACTGTTTGCCAATTGATCTAACTAGCTAAATGATTAATGGGGAGATGGCCCATTCAGCGCTCCAGCCTGACTATAAAAAGCACCCAAGCTGTTGACTCTCAAAAAGCCATATTATTCACACATCATCATCCTGGAATTCAGTTAAGGTCAGAATGCACCCAAAGCCTCCCATCATTTCCTCTGGAGTCCTGCCAGTCCCCACACAGTGGTCTGAGTGGGCCCCACTTGAGCAAACAACTGGCTGGGCTAAGTGTGGCCATCGCTGCCAGCTGGGGTCCCTCAGCTCCCATGAGGGGGCCGGCTGCCACAGCCACCTGGTACAGGCCTGGGAGGGGGGCAGTGGGGAGAAAAGGACGCCCAGGTCACCAAGTGTGAGCCACTGAGGTTGGGGTGGAGCTCATGCTGTCAGGGGGATGGTCAGTTTCTCTTGCCCCCACTTGCTCCACCTCACCCTCCATAACCAACCCCCCTTATTCTCCACCCAACCCACATATACTCCAGGACACCACTCCTGAGGTGAGGGGTTTTCAAGAATCCAAAGCAGCAGAGGAGAAAATGCTGAGAGCCAAGCTGTGACCTGGGAAGCAACTTATTGGAGAAAACCACTGGGCAAAACCTATCCCAGGGGGCCTGGGCTGACGGCATTTGTGGTGGTGCAGGGAAAAGGAATGGGGAGGCTGAACCCAAGCTCCACTCTTTTTCCCTGTGGCCACAAGACCCAGGAGTGTGGCTGCTTTCTTGCGTTCAGCCTGAAGCAGGAGAAATGGCAGAGCCAGCCCGGCTTTGCCAGCACACGCAACCTCCAGAAGACTGAGGGCTGAGGTGTGGGCGACAAGCTCCAGCTTGGAGGCAGGAAAATCGGAACCTCTCGCTGACACTGTGTGTGACTTGGGCTACGTGTTCCTCCCTCTCCAGCTGTCATAGACAGCTGGACAGTTAACTCTGGGCAGTCTAACCCACTCAATCAACATCTGAGAAAACCGATGTCCGAGGAGGTGGCATGACCCGCCCAGAGCTACTCCCTCAGTTAGAGACAGAGCAGACCTAGGGTGTGTTAACGAGAAAACATACGTGAAAGTCCCTTGGGTATAGCCTGCTGTCCTCTTTTGTCTGGGTCGGATGTGAACTGAATGAGCCTGCTATATGCCAGCTGTTTGGGGGGATCCTAGATGTAAGAGATGCTCACTACCCTGCAAAAGCCCGTGCCCCCACAGCCACCCTCCCTCAGGAGATACAAGAGCTTTTAGGGCAGTGTTTGGAGTTGCCATGCCAGAGCAGGGCAGTGCGTGAGCAGGAGTCCAAGGCCATGGGCCCTGGAGTGTGGGCGCTGTTAGCTCTGCTGGGAAATCAGTTGGGGAGGGGGTACATATACCGGCTGTGGGTTGGCACCTCTAAAAAGCCGACTAGCTGCTGTTTCTTCACTTTTGGGGCACACTGCCTAATTCTTTCTCAATTGGCCAATGGATTGCCGAGCAGGGCATTTGGCTCAGCTGGTGCTGGCTGAATTACAGAGCAATCCTGCCGCTAAGCACCCACTGTACCTTTCATCTACGGGAGCACTTGGTTCCATCACACAAAGCCCAGGGCCTGCACCCACTTTACCAATGGGAAGGCCAAGGCTAGGGGCCTGGTAGCAAAGCCCTTGGCATCAGACAGGCTGGGGTCCAATGCCAATTCTACCAGCGGTGTGACCTTGGTCAAAGCCTTTGCCTCTGTGAGTCTCCGTTTTCTAATCTGAAACGTGATGCCAGTGATAGTACTAATCCTACAGGGTTGGTCTGTGGATTATATGAGATAATGTCTGTAAAATTGTTACAGACCCTGACAAGCTGCACAGGGACCTGCCCTACACCCCTTTCTCCTTTCTCACCCCCTCCTCTGAGGGACTCCATCTCAACAATGCCCCTTTCTTCCTGCCCTTGAGGGGGTAAGTTCTTCTTCCAACTTTTGATCTCCAATTAAAAAGGGGAAAAGTGTGTTCTTTATCCTCTGTTCCCCAGAGCATTTGCTGGGGAGCCTGCAGGGGCAGCCAGATGTGGCGGGGGGTGGAGTAAGTGGGAGAATAAAAGGGGAAAGAAATGATAGTCAAACCTTTTAATTGTTGCATAATTGGCACGCTCTGCAGCCTCAGTTATTACTCTGGAGCTTTTCATGTGAGCTTCTCACTGGAAGGGTATTTCTCCCTCAGGCCCCGTAAATCTCTGCCACTTAGACCTCTCTCATCTCCGGCAGCAGAGGGAAGATCAAACCCCTGCGGCCCAAGCTGTGGTTTGGCTGGAGCTGTGGTTTGGCTCCTCTGCAGACTCCTCTAAGTGGGGAAAGTGGCCCCCAGCCATACCACCTGGGGAGGAGGGGCCAGGTGCGGGCATGCACACGCGTGGTCACACAGGCATCTGGAAGTGCACAGCCGATCACGTGCACATGCAGCACACGTGCCACATGCTTCAAGCCTCACTCCACATAGGCAGCCCCACCCCACAACCCAGCACGGCACAGAAATGCCCTTCACAAATGCACCTGCAGCAACACAGCCTCTGTGATGCCCTCAGCTCTGGAGACCAGGTTGCTTGGCTTCCAACCCCAGCTTTGCCTCTGCAAGGTGGGTCAGCCAGAGGAAGTACCCCCACCTCTGTGAGCCTCACTTCCTTCATCTGCGCAATGGGCTACCTCAGAGATGGGGAGAAAGTGTGAGAGACATACACCATGCTCTTTTTTACTCCAAAAGGGCCAGCAAATCCAATTGATTTGTGCAGGGTTCAGGGAATGGGCACTGTTAAGACCTCTCTCTTGCTTAGCAGAACAAATCGTGCCATCTCCACCCGCCCCACCCGCTTCCTGCAGAAACTGTGCTGCCCTCTGGGAAAGTCTGACCTTCATAAGAAGAAAGCTCCCAGGACATTTCTCCCGATGTAATCATCATCATTCCAGACTTTGCCAAGAAACCTCAGCCAGAAGCAGATAGGACATGCTCCATCCTGCATCCACAGCTCCTTTCTACTTCCATAGTGAGGATGACCCACAGCTTGTTGGGAAATTGAGAATCAGAGGTGGTCTAGCCCCCAGACTGTGAAGTAGTGTTTCCACTTACCAGATCAGACCAAAGGTAGATATCTGGGGGTGAGTTGCCCATGTTTCTATAGTTTGTAAGTGATGGCAAACCACTAGAAACCATACCTCTCGCTTCATAACACGTTGCTTCATTTAGCACTAGCTCCCTCGAGGTCAGATCAATCATAGGACTTCCCGGGTATCTAGGCTGAGAGATAAGAAAGCATGGTAAAGAATATTCCTAGGAAGGTTTTCCCAGGAGGTCTCAGGACCTGAAACCAGGTGCCTGTGCTTCTATGTTAGTGTTTGGAAATGTGTGCTTAGAGACCATGAGGAGCTAGTCTAGCCTGAGAGCTAATGATCCTTGAACTCCTAGCTATACTTAAAAATAAAATCTTTGCAAGGAAAAAAAAAGGTCTAGCAAACCCGACTGCTAAAGGGCCCACCCTCATACTCTACATCTGGGAACCTGATGGCTGAATCTCAGCTAGAACCCAGAGGGGACAGGGCCCAGGATGGACCCGGGGACGACAGTGTCTCACCTGTCTCAGGCCTGGGTGATACTCCCTTGGCCTTGTTATAACCTCATGAAACAAGTCAGGCTCAACTGGAGCCCTGTGCTGGCTGGACCCTTCCCTTTGGAGGAGAGCCTGGGGCCATAGTGAGAACAGAAACCTTCTAGCCCCAGCTCCCTCTCTAAATCAGGACCAGCATTCCACAGGGGCCTGGGAAGAGGGCAAAGAATAAATTTATGGAATTCTGCCTTATAATACAAAATTGTACCTTCCACATCAAATCTCCTCTGGGGACGGATGCCCTGGTGATGTGTTTCCACAGAACATTTTTACTTCAACAGCAGCTGTAGCTAGAAAATGTTCCTCTCTCTGTGTGTCTTGGAAACCACTAATCCCAACAGGAAACTGATTCTGACTTGCTTCTAAGAGTATCTGGCCACCCCTCCCTCCTGGCCCTGACATCAGCCTCTGGCCAGGGACAGGAAACCAGGTGGACTTCCACTGAGGTCCTTCCAGGGCTCAGGGTTCTTCCCAGAGTAGAATGAAGATTTGGCTTGACTCAGTAGACCTAGATTCAAAGCCTGGCTCTGCCACCAGCATGTGACAGGTGCAAGTTACCTGACTTTTCAAGAACCTCGATTTCCACAAATAGAAAATGAGGATAATAGTTTTCAATGAAAGGTCTGGGCGCGGTGGCTCACAGCTGTAATCCCAGCACTTTGGGAGGTCAAGGCAGGTGGATCACAAGGTCAAGAGATTGAGGCCATCCTGGCCAACATGGTGAAACCCCTCTCTCTACTAAAACTACAAAAAAAAAATTACCAGGTGTGTTGGCACATGACTGTAGTTCCAGCTACTCAGGAGGCTGAGGCAGGAGAATCACCTGAACGCAGGAGGCGGAGGTTGCAGTGAACTGAGATCACACCACTGCACTCCAGCCTGGTGACAGAGTGAGACTCTCTCTCAAAAAAAAGAATTTTTTTAATTGAGAAGACTGTAGTCAAGGGCCACGTTAAATGAGATGACTTCACATGGTGCCTGGAATATTATAGGTGGTTGATTTATGTCGGCTTTCTTTCCTATCCTCCCATTTAATGCTGGATGGAATGTGTCCTAAGGTGGCCGGGAGGATGCTACCCAGAAGTGTCGTTTCACAGTGGTCCATGCTGTGTCTCATCTCCTCTGTAGGCTGGATGGGAATTTCCAGGCAGTCAGGGCATGGCTACTGTGTTAATTTCCCGTGGCTGCCATAACAAATTACCACAAATTTTGTGGCTTAAAAGAAAACAGCAACTTATTCTCCCACAGTTCTAGAGGTCAGAAGTCCAAAATCAAGGTGTTAGCAGAGATGGTGCCTTCTGGAGGGTTTGAGGCAGAATCCACATCACGCCTCTCACCTCGCTTCTGGTGTCTGGTGGCAATCCTTGACTTGTAGACCCGTCACTCCTGTCTCTGACTCTATCTTCATGTTGCCTTCTTTGTTTTCTTCTGTGTCTCTCCGCTGTGTGTCTCCTCTTCTTGTAAGAACATTTGCCATTGGATTTGGGGCCCACTCTGTTAACCAAGGATGATGTCATCTTGAGATCTTTAATTCCTTCTACAAAGGCTTTCTTTCCAAATCAGCTCACAATCAGAGGTGCCAGGCTCACATTCACAGGTGCCAGGGTACATTCACAGGTACCAGGCTTGGACATATCTTTTGTGGGCTACGTACAATTCAGCCGTCTATACAGCTGTCCTGGGAGGCTCCATGACAGAACTCTCTGGGGACAGGCTAATGGGTTGAGCAGAGGTCCAGATGAATCTTGCAAATTTGCCTTCTTATCTCAAGGTAAGTCACTAGCCACTGGGCAAATAATAATCCCCTTCAGTTAAGAGAATGAGAAATATTATTTTCTCAAAGGCCATCTCATCTCATATCTTATTTATCCCCACAACCACTTATTGAGAAAGACAAGGTGGGAATTGTGCCTCCTCATGTTACAGACGAGGAAACTGAAACAAAGGGTGGATGACTTGCCCAAGGGCACTCAGCTAATTAAGAGCCAGAATTAGAACTTGGGCTTCTCTGCCTTTGGCCTACCATCAGCCCATCAGACCACACTGCCTCTTGAGGCTAAGAATTGAGGAACTCTCTTTCCTCGCCAGTTCTTAATCATCTTACATTTGTGGGTTTATTAGCTGCAAATTTGTGGGGTTTTGTGGCTTATAGAGGAATTTATTGTTCCATATAAAACCTCTTTTTCTGGCTTCCTCTGCAGAACCACTAATGACTTTTAACAGGCAGAAAATTGAGCTGCCCAATGAGTTTGTGTTGCGTTCTGTGACCGTGACAAGTTATTAATAGTTCTTCCCAGCACAACATTCCCTTTCCCATTGCCCTAGTGTAGGGGGTAGCCAAGGTCACTGCTCCTGTCATTGCTGCCTCTCCCTCCCCTGCTGGCAATGGGGCCAAAACTTCCGCTGTGAACTCTACCCCCTCCGCCGACCGCTGCCACAGGCACCCCAGCCAGCTGCCTGTAATGGAGAGGAAGGGAGGCTAGTGGGGTGGGGAGCTTGGCCACAGATTCCTTAGTAGATGTCATGGAGAGGAAACGAAGTTCAGGTCTGGCCCTCCCCTATCTGTAGGAAGGAGGAGCTGGCAAGAATTAAAGATTACCACTCTTGTCTTCTGTTTCTTTAGATTCACTCATTCCATAAATATTTATTAAGCTTTCAGTATATGCCAGGCCACTGTTATAGGCACTGGGAAAACATTTGTGAACAACGAAGTGTAGCCCCTGCCATCACAGAGACTAAAGGTTCTAGGTCAGAAGTCCTGAGTTCGTTAAAACTTATCGTGAATGCACTGTTCCCAGCATTTCTGACCTTATCACCCTAACCTCTTAACCTTGGCCTGTCCCAAGGCTCAAACTCTATTTACGCTCGCTCCTTCCGTCTTCTCATCTGGTCTTGACTGTTTGCTGATGACTCCAGCCCAGACCTATCTCTTGAACTCCAGGCTTAAATATTCAAAGGCCCTCTTAACGCGCTCCCTGGATATCTAACAGATACCCAGACTGAACCCTGGAACCTGTCCCTGAACCCACTCCACCGGAAGTCTTCCCCCAGCTCAGTTATGGCAGCTTTACTTCTGCAGGTACTCAGACTCAAACCTTGGAATCATCCAAAACAACTCTCTTTCTCTCATATCCCATATCCAAGCTGTCAGCAAACTCCATTGGCTCCATCTTCCAAATATATTGAGAATCTGACCACTTCTCTCCCCTTCCACTGCTACCACGATGCTCCAAGCCTCCATCCTTCTCTTACCTGGGTTATTGCAGTGGCCTCCTATCTGGTCACTCTGCTCTCATTCTTGTCGTCCTACGATCTGTTTTCAACACAACCACCAGAGTGACTCTTTTAAAATACTAATCAGGTCATGTTACTTTTCTGTTCCAAACCCTCCAGTGGTTGGTTCCCCAACATACTCCAGAAAAAAGAAGCCAACATTCCATATTGGTCTACAAGGTCTCAGATGCCGCGACCCCTTGCTGCCTCTCTGGTGTCACCCCTTCCTCAATCTACTCCAGGCACGATGGCCTCCTTCAATACACTATGTTTGTTCCTGCATCAAGCCTGTTCCTTTTGTCTGGAATGTTCTTTCCACCATTATCCGCATGGTTTACTTCCTCACCTCCTCCAAGACTTTGCTCAAATGTCCCCATTTAAATGTCCTCCCTGGTCACCACTTTGCAATCTCCATTCCCAGCACTCTCTGTTTTCTACTTAATTTTTTCCACAGCACTCACCACAATCTGATATTCTAATGATTTATTTACTTGCTTAATTGCCTACCTCCTACCTCTCCATGAATTTTGTTCACTTTTGTATTTGCACATTTGACCCAGTGCCAGGCACAGAGAAGGTACTCAACAAATATTTGTTGAACAAATATTTCAACAAATAGATTTATGGCCCTTGGCAAATCTTTATTCCTCTCCGGGCTTCAGTTTTCCCATCTGTACTTGGAGGCATTGGACTAACATCTAAGGTTCTTCCCAGCCCCAGTCACGTCTATATTCCAAGATATGCAGTCTCCAGCCCAGACCTCTCCCCTGAACCCTAGATGTAAGTATCCTCTAGTCAGTTCTCTCGCAGCCCGGGAGCTGTCACAGGTGTCCCATGCTGTCTTGGAGAAATGACCTGGATATGGACTGAACCCACAGGGACGGTACCTCCATCCTCCCTTCGGGCAAGGTCACCTTCCCACAGGCCAGTTGTTCAGAACTGCAAGACCCCAGCTTTTGGCCAGTGGGTCCAAGTCACTGAGAAAGAGTATCAGGCCACATTCTGCTGTAGTCAGGAGCACCTCTGAGCCTTCAGGTCACCTGCATTAATGGACTCCAAACATCCAGGTGAGAGGAGTATTGCCCACAGAGGTCTGATCGCATCCAGAGGACTGGATCTTGTTCTGGGTGTCACATCTTAAGTGTGGCAAAGGCTCTCCTGGGAAGGGCGGTGAGGATATGAGTGTCACAAAATGTGATTCAAAGAACTAAAGAGAAGCCTTTGATAGAGTGCCATGATCATCTTTGGAAGGCAGATTACACACATTTTATGCTCTTCCAGCGGACAGGATGAGGGCCAAGAGGGGAAGTGAAGATGGGCACTCCAGCTGACGGTAAGGAAAGATGACTTAATCACAGAGTGGCCCAACAGAGGCAGCATCAGACACTCAGCGTATCAGTGGGTGCCTTGCCCTTTACATAGTTCCGGGATCCTCACTGGGACGAATCTCAGAGATGATTCCTCCTTAGGGGCAGGTTGGACAATTACCTTTTACCTGCCTTCTAATTCTAGGTTTCTGTGGTTTCTTCATTAGGGCAGGGCAACAAGCAATCTCAATCTCACAGATCAGTCATTTTCATTAAAATCAGCACTGCTATTGCTTCAGGTAAATCCTGAATTTTCTCTCTGGCAAGGAAGAGAACGTAGGTGGAAGCAGGGAGGTTGTATCTGTGTCTCTCAATGGAAACTAATGACAACTTTACTCATTGCTGCATTTATTAATGGGCGGCCTTTTGTGTAGATTGTTTAGAAGGTAAAACAATGTTATTAGTCATAAAGTTTTGGTTGGCTCCCGGCTCACCCAGTCATCTGTCCCAAGCACGTGGAGTCATATTTAAGAGAGAGGCTCTGTCTGCAGTATGAGAAAAGCAATTAAGACAGGTATTCATTGTGCAGGCTTGCCTTTGTTCCAGGCCTTTGGGAGATAAAAGGCAATTCAGAGTTTACAGTCTATCAGAAATTTCTGTGTTTTGCATTTCACAATGGGGAGCTAGACTCACCCATACTCCCACATGTGCCCTTATCTATAATCCGGTAATAAATACAAATGTTAGCCTTGAGAATAAAAATGTTAAGTGGAAGCCCAATTAATGATATTCATCTTTCTGATTTGCTATGAAAAGGGGATGGGCCAAGTTGCGTGCTGACTTTTGTAGCATCTAAAGAATGAAAGTGTCAGTTCTAGTAGCTTATGTCTAGTCAAAGGAAGAGGTTAAAGGAATTGGTGTTATTTGAACATCTACTCTATGCCAGTCTCTGGACCAGGTGAACAGAGCAGTCTTATGCAATGGGTATCTCCCATTTACAGGTGAAGAAATGAGCTAAGAAAATTAAGAGATTTGTTCAAGATGATTCTGTTGGTGCACAGAAGGCAAGAGTTCTCTCTAACACAGATAACACACACAAAGACATCTGACCTTCAAATCATAATTATTTGGCTTTGACATGCTTAGAAACACCAAAAGAAACTCCTGCAGGAGCCCAATCCTCCACCTCCATCTATCCTCTCTCCCTAAAACTTTTTCTTAGCCCTGCTATTTAGAGCCTAGCCAGGATCCAACTCTATGCAGAATATAGGAAAGTGTTTTAAACCAGGAGCCAAGAGGCCCGAGTTTGACGGCTCTGAGACTTGCGGCAATTTACCTCCTCTCTCCAAGCCCATTTATTTCCTCATCAATAAAAAGAAGGGACTGGACAGGATGACTGTAAAATCCTGCCAGCTCTGTCCTTTAAATCTGCATCTGAATCTACAGTGAGGCTCCCCAGAGATCTCTGAAGTTGGCCATTTCTGCCTAGCCTGATGGAAAAGAGAAAATTGGGCACGTGGGTCTTTGAACAGCTTAGGCCTAGGTTGCCTTCTCCGCTACTTTTACCGATTGCATGGATTTGCCATCTGTTTTGATTGGATTTGGCTAGAAACAGCCAAGCAGGTGAAGGGATGTCTGAGCTCTGGGCAGCTGCAGCTTCCAGACTGAGCTCTGGCTGGAGTTGGAAGTGGTTTCTCTTTAACTTCTGTCCTTCATCTGCTTCTAGCTCCCGGGGCAGGAGACAGAACAACGAACCCTTCCTGGGCTTCTGGCTGATTGTGGGCTGTTAAAGATAATAGTCTATTAACCCATGAGAGAGTTTTCCAGCTGAAGTTTAGGGTATCATAAACCATCCTGCAATGGAAGTTTCAGACTGAGCCTGGCGCCGACCAAGAACCTGCGTCTTTGAGTCTAATCCCAAAGGCCAAGACACTGCCATGAAGCAGCCAGCTACCAAAGTCAGAGGACCCCCCATCTTGAGACATTGCACAGTGGACTCTGTGGAAGTCTAGCTGGTGGAAGGCTAGAAAGACCAGTGAGGAGACAAGTTGTCTGTTTTATAAATGATCATCTACAACAATGAACATTCACATGTGTGGCCTTGTGCCTGGGTCGTGGGAGATCCAAAAGTGAACCCATATGCTTCCTAACCTCAACAAGCTTCCTGTCTCATTGAGGAGACAACATGCTTGCAGAAAACCCAACTCTGGACTCAGACTGCCTGGGCTTCAATCCCAGCCCCTCTATTACTAGCTGTGGAACTGTGGTCAAGTGATTATCTCCCTCTGTGCCTCAGTTTCTCATCTGCAAAATGGAGGTCATTATGGTACCTACCCCAAAGGGTTGGCATGGCAATTAAATGAATTAATATATGCAAATCTCCTAGAACCATGACTATTACATAGTAATTACTATTATTACCTCCACTATCATTACCATTGTAATGCTATGCATGCAGAGGAAGAAAATCCCAGAAAAGTTCCGAGAGAGTGAGTGACTCATTCTGACTACAGGAATTGGGTTGGATTGAGGGAGAAAGGTATATTTGAGCTGGACTTCAAAGGATGACTAGGATTTCAACAGCTGAGGATGTGGGGAAAGGGTATTCCAAGCTGAGGGCATGGGGGGGCAAGTAACTACACAAGGGTGTGAAAATGGCACCACCCATGGAGGACGGAAATGGCAGATGAAGCTGAGTGATTAGTTACGGGCATCAGAGCTCATTAAGGGATTTGAATTTTGTGTGTAAGCCCTTGTTCTGGAAGCCTTTCCAGATTTTTCAGCAGGAGAGGGACAGACTCAGTTTTGCATTTTAAAAAGATCTTTCTGGCAGATGTATAGTAGCTAAGAGTGTGGGCTTCAGACTCAAACTGCCAGGGTTCAAATCCTGGCTGTGACACCGAATTAGTTCAGGTAGGCTAAATGCCTGTGACATATAGACCGAAACATGTGTGATGGCATAAACACAATAGAAGTTTATTTCTGGATCATGTAACAGTCCAAGGAGAGTGTGTCTTCTTGGCAGGTGGCCCTCGTCCATGTGATGAGTCAGGGACCAGGCTTCTTGGGAGCTTGCCACCTCCAGGGCCTCATTGTTTTTGGCCTCTAGCTGGTGGAAGGCTAGAAAGACCAGTGAGGAGACAAGTTGTCTGTTTTATAAATCCTGGACTAGATGCAGTATGCACCACTTCTGACGCACCTGCTGTGAGGGAGGCTGAGAAGTCCACTCTCACTGCACTCTTGGCTATTTCTCCTATTATGATAAGCTAGCACTGCCCAATAAAACCTTCTGGGATGATGGAAATGTTCTGTATCTGTGCTTCTTATATGATAGCTGCTAACCACATGTTGCTACTGAGCATTTGAAGTGTGGCTAGTGAAACTGAGAGTCAAATCTTGCATTTTATGTATTTGTAGTTAATTTAAATGCCACACATGGCTGGTGGCTATTGTATTGGACAGTGCAGCTATAGAGAAAAGAAAGAGTAGATTTCGACTTACAGACAGTGGATGCGCCATAGCCAGTTATCAATCGTGTGACTGAGTGACTAATTTAATCTCTCTTTGTCTCACTTTCCTCAACTGTGAAGTGAGTATAACAGTAGAATCTGCCTCTTGAGGCTGTTGTGAGGATTAAGAGATTATTTGGACAAAACACTTAGTGGCTGGCACACAGACAGTGCTCAGTCAATGTTATACAAATGACTTGGAGGCAGGGACATCAGATAAGAAGTGCACAACAGTCCAGAGGAGAGAGCCCTCTGGAATTACCTCCAAATATTGCCCTTTGCCCAACCAAGCTATATTGTTTGCTCTTTTCCAAAAACGACTCCACAGCACTCAATTCCTCTAAATTCATGCTCTCTGCTTGATCCCGTCATATTGAAATCCTGCGGTGTTATCAAGACCGGATTCAAATGTCACGTTTCCATGAAGCCCTCGTGGTCTTTACAGCTGTGTGTCATCACTGCAGTCTGTGAAGGTCCTGATGCTTTGTGTGCTCTCCAAAGTCATGTCAAGGATGCCCGTTTCAGCATCTTGTGCATTTGTCTAGATAGCAGCAGTGGTTTGTTTTTTTTTTTTAACTCATCTCTCTACCTTCCACTTTATGCCGCAGAATTATTTGTGTATTTTGAAGAGGCAACAAATGTTCGTTGCACTGAGTTGAATTCATCAGGAGCAGAGAGAGTTGCAAAGACATGTTCCCTGGACAACTAGAGCCAGAGATTGCATCTACATGGCGCTATATGAAGCAGGATTTTGGCAATTACCCAGGTCATTAAATCTGGGTAGATGTCCAAATGGGAAAATTCCGGCCACCTCATTGGCATGGAGTTTGCAGAATTCTCTTTGACCTTTGCACAATTTTTATTCTCTCACATTTCTCTACAAAAATAGACTTCTAGTTCACATGCCTTTTACCATATATCTTTTGCTACTGTCTGTTAGGCCACTCCTGCAAAATTCCTGACCAGAAACTCTCAAGGAGGGCTGGAACTACTCAGCTAATTGCCTGGACATGGGTGCAATGAACTGTACAAGGACTCAATGATGGCAAAGTCACATTGGTCTCTGTGGCCAAAGGCAAGCCATTCAGGACTGCCTTGTGCCTTTTGTGACATCAACCTCAAAATCTTAAGGATGTTCCCCCAAATACTCTAGATTTTCTAAAGAGGACATTAATATTTTCATTAATCAATTTATTCAGATGTCCTCATTGATTCATCCATCAAGTATTTGTTGAGCTCCTGCTATGTGCCAGGATTATTATGGTGTTTAGAATATAAAACATTTTTTTTTCTTTTTAAAAAATTATTATTTTTTTATTGCATTTTAGGTTTTGGGGTACATGTGAAGAACATGCAAGAGTGTTGCATAGGTACACACATGGCAGCATGATTTGCTGCCTTCCTCCCCTTCACCTATATCTGGCATTTCTCCCCATGCTATCTCTCCCCAACTCCCCACCCCCGCTCTTCCTCCCCTATTTCCCCCCAACAGACCCCAGTGTGTAGTGCTCCCCTCCCTGTGTCCATGTGTTCTCATTGTTCAACACCCGCCTATGAGTGAGAACATGAGGTGTGTGATTTTCTGTTCTTGTGTCAGTTTGCTGAGAATGATGACTTCCAGGTTCATCCATGTCCCTACAGAAGACACGAACTCATAGTTTTTGATGGCTGCATAATATTCCATGGTGTATATGTGCCACATTTTCCCTGTCCAGTCTATCATCGATGGGCATTTGGGTTGGTTCCACGTCTTTGCTATTGTAAACAGTGCTGCAATGAGCATCCGTGTGCTTGTGTCCTTATAGAAGAACGATTTATAATCCTTTGGATATATACCCAGTAATGGGATTGCTGGGTCAAATGGAATTTCTATGTCTAGGTCCTTGAGGAATCGCCACACTGTCTTCCACAATGGTTGAACTAATTTACACTCCCACCAACAGTGTAAAAGTGTTCCTATTTCTCCACATCCTCTCCAGCATCTGTTGTCTCCAGATTTTTTAATGATCGCCATTCTAGCTGGCGTGAGATGGTATCTCAAGGTAGTTTTGATTTGCATTTCTCTGATGACCAGTGATGATGAGCATTTTTTCATATGTTTGTTGGCCTCATGTATGTCTTCTTTTGTAAAGTGTCTGTTCATATCCTTCACCCACTTTTGAATGGGCTTGTTTGTTTTTTTTTTGTAAATCTGTTTTAGTTCTTTGTAAATTCTGGAGATCAGCCCTTTGTCAGATGGGTAGACTGCAAAAATTTTTTCCCATTCCCAATTTTCAAGGAGCTTTCATTCTAATTGGGTGGGAAGAAAATAAACAAACATCTGTCAGGTGACGAAGTTCTGTGAAGAAAAAGAATGGAGGCTGTCTCGTTCTCTATTGCTGCATAACTAATCACCCCAAAATTTAGTGGCTTAAAATATCACTTTATTGTTTCTCGTGAGTCATGGCCTTGCTGGCACATCAGGGTGGTTCTTCTGCTGGAGCCATACCCTGGGTTCATTCACGAGGTTGTGGTCATTGGGATGCTTAACCAGGGCTAAGAGGTAGAGGGAGGTCACTCACATGTCTGGGGCTTTGGTATTGGCTGTCAGCTTATCTTCTCTTTCCACATGGCCCTCATCATTCAAGAGTCTAGCCTGGACTTTCTTACATAGTTGTGGGAGCATTCCAAGAAAGCAAAGGCGGAGGCTGTGAGGCCTCTTGTGACCCAGGACCAAGTCACACTATATCACTTCCCTCTCATTCTGGCGGACCATGCCAGTCACAAGGCCATCCCAGCCTCAGGTAGATGTCACGTCTTGAGAGAAACCACAAAGGATTTGTGGTCACTTTTAGTCTATCACACTGGATAAGGGAATAGCAAATGACAGAATATGCTATTTTAGATAGAGTAGTCAGGGAAGGCCTCTCTGATGAGTTATACTTTGGCTAGAGACCTGAATGAATTGAATGAGTAAATCATAGGAGTATTTAGGGAAGAGCATTCTAGGCCTATGGAATAGCAAGCAAAGTCTCTGAAGCCAGACCAATGCGATACTTTACGTTTGAGATAATAACGCAGTATTAAGACTTTTCGGCTGGGCATAGTGGCTCATGCCTGTAATCCAAGCACTTTGGAGGCCAAGGCGGGGGAATCACCTGAGGGCGGGAGTTCAACATGCCTGACCAACATGGTGAAACCCCGTCTTTAAAATAAATTAAAAAATAATTAAAAAAATAAATAAAAATAAAAGACTTTTCAGCTGGGTACGGTGGCTCACGCCTGTAATCCCAACACTTTTGGAGGCCGAGGAGGGCAGATCACCTGAGGTCAGGAGTTCAAGACCAGCCTAACATAGTGAATCCCTGTTTCTACTGAAAATACAAAAATTAGCCTGGTGTGGTGGCTCACGCCTTTAATCCCAGCTACTCCTGAGGCTGAGGCAGGAGAATCGCTTGAACCTGGGAGGCAGAGGTTGCAGTGAGCTGAGATCCTACCACTGCATTCCAGCCTGGGCAAGAGGGCAAGACTCCATCTCAAAAAAAAAAAAAAAATAGGACTTTTCAATAAAGATACTTCCATATTATTTATGGAAAACCTGGTTCTCGGGCAACAGTGGAGAACTCCCTGGTGGGCTGAGCCAAGATGAAGGGGGGGCACCTGCTTTTGAAATACTGAGATACAAGAATGAATCATGTACACAATTTAAAACCAAAAAGAAAGGCCATTGCCTTCATCCCTGCTGCCATCCTCAACTCTCCCAGCCTGGTTTTCTAGGCATTTTCTGTAGCCCCTGGTAGAACTTCAGGAACTCCACAGTTTGAAAATTCCTCAGTTTCCAACTCTAATACCTCTGGTTTCAGTCAAAGTGCTTTGCACACATCCTGGCCTCCTCTTGACCACATCCTCACACAGCCTGTGGGAGCCTCTCTGTGAGCGAATCAACAAGGTTTGACACATGAGAGGCAAAGGTGTCTGACTCACTAGAGAATGAAGCAGAGAGAAGCAAAGCAGAAGGGATTTTCTACTGTAATTACCCAAGATCACCAGGGCAGTCTGAGGGTAATCGGGTAATTAGTGTGTGTGTGTGGGGTGTGTGTGTGTGTGTGTGTGTGTGTGTGTGTGTGTGTTTGTAGTGAGGGACAATTATCCAGCTCACTGGCTGCCAGGCACTTGTCACTGCCCCTCTGGCCCTTGGGCTGGGTTCCTGGCCCTACCTGTGGACTATTAAGTGTAATGACCCTGTCACATAGAGGAGCCTGTCATTATCTCCATGTTAACATGGTATTCATCCACAAGACCCTGCCAAGTCACTCTGTAATTAGAGGGCCTCCACGTGGTCCCCTGCCTGGCATTGGACAGCCATGAAAGTTGTCAGGGCAGGGGTGGCTTTAAAAGGCTGAGGAGGTGGGCCGGGGTCATCCTGGGAGGCTCAGGAGGGACGCTGCAACTGAGTCTTCCCCCAATCTGTTGCCAAACCCGAGAACCCCAGAAACGGGATTCGAGAGGTATCAAGACACCTGCAAATCAGTCACATTTCCACATGGAGCTAAGTCATTGACTACTGAGTAAAATGAAAGCCCAACTTTAAAATTTTGGAAGCTCTTGGATGGTAGAGAGGGGATCTCATCACGTAACAGGGAGTACAACTTTCCAGAAGCTCCCTGTAGTTCTCACCCTCTACTGCCCGGTTGCTCTTTACTGTCTCCCTCAAAACTCCAACGTTCACCTCTTTCCTCGGGAATCCCTCACCTTTGGGGCTCTTTTCTATTTGTCACAAGCAATTCTAAATCTTTTCTGATGAAAATAAAAGTTGCCCTGAGTCTCTTCCATTCCTTTTCCTTCTCTCATCCTGTCATCTCCACGAAAGGTGCAGACACAGAAGCTTCCTTAAAAGAATCAATGGAGGCCAGGCGCAGTGGCTCACGCCTATAATCCCAGCATTTTGGGAGCCCCAGGTGGGCAGATCACAAGGTCAGGAGTTCGAGACCAGCCTGGCCAACATGGTGAAACCCCGTCTCAACTAAAAAAATACAAAAATTAGCTGGGCATGGTAGCGTGCACCTGTAATCCTAGCTACTTGGGAGGCTGAGGCAGGAGAATTGCTTCAACCCAGGAGGTAGAGGTTGCAGTGAGCCGAGATTGTGCCACTACACTCCAACCTGGGCAACAGAGCAAGACTGCATCTCAAAAAATAAAAAAAAGAGTCGATGGAGTGACACTGTGGTCCCTTATGGGTCAATATTTTGCCCCGGTGCCTGAGCAGTGTTTTTCTGAGTATCCTTGTACTTATCCATATACATCCCTAGACTTGAGTACCTGGATGTGAATCTTTTCATTTGAAAAGGTGTTGTCAAATCATTTCTGAAAGGTTGTACACATTGAAATTCTGATAATAATTTATCAGAATGCTTGTTTCTCCATATCCTTTCCTACTTGGATTGCCACCCCTTTTTTAAATTAACTTCATCATTTTCTAATTATACATGTGATGCATGCTCATTGCCAGAAAAAAAAAAGGAAAGTGCGGAAAAGTGTAAGAGAAAATAGCTGTTGTGTCTTCACCCAAGGAGAAGAAACACTCCCCATTTTTTTTTTTTTTTTGAGATGGAGTTTCGCTCTTGTTACCTAGGCTGGAGTGCAATGGCCCAATCTCGGCTCACCACAACCTCTGCCTCCTGGGTGCAAGCAATTCTCCTACCTCAGCCTCCCAAGCGAGTAGCTGGGACTACAGGTGTGCGCCACCATGCCCAGCTAATTTTTGTATTTTTTAGTAGAGACGGGGTTTCACCATGTTGACTAGGATGGTCTCGATCTCCTGACCTCGTGATCCACCTGCCTCGGCCTCCCAAAGTGCTGGGATTATAGGCGTGAGCTACCGCGCCTGGTCCACACTCCCCATTTTTATAGGGGATGACAACAAAGACCACAGATAGTGAAGGTAGTCACCTGAGGAACCTTCTGGAATCCCTAGTGTTGGTTATAAGATGTTAATAAGCACACACTTCCCCACTTCCTCCACTCTGCTGATGTCTCCAAAGGCTTGAGATGCTTTTTCAGCTGGCAGGGACTATTCTGAGGGAGATGGTTCCAGGTATACACACCCCTAAAGTATGTCTCCCCACTCAAAACAGTTCTGCAGCCAGGAAGATTCCGTGCCTGAGGATTTGCGGAATAGGGATGGAGCACGAATATTCCAAAAACGTGTTTCCAGACATTGGCCGTGGGGTCCAACAGATTGGAAAACCCATCTCCCTGGCCAAGCCCAGAGCCAAGTTTCCACGTCTCAGGGACCCTGACTTGCCCCATTAAGCCTTTGCTCTAATGACTGCTCTGCTTTCCATTCCAGAGACCTGAATTATAACGAGCTGCAGGAGTTCCCCATGGCCATCCGGACCCTGGGCAGACTGCAGGAACTGTAAGCGCCTCTGTTGGTTTCTGTGGGTGTCCTCCTGTCCCAAGCCAGCCTGAGCTGCCTCATGCTCTCACCTCCTTACCTCCCATGGTCCTTGTAAAAGATGTAGCTGGCCCCCGCTCCCCAAGCCCCAGTGCAGCTCTAAGTAGTCCCAGGCCTCATTAGCTTGGCTTTGAGCACTTCCTGGGGGTATGTCAAGAGGAGAAATGGCCCTGGGCCCTTCCAGCCTGGGAAAACCCATGGCACAAGCCACCTCCTATTAGCCTGGGCCTGGCACTGCCCCTGCCTTGGTTAGGGTGTGTCCAGAGAAGAATGAGGAAAAGAACAGGGAGCTGGTTTACAGGATCACTCCTCAGCACTTTGTCCCCAGGGCGACTGAAAAGTTGTCTGTGTTTCCCCAAAGCCACCACTTATTTTATTTCAGCATTCACTGAGCACCCAGTATGGCCAGCACTGTGTTTAGTGATAAACACAAACAAAGGGTCAGATTGACATGGCCCTGTCTAAGCATCCTCAGCCTCATTGAAGACACAAAGTAACATAGGTAAAACAGGGAACAGGGCAAAATGGTATATAACTCCAACCATAAATTACAGAGTATTAGCTAAAACACTGGTGGGAGCTCAGAGTAACATGGAAAGATCATTGTACTAATCCTGAGAGGAGCCTTAAAGGATATCAGGATTCAGGTGGCAGTGATGGGGAGCAGAGACACATTTCAGAGGAAGAAACAGTAGGTAAAGACCCAGGTAGGAAGTTGAGCTGGCAGAGGGAGGAGCACAGGTGGGAAGCAGCTTTACTGGAGGGGCCCTCTCAAGAAACAAGAAGAGCTCTACTGTACAGCTGGAGTGGGACCAGATTACGGTGGCCTGGAGACTCGTGAATGGAGCCCCAAACCTCCAGGCAGCTTAGTGTCTTTTCTTTTCTTTCTTTCTTTTGGAGACAGAGTCTCACTCTGTCGCCAGGCTGGAGTGCAGTGGCTCAATCTTGGCTCACTGCAACCTCCGTCTCCCAGGTTCAAGCGATTCTCCTGCCTCAGCCTGGGACTACAGGCGTGCACCACCATGCCCTGCTGATTTTTGCATTTTTAGTGGAGACAGGGTTTCACCATGTTGGCCAGGATGGTCTGGATCTCCTGACCTGGTGATCCACCCTCCTTAGTCTCCCAAAGTGCTGGGTTCATAGGCATGAGCCGCTGCGGCTGGCCAGCTTAGTATCTTTACAGTTCAAACCACCACCACTACCTGAGACCTACAGTACTAGCCCCTTGCCACCTCCCTCACCTCATCCAGAAGTTTGAAGGGGTGAATGCCAGATGTAGGTGGCAGATAGGGAACAACTGGACCAGCTAGTCTGGCTGGGCCTGGTGGCTCACACCTGTAATCCCAGCACTTTGGGAGGCCAAGGCAGGTGAATCACTTGAGGTCAGAAGTTTGAGACCAATCTGGCTAACATGGTGAATGAAACCTCATCACTACTAAAAATACAAAAATCAGCCAGGCGTGGTGGCACGCGCTTGTAGTCCCAGCTACTTGGAAAGCTGAGGCACAAGAATGGTTTGAACCTGTGAGGCAGAGATTGCAATTAATTGAGATTGCACCACTGCACTCCAGCCTGGGTGACAGAGTGAGAGTCCATCTGAAAAAAAAAAAAGTGTAAGTGAGAAACTGTTGGAAGTTCTCCATCACCAGAGTCACCAAGGTCTAACTTTTTTCCTTTGAGCTGGGGCCTGAGAGGAACATGAGATTTGATCGATCAAGAAGGCATGAAGGGAACAGGATGTGCAAAAGCATTGGGTCAGGAAACAATAAAGCATTAGCGGAGAGAGAGGAGACCTAAGTTAGTCAGCAGGGGAAAAAGGTGTGGGGCATGGCTTGCCTGTCTGTCTCTCCATCTCTCCTTCTCTCTCATCTATTGAGAGAAAGCTGCTTCAGGACAGGGCCCCTGTCTTAGAAACGTCTAAATCCCTCAGAGCTTGCCCCAATGTTAGACACAAAGATAGTTTAAGAAAAACATAATGAGCAGATGAGAGGAATAAATTAATGAACAAATAGGCCTGGGTAGATGGCACTGGCTGGAGGTGTTTGAGGGTGAAGCTATGAGTGAGACAGTGTGAAACTGGAAGTCACGATGGGATGGCAGGAGGAAGGCAGAGGTGAGCAGAGGCCAAGGGGACAGAGAAGCCAGAAACTGCCAATAAAAAAGAGGGGGAGGGGCCAGGCGCAGTGGTTCACACCTGTAATCCCAGCACTTTGGGAGGCCGAGGTGGGTGGATCACGAGATCAAGAGATCAAGGCCATCCTGGCCAACATGGGGAAACTCTGTCTCTACTAAAAATACTAAAATTAGCTGGGTTTGGTGGCACACGCCTGTAGTCGCAGCTACTTGGGAGGCCAAGGCAGGAGAATCACTTGAACCCTGGAGGCGGAGGTGGCAGTGAGCCAAGATCTCACCATGGCACTCCAGCCAGTGTGACAGAGTGAGACTCCATCTTAAAAAAAAAAAAAAAAAAGAGGGGGAAGGAAAGGGGCCTGCTCTGCACGGGTTATGTACTTTTCAGTCCAACATGTTATTTATTTTGAAATGTTCTTCCCAACTAACCAAACACATAATTCCTGGCTTCCAGACTGTCAGACCCTCATCTGGGTGCCTCAGTCCTCATTTTCCCATAGTGCCATCCACAGTCATCAGTGTCCCATTCCGAACCTTGTACCCCTGGCTGCATGCTGTTGACATGTCTATGTTTCTTTATTTCAGGGCCTTGAGGCCAAGCCAGCCTCCATTTGAGGAGCATCCCTCACCTGGGATCCCCTGGAAGCTGTGTTTTTTCTGTATCTCCCTCTTCCTCTCATATACCTTTGGCTTCCTCGGTGGGGACCCACCACGGCTCCTACCACAAGTGGCTAAGGAGAGGATTCCCCTCCTGGGACCTGAACTCTGCCTCTTGCTCTTGAGTTGCTGCCACAGGCTTCCTGAGACCTGCAGCCCAGGTCTCCATTCCTCACTCCTTTCACACTTGTTAGGGAAAGGAGGGTGTGTAATTGAACAAGAAGAAAAACTGGCTGTGTGTGGTGGCTCATGCCTGTAATCCCAGCACTTTGGAAGGCAGAGACAGGAGGATCACTTTAGCCCAGGAGTTCTAGACTAGCCTGGGCAACAAAGTGAGATCTCGTCTCTACAAAAAAAAAAATCAAACAATTAGCCAGGTATGGTGGCACATGCCGGTTGGCCCAGGTGTGTGGGAGGCTGAGGCAGGAGGGTCACCTGAGCCCAGGAAGTTGAGGCTGAACTGCAGTGAGCTAAGATCGCATCACTGCACACCAGCCTGGGCAAACAGAGACCTCGTCTGAAAAAAAAAAAAAGGAAAAAAAAAACAACAACACAGGCAGTATTTGAATCTGACCCTTGAATCTCAGGCCGACGCCTCTTTGTCTTATGGACTGTCTAGCTTGCCGTCCAAAGCCCCGTGGAATTCCATGCCTCTTCCCCACTATACTGTCTCCAAATCCTCACTGGTTCCCTGGTGTTGTCTTCCAGGGGTTTCCACAACAACAACATCAAGGCCATCCCAGAAAAGGCCTTCATGGGGAACCCTCTGCTGCAGACGATGTGAGTACTACTTCCTCTGGTCTCTTGATGCCGAACAGTGTTTCAAGGAGGAGGACAGAGGATGGGAAGGCTGGAGGGACTTCCCTAGAAAACAGCAGGGAGGCAGAAGTATGGGAGGGGCTGCCTTTCCCTGCGAGTTCCTTCCTGGGCCTACATTGGTAGGAGAAGAAAGCAGGGGTTGGCCTTTGTCCCAGCAGAAAGGTCTGAAAAACTGAATTAAGTGTTTGGACCTTCTTCTTCCAGACACTTTTATGACAACCCAATCCAGTCTGTGGGAAGATCGGCATTCCAGTACCTGCCTAAACTCCACACACTGTAAGTTGTCTCCTGAAGGTTGCTGCAGCCTGAATCTCCCCCTTTCCTCACTCCTGCATTCTCTCTCCTGCCCTCCGCCCGTAGATCTCCAACTTGCAAGGTGCAAGCCCACTTCAAGGCATGGTCTTCAAGGCTGCAGGCCTCTGCTTTGCTCAGACCCATTTCCACCTCTTTCTAAATTTAATAGCCTCCCTCCACCTCCCTGACCTGCGGCTTCTTCCCAGGTCTCAAAGGGACAAAGAAGGTCCATCTCCATAGCCAAGGACTTTCATTTGGCCTCTTGGGTTTTATGCTGCTCATGGTCGCTTCTCCAGAAATGACCGAAGAGTTTTGAATATGGTGTGTTCTCTCAAGGGTGGCTCTTCTGTGGCCTTGGATCCCAGATCCCTGGGCCCTTTGCTATGCCATCGTTATTTCCCCTCTCTCATTCCCTAATTTCCAGCCCAAGTCCCATTTCTTTTTGAAGAAATTTCCATGGAGGCAGGCACAGTGGCTCACGCCTGTAATCCCAGCACTTTGGGAGGCCGAGGTGGGTGGATCGTTTGAAGTCAGGAGTTCGAGACCACACTGGCCAACATGGTGAAACCCTGTCTCTACTAAAAATATAAAAAATTAGCTGGGTATGATGATGAGCACCTGTGATCCCAGCTACTCGGGAGGCTGAGGCAGGAGAATCGCTTGAACCCAGGAGGCAGAGGTTGTAGTGAGCCAAGATCACGCCATTGCACTCTAGCCTGGGCAACAAGAATGAAACTCCATCTCAAAAATAAATAAATAAATTAGCTGGACATGGCGGTGCATGCCTGTAGTTCCAGCTAAGCTACTTGGGAGACTGAGGCAGGAGAATCACTTGAACCTGGGAGGCAGAGGTGACAGTGAGCCAAGATTCAGTCTCAAAAAAAAAAAAAAAAAAAAAAAAAAGGCTTCCATGGATTGCTGTCAGCCTACTGTGGCATCACAGTAACACAGCCAGCATCGCCAAAGCACATACTTAACTTTCATGTCCATTATGGCATTTCATCTGCATCCTAACCCTGTGAAGTAGGTGTTATTGGTCCATTTTACACACAGAACATGAGGTGCTCAGGCCCTGTGTGGGCATGAATCCAGAACCCTTTAATTTCAGATTCTGGGCTCATTTCTGGACCCCACACTGCCTCCTCAGGGCCTTTCTCAATGCTCAATTTTCTGCACTGCTGTTGTATGCAGACCCCATGTGGGTCCGTGTCCTCAATAAGATAGGACGTGGTGGGGAGAAGGAAAACTACCGGTCTAAAGCAGTTTAAGAGAACTGATAGTTTCAATAAAGTTCTAGCAGATGACAATTTAGGGGAGATCCTATCTCCAGTTCTAATAAGCAAAACCCAGCAGCCAAGGGCTTCTCCAGAAGCACCCAAGCTGTCGTCTATTAACCAGAGGCCATTTCCATGTTGCTTGCCTGTGGGGTTTTTGCAAGCTGAAGGGTGAATGCTGAGGTTACCCCGTTCTGTCTGGGCAAGGGAGTGCTGAGCAAACTTAGGCAAATGGCTGGTTGGACCCTGCTAAGCGTGGCTCAGACTCCACCAGGGCCTGGGTGGCTGACTTGAAGGAGATTGCGGGGAAGGATGACATTGTCCCCAAGGGAGGAGTCCCCGAGGGGAGACAAAACAGAGAACTGAGAGTCTGGATGTTGAGATGCTCTGACCCCACCCCTCAGAGCTCATTGTCTCTGTTTCCAGATCTCTGAATGGTGCCACAGACATACAGGAGTTTCCAGATCTCAAAGGCACCACCAGCCTGGAGATCCTGTGAGTGACTCTCTCTCCCTCCACCTTATCTGTCACCCAGCTGCATCCCCAAGGGCTCTTCCACCTCCTTGCCGCTGGAAGGCTGTCCAGGTTCTTTGCTTCCCTCTTATCCAGCCTGCCTCTACTGCTAGCTCTACCTCAGGGGTCCATGGCTTCCTTCTAATGTGGCACTGCCCCCAGGCAAGGTCAGGAGGTGGCAGGTGGGATGGCAGGGAGGAGGCTGGTCTTTCTTTCTTTACCATGTTGGATTTTTCAGGTATGAATTCAGAGCTCCTAAATCTAAGACACAGGTACATTGAGGGTTGAAGCGGTGGAGGGGAGGGTTGTGAAAAGCCATCTTCTTTGCCTTTCTGAAGCTTGATTCCAACAAAGACATTCTTGTATTTTCTATTATTATATCTATGGCGCAGAGGGAGGGAGTATCAAAGCACAGTAGGCCCTCGATACATTTAAATGAATGAAATGAAACAATTGAGCAAATACCCAGAGTGAGTGTCAGGAAGTCGGCTGCCCTGCCCCGTACCACAAAGCTCATTCATGGCACCGTTGGGACTGGGACTCTCCTCTGTGCCTCTATTGTCTCCCCACTAGATTCACTGGCATGTGGAAAATTTTCCATGAGGGAAGTAGTCATTCCCCAGATATGACCTTGACCTTGGGTCCTTCCTGGGACACCCTGCCCTAAGCCAAGCTGGCACTCCGACCTGCCCCCACAGCCCTCTCCAGACCAGCGCCTGGTTCTTCCCTTCTTTCCCATCTTTTCTCCCTCCTCCGAGGCACAGGGACCAAACTCTGTGCTTGGTTCCCATGGTCCCACTACGGTTTTGTTCTGTCTACTCCTTGCCCATGAATATCCCCCGTCTTTAAGGTCCCTACAGCAGAGATTTGTGTCCCAGTCCTACAGGCCCAGTGCTGCTTGAGACCATTATGAGACCTGGGGTAGGGACAGGATGGGGATGCCTGGAGCGGGGCTGGACATGCTGGGACTGTCAGCCAAGCGGAGCCCTGGGCTCTCTCCACTCCCCTCTCTCTCCACTCCCCTCCCCCAGCTCCTCCAGGCCCAGGGGAGCTTGGGGCTCAGATGCCAGTGTCTGCTCATTTCTGTCCCCACAGCCCCACCCCCTGCCCTCTCTCTCCCTCCATTTCTCTCTTTTGTCAGCTCCGTCATCCCACGACACTATCAGGTCCAGAACTGGAGCCGGGTGGCTGGGAATGGCAGGGCCCCGGGCCTGGTGCCAGCTCCGTCTCTGTTCTCCCTGCAGGACCCTGACCCGCGCAGGCATCCGGCTGCTCCCATCGGGGATGTGCCAACAGCTGCCCAGGCTCCGAGTCCTGTGAGTGCTCACAAGCATTCTACAGTCTTGGCATTGTGCCCCCACCCCCATGTCCCACAAAAGGCCTCTCCTGCTTCTGTCCCACTTGGTCACTTCCCTTCCTGGAGAGTGGGGCAGCGTAGGCTCCCGCTAAGAGCCTGCCCCAGAGGGACTGCGTTTGAGGCACAGCTCTGCCACTTTCTAGCTTTATTGATTTGGACTCACTCTTTAATGTTGCTGAGCTTCGATATCCTCATCTATAAAATATGGGTCAGTTTGTAAAGGCTGAAAAAAATAGGTAAAGCACCTAGTGCATAATGCCAATAAATGACATTATTACTCTAATTTACACAAGAAAATTAGTCCCCTCTTGGGATCTCTGGACTGTGGAGCTACTTAAGTGACCTCTGAAGGCAAGGGGAGTTTTCCTCTCTCCTTGGACTCTAACTTGAGTCCGAAGCTCCTCATCAGAGGCCACAGACCCGCAGCTCAAGATGGGTGGACCAACACACAGTGTGTGGAAAGAGCCCTGGTCTGGTGGTCCGGAGACACAGGCTCCAGACTCAGCCTGGCCGCTGACTGGTGGTAGGTGGTATGTCCTTTAGCACGTCCTGTCCCCTCTGTGAGCCTCAGGTTTTTCATCTGCTGAGGGAAGGGGTTGGGCCGGATGATCCCTAAGGACCTTCAGCTCTGATCTTTCCTGCCGGTCCCATAAATGGTGACTGCAGGTGCTTGGGTTGGCATTCCTCAGTGATATCTGATGTCTTCTCTGCTGGCTGGCTCAGTGCCCCTCTCCCCAACTCTCTGCCTCTTTCCTCTCGCCATACCCCTCTCATTTCTGGTTCCTTTTCCCCCGGGACTCTCCCAGGTGCTCCCAGGCCATCATGTGATAAGGTAGCCCCATCTAGGCCCAGTGAGGAGCGGGACTTGGTAGGAGGACAAGCAGAGAGAATGAATTGAGGAGACTGGTGCCCTGGTGTGAGACGTTATCAACAGCCACGTTGCTGTGGGGTCCCCACAGCCTTTGGCTGCTTGACAGGAAGGCACGGCCCTGGCCAGAGCCCCCCACTCCCCTGCCCCCACAGCCCTCACATAGCCACCACCTCACCCCAGCCCTGGCCTTTCTCTTCCCCAGGGAACTGTCTTACAATCAAATTGAGGAGCTGCCCAGCCTGCACAGGTGTCAGAAGTTGGAGGAAATGTGAGTCTGGGGTGGGGGAGAGGCAAAGGCATGCCAGCCAGACCCTGAGCAAGTCTTGCAGGGAGGCACATTGGGGTGTCAGTAAGGGCAATGCACACTTTGACATTTCCTCCTCCTTTTTCCTGAGTTTGTTGAACCCAGCGTTTAGGGCTGAGAGCTTGGCAGAGGCCTGCACAGTGGTCCTAGGACTCACAGCAGATGACAGACCCAGGAGCTGGTGTCCAAAAGGAGTCTCAAGGTGGCTCCTTATGAATCAACAGCAATGCAGAAATGCAGGAGTGATTAGGCCAGTGGAGGGCCAGGGTCACATCAGGGCTCCATGGGTTGGACCAGAGAAGGCTGTTAGGAGTTGGAACACCCTGCATTTTGGAACATGCTCTCTCCTTTTCCATACCCCCATAAACACATACACGTATATGTGCGTATGTGTCTGCATGTTACACACAGACGTACAAAACCGTATGTGGAAGAAGCAGGCTGAGATTCAAAGGTCCCAAAGAAAATATCACTTTAAAAATTCTTTAAGCTCTGTTAACCCAGCTCCTGTTTTCTCAAGCCAGCACGGCCTCTTGAGCCTCCCTGTGTCTGTCCCCTTCTTCTAGGCAGGGCCATGCCTTTTGGCGCTGGGGCAGGGTAGAGGTATGATGGTCTCCTGTTTGTCTAGGTGCCAAGGGAAGGAGGGTCTTCCGCATGGCTGAGGGTCCATCTCCCGTTCAGACAACCAGTCTACTGAGCTCGGCTTCCTGGCTCCGGCCAGTCACTTAGGCTGGGCGGTGCTCTGCTTCTGAGCTAGGGTCTGGAGGACCCATGGTGATGGGGAGGTGTGGGGGCCAGTTCGGCTGGGCTGGGAGCCAAACCCAGTGGGAACCCTGGAAGCTGACTCCCTTTTGGGCCACAGGGGTGGTTTTGTGGCTTTGTCTCCTGACCCACTTACCCAAGGCAACCGGATCCCCTTGTGCTCCCTTTAATTCTGGTGACTTCCTCGGGCTGGGCTCTTTCTTCCTGTGCCAGGAGAAGTGGGGGGCTCTCCTTTCTTCCTCCCAGTGCTCGGGGGGCATGGAGCGGAGCCAGGGTCTGAGCCTGCCGACTCATCTAGCCTCTCTTGCTGCCCTAGCGGCCTCCAACACAACCGTATCTGGGAAATTGGAGCTGACACCTTCAGCCAGCTGAGCTCCCTGCAAGCCCTGTGAGTACCTGCACCCAGGGGTGGGCCATGGAGGAGCCACCATGCCCCTCTGCCAGGCATGCTCATTCTCATAGCACATGTGTACAGTTTAAGCAGACGTGACATGCACATCACCTCCCAGCTCCATAGCCCCCACCCCCAGCGCGCACACACACACACACACACGCACACACACACACACGCACGTGCACACACACACACGCATGCACGTGCACACACACACACACACACACACTTCTCTAGCTGGTACCCAGGAGGCCCTGATGCTCTGGAGGCAAGCTGTCATGTCCCTGTTCCTGGGGCCACAGCCAGCTTAGGAGCTGGGCAGCAGCAGGTACCTTCCCCCAAAGGCTAAGGTTGCTGTTACTAAGGCCAGGTCAGACAGGGTTATGTGAGGGAGAGCCCATGATGGGAACAGTGAGTCCTCCACATGTTATGTCCCCTCCTGTCACACCCTCTCTGCCTGCAGGGATCTTAGCTGGAATGCCATCCGGTCCATCCACCCCGAGGCCTTCTCCACCCTGCGCTCCCTGGTCAAGCTGTAAGTGCCTGCTGCATTCTCCTCCAGGATGCTGGGGGCTAGTCGGGACTATGGGCTGGCCAACGGGGGCAGGAGGGCCACCCCAGAGCAGGAACATGCATATCCCAGGGAGATGGGCCTCAGCCTAATCAGTCATTCTGACAATTCGTTTGACAGAGTGTGGGGCTTAATAAACAGAGAGCTTGCCTCTTGCAAGCTCTGGAACATCATCTGCTAATGTTCTGCAGTGTTTTGGCAGCCTCAGCCCTCCTCATCCCTCCCTGCCTGGGTCCTTCCCGCATCCTCTCTATACACCGATAAAGAAGATGTATTGGGCCTGGAGTCCCCTCACACACAGGAGAGTCTCAGAGAGCTCAGGGGTCCCCTGCTTGAGCACTGCTCTAGAGGGCTGCCATTCTGTGGGGCAGCATGGGACCTCAGTTCCTTTAAATTACATAGGATGTAAACAGTGATCAGTGTTGGCTGCATGGTCAGTGTGTCAGGGTTGGAAGGGCCTCTGAGGCAGATGCCATGTACTGTGGGGCAGGTTATTCACTGCACAAGGGCTCCTGCCCAAGAGGGAGCTGACAGCCTGCCACCTCCTTGCCAAGCTGTGAGTCCTAAAGGCTACCCAGACTGTCTACCCACTGGGCCCTTTTCTGGTTAACACAAAGACTCCTTTTGGGCCAGCTCCAGCCCTGGCCTCAGAGACCATCTAGCCCCACCCACTTCATTTCACAGGTGAGGCCTCCAAGGCCCAGGAGGGGAAGCTTACTCAAAGCCAAGGGCCAGAACTCCCAGCGGGCACACAAGTTCCTCCTCAGGCTGGGGCCATGGCTTTACAACACTCTCACCTCCGTCTTCCCCCTCCTGTTTTCTCTAGCCCTGCCAGATAGGTAGGGTGTATATTTTTATCCCTTTGAAAGATGAGGACACTGAAGCTCAGGCAGATTTGCGGCTCCCCTTGGTTACACAGCAAGTTGGTGACAGTGCCAGGTTTCCTGCCTTCCAGTCCAGGGCTGTTTCCACGACGCACAGTCTGTGGTCTTGGTGTTTGGTTTGGAACCCTGGGCTTCCTCTAATGTGTCTCCAGTAGAAGAACATGCATGTCCTCACCTCTGGCTACAAAGCAGGCTCTACAAGATGGAACGGATGACCCAATCCGTGCTTGTAGCCAGATGACCGGCTCTGTCCAATCCCAGACTCGGGCCTCTATGTCATCAGAAAAATGGTAGGAAAGGCAAGGGATGGGATCAACAACAGGAAGCTTCCCAGGGGGGGAGGGCAGGGCCTCCTGGATGGCACTCAGACCTGGGCATAGGACCTGTGGTTGAGGGAGCTCTGTTACCTACAAATTGGGACAGCTTGGCATTAAGTTAGAACAGTCCCTGGTACATAGTTGGCACCGTTACGTGTTGAATGAATGAGTGAATAAAAGAATGAATAAGCTGTAGATGGTGCCTCTAGCAACTCTTGGCTGCCCTCCTCCCTTGGCATTCAATGCTGTCTTCTAAGCTTCTCTTCTGTCCTTTGCTCCTCTCCTCTTGCTTCCATCCCAGGCACACTGGCCACATCCTCAGCACAGCCCTGCCCCCTCAGCAGTCCCACTGACTGCCAATAACCCTGACCATCCACTGTCCTAGGGACCTGACAGACAACCAGCTGACCACACTGCCCCTGGCTGGACTTGGGGGCTTGATGCATCTGAAGCTCAAAGGGAACCTGGCTCTCTCCCAGGCCTTCTCCAAGGACAGTTTCCCAAAACTGAGGTGAGGGACTGACTTTTCCCAACACCTGGGTAGGCCAACTGGAGGCTCTGGAGGGACAGGGAGAAAGCCGGACAGCCTCACTCTGAGACGAGCCTACAGGCTTAGGGTTTGACCAAGATTTAGTGGAAGGGCTCACCTGACTGCCTGCAGACCAGATGGGATCTGGTTCATGCCTTCCCTTCCGCCTTATCTCCTTGGTAACATTTTCCCCTGTCCCAAGCACCAACCCTAGTGGGCACTGGGACCCAAGAGAATAGAAGTAAGATGATGTGCAGACCCCCTAGTCCTCCTTGTGCTTCACCTGGTTCCACATGTCTAGATTATCTGTCCTCACTTGGGCAGCATCTGAGCCCCTGGAATCAGGGCAGAGCTTGGGAACTGACGAGTGGAAAACAGGCTGCACAGCCAGGCCCTGGTGCTAATGACATCCAGGCCTCTTCCATGCAGCAGCAGTAGTGCAGCCTGTGTGGCCCAAGCTGTGCCTGCTGCATGCTAATGAGATACCCTCAGGGCCTCTGTGCTCACCCTCAGAGGGCACCAAATCCAGCTCCAATATGCCCAGAGATGGGGGAGGGATATGGTGCAGGTTCTCACTGAGGGCCAGGGTGAAGAATGGCTAGGAGACTCCCTGTCTCCTCAAATATAGAAGAGGAGGTGCTGCCTGGGAGGAGGAGCAGAGCACTGGCAGTGCTGTGTAGCCTTGGGGAAGCCTCTCCCCTCTCTGAACCTGCAGAGAGGACTCCTTAAACAATGGGCAGAACGTTTCTCTCCCCATCTCACTTGCCAAGAGGAACCAAGAAAGACAGGAATGCATCCAGAGCCCTTCAGGTCAGGAGTCAGGCTGCAAGGCCCTTACAAAGGAAGCCCAGGAAGCTGCTAGCACAGTGAACAGGGAACTTGAGGGCTGAAGGACAGGTACTGAGTGCCCAGCCCCTGGGATGGAGATCTCTTAAATCAGACTTAGGTCTTAGACCCCAAAGATGCTCAGGCAGCCCACCTGCCCGCTTCTTCCTCACCAGGATCCTGGAGGTGCCTTATGCCTACCAGTGCTGTCCCTATGGGATGTGTGCCAGCTTCTTCAAGGCTTCTGGGCAGTGGGAGGCCAAGGACCTTCACCTTGATGATGAGGAGTCTTCAAAAAGGCCCCTGGGCCTCCTTGCCAGACAAGCAGAGAATCACTGTGAGTGACTGGGGGCCCTGGGCTGGGCTGGGGAGGATAGTGGGCTGTGGAGAGGTAGTTAGAAGGGATTCTTTGGGGATCTGAAAGGGCATCTGACAGCGGCTGCAGACGGAAGCCCCGCAGAGGTGGGAGGAGTTGTCTGTGACCTGGGAGGAAACTCTACCTCTGTTTGCACTTCTTCTCTCCAAGACTACACCCAGAGGTGTTTGGGACAAAAAAATGAGGATAATAATGGCTGTGGCAATGTCGCAATATCTGCCTAGCCCTTTGCAGCTCACAATGTGCCTCTGACGCACCATTTCACTTAGCCCTCCCCTTGTGGTCCACATGTTTCTTCTCCTTCAACCTTAGGGTATTCTCAGAGAAGAAGACCCATTATTTCATCAATCTGAGCCAACAGGATTTAATTAAATCAATTGAATTAAACCTATTTCCAGAAAAAAAAAATCCCCGCATAGTATGTCCTAGAACTAAAGGAACAGTGTAGGGATTATTGCCATCCAAGTCCATCCTGCACCGCCAGTCTGCCCCACAAGTCTGAAAGTGAGACTTCAGTGGCCACCAGCTGCAAGAGAGCTTTGCTGAGCAAGGCCATCCCAGTGCGGGCTGTCTTGGGCCATCTGTCTGTGTTTCTGGAAGAGTTAGGGTAAAAGGCACGTGTTGGAGGCAGGTGGCCAAGTGGGTTTTGAGGGATCATTTACTAAGTGGTGTCTTAGATACTAAGGGCAGAGAAAAGGGTTTCCCTCCCTCCCGCCCTGTATTGCAGAACATAAGCAGAATTAGGAGGGAGAGAATAGGGATCCTCTGCTTTGGGAGATTCTTTTTCCACTTCTAACTCTCCAGGATATTTCAAAAGAAACAAACAAACAAAAAGATCAAATATAAACGTGTAAGAAAAGCATCTCATGACAGTGTAGACAGAACTGGGGTCCAAACCCAACTAGTACAACATTTACCAGTCGGATTGCATTGGACCGGTCATGTAGCCATACTGAGCCTTAATTTTCTTTAAATGAGAAAGATAATTGGCTGGGCAAAGTGGCTCATGCCTGTAATTCCAGCACTTTAGGAGGCCAAGGTGGGTGGATCATTTGAGGTCAGGAGTTCGAGACCAGCCTGGCCAAAGTAGTGAAACCCCATGTCTACCAAAATAAAAAAAAATTAGCCAGGCATGGTGGCATGCATCTGTAGTTCCAGCTACTCGGGAGGCTGAGACAGAAGAATGGCTTAAGCCCAGGAGGCAGAGGTTATAGTGAGCTGAGATCACGCCACTGCACTCCAACCTGGGTGACAGAGTGAGACTCTGTTTCAAAAAAAATAAATAAATAAGTAAATGAGAAAGACAATGCATAGCTCATAGGCTGTTGGGGAAGACTAAAAGATTCCATAAATGATGAAGTATGCTCACTGCTACTACTGAGGACTGGTGCCTTCTTGTGTGCATGCACAGGGAGAGTGCAGCTGTGGAGTCCAGGGTACAGTATCTGGAGGGCAAATGGTGGGCAGGCAATCTGGGGGTCTCTGAGAGCCCTCTTCCCAATGTACTAACGCACCTCCCTAGGGAGGGTGTGAGGACCTGATGAGGAGGAGCCCAGCAGCCTGGCTGGCTCTGGGCCCCAGACGGCTGTCCCCTGGGGACATTCCCGGATGTCTGCTGAACACTCCCTCAGGGGGCTGGAGGGAGGAATGGAAACTTTCCTTCCTCAAGGTGAAACTTTCCACCGGGCTTAGGTCTTGGAGAACCACAGGGCGTCAAGATCGTGGGCTGCCTGCCGCCTGTAACGGGAGCTAGGGCAGGGCCCCCCACTTCCTGTGGGAGCTAATGAGCCTCGAGAAGGAAAGCCAGGAGCTGCTGCTCCAGCCAGATTCTATTTCCTCCTCGTTTGAAGAGTGGTTACTTAACACCTTGGCTGTGACTTTCCCAGCCTCAGACAGAGTCCACGGGTTTCACCCCTTGTGTTTCATTCATGCATTTTGATTTCAAAGAATTGCTGAGCTCTGCTCTGGAGGGGAGGGGTAGGCAGGGAGTGAAAGGTAGAGAGAGGAGGAAATGCCAGGACTCTCTGGGCACAGCTTGGCCTCCTACCCACCCTGATGGTGTCTGGGCCAGGGGCAGCTTCGCAGTCTTCCTGCCTCCTGGGAAAACTCCCAACTGACGGTGTCCATCCTTTAAGTGGAGAGGAAGGAGCCACACAGGAAACAGACTTTGTGAGCCAAAGATGGAACAAGTGCAGCCAACAGAGTCACCTATCCATTACCCTGTGTGATGGAGGAAGAGCCCACAGGATGCCAGCTCTTAAACCTCAATATTGTACAGTTGCCTTTTGAAGACAAGCCATTCTTTCCCCAGCTTGGGTCCTCAGACACATTTCCCAGTCTGACTTGAGAAACTTGTCTTATTCTTTAAAAAGTCTTTCAGTGATGGATTATCACTGCAGAAAAAAAAAAAAGTTTTGTCTTTATACATTATAAAATGTTCTAGATTCTCATTTCAAAAAAAAAATTTTTTTTTTGAGGTGTAGTTTTGCTCTTGTTACCCAGGCTGGAGTGCAATGGCGTGATCTTGGCTCACTGCAACCTCCGCCTCCGGGGTTCAAGCAATTCTGCTGCCTCAGCTTCCCAAGTAGCTGGGACTAAAGGTGCATGCCACCATGCCCAGCTAATTTTTTTGTATTTTTAGTAGAGATGGGGTTTCACTATGTTGACCAGGGTGGTCTCGATCTCTTGACCTCGTGATCCACCTGCCTTGGCCTCCCAAAGTGCTGGGACTATAGGCGTGAGCCACCACGCCCGGCTTATTTCAATATTCTTATAGAATTTGTGGACCTCTAACATGTCTGCAACCCTCTAGAGTTCACAGGACCTAGTTTGAGAAACACTGCAATAGTGAATAAGAAAAAAAAGTGTAGGCCGGGTGCGGTGGCTCACGCCTGTAATCCCAACACTTTGGAGAGGCCCAGGTGGGCGGATCACCTGAGGTCGGGAGTTTGAGAACAGCCTGACCAACATGGAGAAACCCTGTCTCTACTAAAAATACAAAATTAGCCAGGTGTGGTGACACATACCTGTACTCCCAGCTACCTGGGAAGCTGAGGCAAGAGAATCACTTGAACCTGGGAGGCAGAGGTTGTGGTGAGCCAAGATCACACCATCGCACTCCAGCCTGGGCAACAAGAGTGAAATTCCATCTCAAAAAAAAAAAAAGAAAAGAAAAAGAAAAGTTTAAAGCCTAGACTTAGAATTGAAAAGAACGTTAAAGGTGATTTAGTCCCACCTTTGATGCTACACTCTGATTCAATGTAAAAGTGCTTTCTCTCACACTGGGGACTTCCTGCTTTATATCATCAGCGACAAATCATGTTCAGCTCATGCATCTGTAAATCTCCTCTACCCTCCCCACCCTCTGACCTCCCAAAATAATCAGTCCTGGCCGGGCGTGGTAGCTCACGCTGCAATCTCCGCACTTTGGGAGACCGAGGCGGGCGGATCACCTGAGGTCAGGAGTTCAAGATCAGCCTAGCCAACATGGTGAAACCCTTTCTTTAAAAAAAAAAAAAAAAAAGCCGAGATCACACCATCGCACTCCAGCCTGGGCAACAAGAGGGAAATTCCAACTCAAAAAAAAAAAAAAAAAGAAAAAGAAAAGTTTAAAGCCTAGACTTAGAATTGAAA
>NW_022436962.1:5901419-5934734 GCF_009761245.1 Sapajus apella
GTTATTTATATTTGAGACCCTGTCTCAAATATAAATAACGCACTTTGGGAGACCGAGGCGGGCGGATCACCTGAGGTCAGGAGTTCAAGATCAGCCTAGCCAACATGGTGAAACCCTTTCTTTAAAAAAAAAAAAAAAAAAAAATCAGTCCTTTGCCTGGGAAGGCATAACAGTAAAACATCTGGGCTCTGTAGTCAGACTAACCTGCATCTGAATTGTGGTCTGTTGCTGTGAGTCTGTGGGCAAGCCACTTAACTTCAATGAGCCTCAGTTTCCTTATCTGTCACCTGCCTCACATCGCTGCTGTGAACGTTAATGGGACCATGAAGATGAGGACTCGCTGGGCATAGTACCCGGTGCGGAATTAGAACTCAAGGAATGTTAACCCTTATTGTTAAGTAAATCTACTAGCTTAATTTTTCTTCTAATTGATACATAACAGATGTATATTTGTGGGTGGCACGTGTGATTATTTAATACATTCATATAATGTGTAAAGATCAAATCAGAGTTAATTGGGATATTCTTTACCTTAAATATTTGTCTTTTCTTTATGGGAGAAACATTCAAATTATTCCCTTCTAGCTAGGAAATAAACCTGCTGGCTGGTGCCGCTCACTGTAGCATGAAGTTTGCCTCCTTATGAGTCTCCACAAGCTCTTTGAGAGCAGGCCCATCTCTTACTGAAATTCTTCTACATTTGCCCAGTGCCCGAATTGCACTCTGCAGATGTGGCCCTACTCTGCATCTGTTGAAGGCGGGGTGTTCCTTTGTTGGACAGTTCTAATTGTGGGAACTTACTCTTGTTAGTAGTTACAAGTAGAATGTCTCCATTAGAATCATAATTTGCCTCCCTCTACAATCCATCCACTAACCCCGGCTCTACCCTCTGGGGAAAAACAGCATGTAGAAGTCTAATTCCTTCACCCCTAAGGGTCCTTCAGCCCTTTGAGAACAGCTGGCATATCCCCACTTACTCTTGCCTCCTCCAAGTTAAACACCGCCCGGTTGCCTTGACTGTTTCTCTCATAAATGGCTTCTGCTCCCTCACCGTCCCTAGTTCACAGCTGAACACATTTCAGCTCACTGATGTTTTTCTTAATGTGTAGTTTTCACAACTGGACACAAAATTACAGTGACAGCCCAGCCAGAGTAGAGAAACGTGTGATCACTAGCATATATTCTTAAAACAGCCTCCACTCCAACTCGAAGCAGCACTGGTGAGTAAGGCCAACTAGATAGAGCACAGAGCCCTGGTTAATAGAAAAAGAAGGTCTCGATGAAATGTTTGCTGTACACTTTTCAGTGCAGACCATCCACATGTGGGTAATGGGAAGCTGACCAAATCTTTACCCCCAAGGGTAGAAATGGATGTGCAGGATTGCTGGAATGACCGGTGCTGAGCAGAGTTACAAGGGACAACCACTTAAAGGAAGGGGTGTTTAGAGGTAGGGCTTGACTGACACCGAGACCCAGGTTCCTGCATCACTTTCTTGTCTCTCCTCTCAGATGACCTGGACCTGGATGAGCTCCAGCTGGAGATGGAGGACTCAAAGCCGCACCCCAGTGTCCAGTGTAGCCCTACTCCAGGTGAGATGGTGTCTGAGGAATGGGGGCGAGAGGGAATGAAGAAGGGGCACCCAACCACCTAGTTGGGGTACTAGTTCAGCCAGGCATGTCTGCAGCCACATTCTTTGCCTGACTCCCAGACTGCTGATGGAGGGCCCTCCTTTCATGATACCTGGGGAAGGAACTGGAGTTCTTTCCCTTGGGTGGCTGCTTGCAGGGAGTAGCATGAGTGGAGGGGAAGTCAAGCAATCAGCCAATTAGCATTTATGCATCCAGGAGAAAACTACTGTCACACAGGAGAGAAGCAGGAAAGAATGCCTTGACCCCCACTGCGCAGGGTGGCACGTGGGACTGCTTTTGAGTATTCCCTGAGTCTAAAACCCATACCACAGAATCCTAGAGCCAGGTGGGACTCTGAAAGGTCACCTTCTCCATCCCTTACTGCTCCATCCCAGGAAGATTACGGTGTCTGTTAAAACTCTGCACAGTAGAAAAACTCCATAGTATCCCTGGGTAACTCCTTATAGCACCATCTAACCCTTACAGTTGGGGAAGCCTCCTTTAGAGTCTAACCTAAATCCATCTTGCTGTAAAAAAAATAAAACAAGTAAGAAAACTCTCTTTCTCTTTGGTGTAATTCAACTTGAGATGTTTAGGGTGAGGAAATCCCTTCCCTTGCATATAAAATGCTAACAAGGCCGCAGAAGGCGGCAAGCACCATGCTACTTAGACAAGGATGGGAACTCTTCAGAATGAACAGAAAGTGATGAACAGTTTGTTTCTTCTATTTCATTCCACCTCCATTTTCCAGTTTTCCAGCTTTCTCTGGCCCAGGACCTTTGCCTTCTCCCTTTACCTTCTCTAAAGCCTATATAGAGTGGTTGCCTGACCTTGCCCAGCGAGTTCTCAGCGCTTGGTGACAACGGCACGCCCCCTAGTGCCAGCTTGGGGCCAGAGCACTAACCCAACCTGGAGGAAGCAGGTGCTGTTTCTGACTTGGAAACACACACATGCTTCATTCACAATGCCATCGAAATTTCACCTCTGAAAACCAGTAATCGGCAGGGATGAGGTAAAAGAGGAAGTTCCAAAAGACAAAGTCCAACTTAAGCTTGCTTCTAAAGTAACTCATACCAAGTGGTCGAATAATTATGGTACATTTTATGGTATATAAAATATGTTTTGAGTAATATAAAGATATTTTCTGGGAAAAAATTTGGGAAAGTCTGCTTGATAAAAATGTAACTTAAAGAGAATGAGAAACTTATGTACAGCTGTCTTAGTCCACTTTGTGTTGCTATAACAGAATACCTGAGGCTAGATAATTTATAAAGAAAGAGGTTTGTTTGACTCACAATTCTGGTGGCTGGAAGGTTCAAGCCTGGGCATCTGATGCGGGCCTCAGGCTGCTTCAACTTGTGATCGAAAGCAGAAGGGGAGCAGGTGTGTGCAAATAGATCACAGGGTGAGAGAGAGGCTAGACTCCCTTTAATAACCTGCTCTTAGGGAACTAATCCATTCCCTGGATTGATGGAGAACTCACTCACTCCCACAGGAGGACATTAATCTGTTCCTGAGAGATCTGCCCCCATGACCAGACACCTCCCACTAGGCCCCGCCTAACACTGTCACACTGGGGATTCCATTTCAGCATGAGTTTTGGTGAAGACAAACCATATCCAAATGATAGCAACAGAAAAATCTTAATTTAGTTTGTTTTGTTTTGTTTTTTATAGAGATGGGGTTTCACCATGTTGGCTAGAATGGTCTCAATCTCCTGACCTCGTGATCCACCCACCACAGCTTCTCAGAGTACTGGGATTACAGGCGCGAGCCACCACACCCCGCCTTTAATTTAGTTTAAAAACTTATGTGTATGTATGTATCTTTTAAAGACCACAAGGAAACACATGAAAATAATGAGCTATCTCTGAGAAGTGATAGCTTTTTAAATTTTTCCATGTTATATTTTCAAATTTTCTACAATTATCACCTATTATATTTGGTAATAAGAAAAAAATGATTTAAAAATAGCTCCCACAGGCCAGGCATGGTGGCTTACATCTGTAATCCCAGCACTTTGGGAGGTCGAGGCAGGTGTATCACCTGAGGTCAGGAGCTTGAGATTAGCCTGGCCAACATGGTGAAACCCCATCTTTACTAAATAAATACAAAAATTAGCCAGGCTGGTGATATGTGCCTGTAATCCCAGCTACTTGGGAGGCTGAGGCAGGAGAATTGCTTGAACCTGGGAGGCGGAGGTTGCAGTGAGCCAAGATCTTGCCACTACATTCCAGCCTGGGTGACAAAGCAAGACTCTGTCTCAAAAAAAAAAAAAAAAAAGTTAGCTCCCACAAAATCCTCTCAAATTCACAAGCTACCTAGAAATACATTGAAGAAAAAGAGTCTGAAGCCAAAGGAAATGAAGAAATAATATTTCCAAAGTTACAAGGTGATTTAGGAAGACTTTGGGGAGATGGATGGCAAACACCAGGATGTCACCCATCTCGAATGGACACACGTAGGAAAGAAGTCATCTGTATTTTGATTTACTGGACTTCAGACACTTTACCTCCCAAACACTGATTGACTGACAAATACTAAATGTGGTCTGTACCCCTCTCACAGAGCAAGGGAGGCAGGCTGGTAGAATATTTGGTCAGGATTCTCCCACAGTGGGAGCTTAGTGGATTACGGGGGACTGACTGAGAGAAACAGAGGCTCAGGCATAGACCAGTTGCTATCTGGGCAGTCCCTCACACCTCTGTCCCTACCCGCCATGTCTCCCAAAGCTGACATCCTCTCCACTCCCTGATGGCAGCCTGTACTTCCTTTCTTTCAAGTGCTGTCCTTCACTTAACATTTGCTCACTGTCTGGGTTTGTACCGTGTGTGTGCGCTTATATCTTTCTTTGAGAGAGAGAGTTGTGCTCTATCAGCCAGGCTGGAGTGCAGTGACACGATCTCGGCTCACTGCAACTTTCAGCTCCCAGGTCCTAGTGATTCTCCTGCTTCAGCCTCTCAAGTAGCTGGGGCTAC
This sequence comes from Sapajus apella, assembly GCF_009761245.1. Lineage (NCBI taxonomy): Eukaryota > Metazoa > Chordata > Mammalia > Primates > Cebidae > Sapajus > Sapajus apella. Next base: position 5,906,027 of record NW_022436962.1, read on the forward strand.
AGGTGTGTGCCACCACACCCAGTAAATTTTTTGTGTTTGTAGTAGAGATGGGGTTTTGCTATGTTGGCCAGCAACTCCTGACCTCAGGCGATCCAGCCCCTTGGCCTCCAGAAGTGCTGGGATTAGAGTCATGAGTCCCCACGCCCGACCTATATTCTATGTTCTGCCGTATTGAGAGGAGGGTTGGGGTTACCCCACCTGCAGCTCTTTGGAAGAAGAGTCGTATGTCCCACTGCTCCTCCCCACAACCCCGGCTGGGAGTCTCTAAGGTGAGAGACTCTCCAACTGGGAGTTCTCTGGGGGCAGAAACCAGGTCAGCCTCCCTTAGACCTCGAGTTTTCTGAGGGCAGACGCCATGCTCACCTCCTTTTGACTGGAAATTCTCTGAGTGCAGAGGCTGACCTTGCCCTCAGGACCTGGTCCCAGCATCCTCTGGCCCAGGGTTAATGCCGGATCCTCTCTCCTACAGGCCCCTTCAAGCCCTGTGAGCACCTCTTTGAAAGCTGGGGCATCCGCCTGGCCGTGTGGGCCATCGTGTTGCTCTCGGTGCTCTGCAATGGACTGGTGCTGCTGACCGTGTTCGCCGGCGGGCCTGTCCCCCTGCCCCCGGTCAAGTTTGTGGTAGGTGCAATTGCAGGCGCCAACACCTTGACTGGCATCTCCTGTGGCCTTCTGGCCTCGGTCGATGCCCTGACCTTTGGCCAGTTCTCTGAGTACGGCGCCCGCTGGGAGACGGGGCTGGGCTGCCGGGCCACGGGCTTCCTGGCGGTACTGGGGTCGGAGGCGTCGGTGCTGCTGCTCACCCTGGCCGCGGTGCAGTGCAGCGTCTCGGTCTCCTGCGTCCGGGCCTACGGGAAGTCCCCCTCCCTGGGCAGCGTCCGAGCAGGGGTCCTGGGCTGCCTGGCGCTGGCCGGGCTGGCCGCCGCGCTGCCGCTGGCCTCCGTGGGCGAATATGGGGCCTCCCCGCTCTGCCTGCCCTACGCACCGCCCGAGGGCCAGCCCGCAGCGCTGGGCTTCGCCGTGGCCCTGGTCATGATGAACTCCTTCTGCTTCCTGGTCGTGGCCGGCGCCTACATCAAACTCTACTGTGACCTGCCGCGGGGCGATTTCGAGGCCGTGTGGGACTGCGCCATGGTGAGGCACGTGGCCTGGCTCATCTTCGCAGATGGGCTCCTCTACTGTCCCGTGGCCTTCCTCAGCTTCGCCTCCATGCTGGGCCTCTTCCCCGTCACGCCCGAGGCCGTCAAGTCCGTCCTGCTGGTGGTGCTGCCCCTGCCTGCCTGCCTCAACCCGCTGCTCTACCTGCTCTTCAACCCGCACTTCCGCGATGACCTTCGGAGGCTCCGGACCCGCGCAGGGGCCCCAGGGCCCCTCGCCTTCGCTGCAGCCGGGGAGCTGGAGAAGAGCTCCTGCGATTCTACCCAGGCCCTGGTGGCCTTCTCCGACGTGGATCTCATTCTGGAAGCTTCTGAGGCTGGGCGGCCCCCTGGGCTGGAAACGTACGGCTTCCCCTCAGTGACCCTCATCTCCTGTCAGCAGCCAGGGACCCCCAGGCTGGAGGGCAGCCATTGTGTAGAGCCGGAGGGGAACCACTTTGGGAACCCCCAATCTTCCATGGATGGAGAACTGCTGCTGAGGGCAGAGGGGGCCAAGCCAGCAGGGGGAGGCTTGTCAGGGGTTGGCGGCTTTCGGCCCTCTGGCTTGGCCTTTGCTTCACACGTGTAAAATGTCCCTCCCCATTCTTCTCTCCCCTGTCTTCCCTTTCCTCTCTCCCCCTCGGTGAATGATGGCTGCTTCTAAAATAAATACAACCAAAACTCAGCAGTGTGATCCATAGCAGGATGGCCCAGTCCCTGGCTCCATTGATTGCCTCTCTCCTGTGACCGTCACCATGAGTCCTCTTGGCCTGGCTTTTGCTTGGCTTTCCTCAGCTTCACCTTCATGCCTTGTCATGTCTGAAGCTGTGAGCCAGAGACCTGGACGTTTGTCTGCTTAAGAGAAATGAGGGAAGTAAAGAGAGTGAAGAGGTGGGGGGTTGATCAGGGCACAGTGGACAGGGAGACCTCACAGAGAAAGGCCTGGAAGGTGATTTCCCATGTGACTCATGGATAGGATACAATATGTGTTCTGTGTGCCATTAATCTCGACATATGCCATGCATAAAGACTTCCTATTAAAATAAGCTTTGGAAGAGATTACACATGATGTCCTTTTCTTAGAGATTCACAGTGCATGATACTGTAATAAAGGCCTTGAGAAGTCCTGCAGTAGTAAAATCTATTGAGCGTTGTATAACCCAGTTCCCTGAATTATTTGGTATAGGGTTTTGTTCGCTTGTTTTTTTTTTTGTTTTTGTTTTTTTTTTTTTTTTTTCCTGGAATATCTATTAACAAGACAGAACTTAGTACTGTTCTCTCCCAGGGAGCTCATCTCTGTACCATCTGGTGCTACCCAGTGACATCAAAAAATGCCACCACTTCCTGAAAGCCCTGATCCTAGGATGAACTGCCAGAGGTAACTGATGATTTCATCCACCAGTAGAGACTCTCAACACTTTACCTCCCACCTCTCTTATCCTATGCTGGGATGGATGAGGAGAAGCCTGCCGTTGTGTTTCCAGACCCAGACCCCTGAGTTGGGATCTCTGTGTGTTCTCTCATCACCCTGCCGTCAACCCCAGCAAGCCCAAGCACCAGTGAAAGTTTGTCTGCTACAAGACGGATAGTAGGGTTCCTGGATCCTGGCAGGGCTGTCTGAGTTCCCTCTGGCTCTTAGTTGCCTTCTTAGGTTTCTCCATCAGATGTCCCCTGCCACCTCCTGCCACAAGCCAGGTCCTGCCTACTCTTTGGGACAAGGAGGCCTTAGCTAGAAAAGAGAAGGGATTTGTATTGTAGGTATTGAATTTTAGAAAGCATTGCAGGTATCTGGCACCCTGGGTGCCTCAAATAGGCTGCTGACTCTTCTGCCTCTCCCCTCATGACCTTTCTACCTGTGGTTTACCAAGTAAGTGTCTGAGCATTTCCAGAATGCCCCCCTTAACCAGCCCCAAATACACACATATTCAATCTGAGAGTGAGGAGGTGAGAGCAGGGGCATCCTTCCAGACATTAAGGGTAATTCTTGGAGACATGAAAAGAGAATCCAAGACTCAGAGAAGGGCAAGTCTTGCTCTAGGGTACCCTAACATCAGTCACATCTAGAGGATAGGTCTAGAATTCTGAGACCAGATGGAAAACAATCTTCTTCCTCAATTCTGGTGTGGTCCTCAGCCAGGCCCTATCCCCAGGGAGTATTGAAACAGCGACCCCCAAGAAAGCCCTTCTTCTAATTTTGTATTTCAAGTTTCTGCAGCTTAGCTTCTCTGCTATCTCCCTGCTGTCCCCAATGCCTAGTTCTGACACAGGACAAAAGGGCTGCCTAGGCTGAGGCAGGTGGGGTAGCTTCATGGATGAAACTTGATTCATTTCTAAATCTTATCTGCTAGTTGCCTGGTCTCTTATAGGCTCTAAAGCAGAATGTGCCGACTTTGTAATCCCAGAAGAACCTTAGGGTCCTACCATGAGGCCAGCCTCGCTAAATGATGGCAGGTTTATTAATTAGTTGTTTATTTGAGAACCCTGCTCTCCCAATTTCCCCAGAGCTGATCAAAAACTCTTAAAGGAAAGAGTTTGCTCTACTTTGGGTACTAAGAATTGGTGACTCTTATGAGGGAAAGGAATTCTTTCTCTGAGATGCCTTAGGGATGACAAAACTTGTACAATTTTTGGGACCCTTAGCTTGTAAAAAGTCACTCCAGATCCCTTCTCACTCCCTGCCTCCACCATGAGATCATTGTTCCCCTTGGAGTTAAGGAGTCTGTGTTGAGGTGGAGTACAGGGGCCATGTGTTGGAGGTTTAGGAGTTACAGGAACTGCTCCCTACAGGTGGCCTCTTCTATGAAAAGGGGACTAGTGATTTTTGGCTGCAAGCCCTAGGGTAGCACCACTGTCACCTTATCATCTGCTTCTAAAGATCCAGACATGTGCTGGCCAGTGGAGCATCTGCTGAACCTTCAAATTAGAGGAGAGGTGTGGAGGAGGGGAGTGGAGGTGTTTGCCATTAACTGTTTTGATCATTCAGAAAGTCTGGTTGATATATGCTTACCCAAAATAAAGTGTGGCAGTTTGTTTTTTGGTTTTTGACTGAATTTCTAGCAAGTCAGTATGTTACCCCTTTGGTTGTCTTCATTATGATTTGTAGAAGATTATGAAGACTATGTATGTCTTTGATCACAAAATCAAAAAGCAAATTATTCAATGCACCTAAATGCATTTTGTTGGGTTGACGAAATCTTCCAAAATGGTGTCCATGGGGAAGAATCTGTCCAAGAGGGGTGTGGGGATGGCAACGTTGAGAACCGCTGACCACGTGTGTTGCCCTGTGCTCTGCGTTCTGTGCATTGGTAACTGGTGCCAACTACAATCTCATCTCAGACCGACTTGTGGAAGAGAAACTGTTATGGCAGAAATGGTTTTTATAAGCACCCTTGAACATACCAATGGTAAAATCCAAAAAATGCAGAGCTGAGATTTGAAGGCTATGGATGAACAGAGCCCCTAGCTGGGCCTTCTCCTTACCTTCCTCTCTCCTCCTCTAGCCTCCAATATCCTTTTAGTTTCCCTTTCCAGGAAGGATAAAAGGTCTAAAGGGTAGGATAAAAAAGGAAGAGCTGACAATAAATAGGCCTGAGCGAGGATAATGGGAAGTAGCTAGAACACGTTTTTGTATGTTCTATTTTTTCTTTAAATTTTTTTTACCTTTTGAAACATTTTTATTTAAAAAATTTTTTTTTCTTATTTTATAAGCCAACATCAGAGCTACAGTAGCTAAAACCCTTGATCCTCTCCGGCACCATCTCTTCTAACTACCTCTGCTCTGCTTTAGCAAGTTCTTCCACCCACCACCCCCACCTCACTTCTGAGTTTCAGTTCCATGTCTTCTCCAGTTGCTTTAAGTATAAGGATTGTTAAGAATTTGGATTCTTCTGTATAATAAAGCGAAAGTGAAATATGATATGTGTCCCTCAACTGCTTTCTGCTGCCTCTGGTGAAGCCATGGAAGTGGCCAGAGGTATTTGAGAGAGGAGTGACCAGTGGCAAGGCTCTTCCTTTACCTGTCTTCTGAGCTCTGGAGCAACTAGTGCCCTAGGTGCTCCTTGGCACAGCTAAGCAGGCTCAGGGTTGAAGTTTGGAGGTATCAGAATCCATTCCACTCACCCATATCAAAGTGCCTTTTTTGTGGTTGGCACCGGATTAGACATAGAATAATCTAAAGAAAGTAGTGAACAGGTTGGGCCTTCAATATTCAGACCCTAAACACCTTCTCAGACCCAACCCTAATGCTGAGGTTTCCTGATAATGTGAACCCCAAAGTTCCTCTTCATGAGTGCACGCTGTCACACATTCTGCCTTGGGAATCCCCCCAACCTTGCTTCAGAGTGTGAATATGCCCTCAAGACAACAAGTGGCCCCTTCTCAAGGGAGGGAAGGAGATTGAGTTCAACAAAACTTGCAATCATGGGGACAAGGTGCTAGTCCCAGAACGGCATTAGGGCTTTACCGATCTAATGCCTGACTCCCTTCTGAGTGGAAAACTGGTGCCTTCATGAGTACCTGCCCTCCACTCTTGAAACAAGATGATTTCGGCTGGGTGTGGTGGATCACACCTGTGATCCCAGTGCTTTGGGAGGCCGAGGCAGGTGGATCACAAGGTCAGGAGTTCAAGACCAGCCTGACTAACATGGTAAAACTCTGCCTCTACTAAAAATACAAAAAAATTAGCTGGGCATTGTGGCATGTGCCTGTAGTCCCAGCTGCTCAGGAGGCTGAGGCAGGAGAATCGCTTGAACCTGGGAGGCAGAGGTTGCGGTGAGCTAAGACGGCACCACTGCACTCCAGCCTGGGCAATAGAGTGAAACTCCATCTCAAAAAAAAGAAAAGAAAAGAGAATATTTCAAACCTCAAACCCTCTATCTTTCTGGTTCAACTACAGGAAAGACCATTTCCTCAGCTGATCTTCTTAGACTGGACTAAGAGACAGAAACCCAGGAGTTAACTCAAGTAAGTACGTGTTTCTTGAGAGGATCCACGTGAAGAAATAAAGGAGGCAGAATCTCAGCAAATAAATCCAAGGCCAGAAAGAGCAGTAGGACTGGGCCTTGTGGTACCTGAAACTAGAGGGCCACTCTGGGTTCACTCTGTGATTATTCTCTGTGGTGCCCACAATTAGCCAGTTCAGCTGCTTTCTGGAGGCCTGTTTTATATCTGTCTGCTTCTCAACCATGATCAGCTGCTGTCAACCCACCCCTTTTGTTTAAAAAGCTTTTCATAAATTTAATTTTTGAATAATACATTCACATGGTTCAAATAACATGTTCTTAACAGTTTCCCTCCCATCTCCATCCCTATTTGCTTATTTCCCAAGGCTCCTTGGTTACCACTGTTATTAGTTTCTTATATAGCCTTCCAGAGTTTTGAAAATGTATATACTAGCAAGATGCATATATATGCTTATTTTTCCTGTTTACCAAAGTAGCACACCACAGTCCTGCTTCTGCTTCTTTAACTTGCTAATATAGCTCAAAGACATTTCTTCATCAGGAAAGAAAGCATTCCAATGTTTTTGAAGCAGGTTATAGCCCATTATGTAGATGTACCATGATTTCATCTTATCACTCCCCTTCTGAGAGACATTTGGGTTGCTTACTCTTTTGCACTTATAAGCAATACTGTAACGAGTAACCTTGCATGAATGTCATTTAGCACCTCTGTAAGAAAGTATATCTGTAAGATAAATTCCCAGAAGTGGAATTGCTGCGTCAAAAGAATAATTTTTGAGAGGATACATGTGAAGCAATAAGGGAGACAGAATAATTCTTTTGACCCAGCAATGGGGTAAAGAAAAGGTATGATTATTTATTGCACAAATGAATTGTTTCCTTTGACTCACAGCCTGTGTTTATTGGCAGCTTCTGCTTATGTGCTCCTCACTATGATTCCTGTCCTTCCTCAAGGTCTCTGGATGCATCCTTTCAGCTTTCAATTCCTGGGCTAATTTCCTTGTCATTTTCCTTTTTAAATTTCCCAGAATAATATCCTGAAAAATTGAGAGAGAATCAAACGAGTAATATCCTGAAAGACTGAGCGAATGGAACTAGCCAAACTTCCTTTTCTACAAAAGGCCAAATCATAGGTTAATGGCCAACAAGTGGGTTGATCTCTCTTAGGCCAGGAACCTGTCCCGGTTTGCTAAATTGTAGTGTGTGAATGGGTACATTTGTGTGGGGTCATATTGGACAAAATACAACTGCTCAGGACTTCTCTTGGGAAGGGCTGTGGGCAGGGCTACTCTCTCAGAATGGACAGCAGGCACAGCAGGAAAGTTCCAAGTAAGCAGGGATCATGCTGGTCTCATTCACTGTTGTAACCTCAGTCCTTTTCATGAGGTCTAGCACAAGAAAGGTACTCAATTAATTTGTCGAAAAAGAGTATTAAGAAATTAATAGGCTAGGCATGGTGGCTGACAACCGTAATACCAGCACTTTGGAAGGCCAAGGTGGGCAGATCGCTTGAGCTTGGAAATTCAAGACCAGCCTGGGCAACATGGCGAAACCCCATCTCTAAAAAAATACAAAAATTAGCTGGGCATGGTGGTGTGCACCTGTAGTCTCAGCTACTTGAAAGGCTGAAGTGGGAGGCCTGGGAGGTTGCAGTAAGCCAAGATCATGCCACTGCACTCCAGCCTGGGGAAAAGCAAGACCCTGTCTCAAAGAAAAAAAAAAGAAAGAAATTAATATATCCATGTACATCCATAAAGATTCTGTTTTCCTACCTCATGTTCTTACTCATAAGTGGGTGTTGAACAATGAAAACACATGGACACAGGGAAGGGAACATCACATACCAGGCCCTGTTGAGGGGTGGGGGGCTAGGGGAGGTATAGCAGGGTATGGGGGGATAGGGGAGGGATAGCAGGGGGTGAGGGTATAGGGGAGGGATAGCATTAGGAGAAATACCTAATGTAGATGACGGAGTGATGGATGCAGCAAACCACCATGGCATGTGCACACCCATGTAACAAACCTCCATGCTCTGCAAATATATACCAGAACTTAAAGTATAATAATAATTCGAAAAAAAAAAAAAAAGATTCTGTTTTCCAACCTAAAGGGGCCATCCGACCAGGAGATGTAAATAACCCAGAATGGCCAGATAGTTATATGGTGAGATTCGAAGGCTACCAAGTTCCCCGACCCTCTCCTTTATAACAGCTTCTTCCCTGGCTACCCCAGAGGCTGAAATTCCATTGTCATAGTTACTTATTCCTTCAGGTTAGGAATATAGCCCTTTGCCCAGGGCATCTGTTCCTTTAGAAGAAAGGAAATGGCCACTTCCTTTCTTCTGGTAACATCAATTTGACCTTCCTTCAGGCGACTACCTTCACTGCTCTCTACTGCACACCTTTCAGGTGGGGTTGACCCTAGGCCAGATTCCAGAGGTGGGAATATAACCCAGATCCTATCAGCTTATTCTAATCCCTGGCCCCAGCGATTGGTTCAAGGATGGGTTTACATCTCAAATCCTTCTAATGAGATCCAACTTGAGAACTTTGCTGGAGCCGATGGGAAAGAAGTACTCTTTCACTGGAGTGCTGGACTGGTAGGAAGAAAGCTGCTGGCATCTGTCTTGCCACTTGGAGAGAAATGAATCCTGATGGCATTATTTGAGCATCGGTACTTAGCCATTCCTGAAAGCACATTTGGATTTAGGTTGTAGACCAATACTTTTTGTTTGCTCAAGTAAGATCGTTAGATTTCTGTCACCTGCATGGAAGAGAAGCCAGATAGGTTTCTCCCTCTCTGCATCACTTTCTATCTATGGCCGAGGAGGAAACCCATTGACCTATTTTCAACTGTTTGTGTGGAAGAGGGTAGTTATTGAATGAATTTTTTTTTAAAAAAATATAAGTGTCTCACTTTGTCACCCAGGCTGGAGTGCAGTGGTACAATCATGGCTCCCTGCAGCCTTGACCTCCTGGCCTCAAGTGATCTTCCCACCTCAGCCTCCTGAGTAGCTGGGACCACAGGCATGCACCACCACACCCTGAGAGTTTTTTTAATTTTTAGTAGAGATGGGGGTCTCACGAACTTCTGCTCTCGAACTTCTGAATACAAGCGATTCTTCTGCCTCCGCCTTCCAGTGTCCTAGGATTATAGACAAGAGCTACCATGCCTGGCCTAAATGGGAATTTTGATGAGCAAAAGTATTTGATGAGACAGAAGTATTGTCAGGATGGGTTAACAGTGGGCCTGGGTGGAAAATCCCTAGCAGGGAACCTAAGTCAAGAGAATGCTGAAGGAGTAAAGATAATAAAAAGGGAAGATGAGAAGGTAACAGACCCACCTAATTTACTTCATCACTAAACCAGAGATCCACAGGCTCTGCCCTGGGTCCCTGGATTATGCAGGAAGTTTCAGAATTGCAGAACAGCCAAGTGTCAGCTTTGGGATAAACCTCAGAGAGCATTCAAGTCATGTCCACATTTTATAGAGGAGAAACTTGCCCATTATCCCACAGCCACTCTGTGGAGACAGACGTAAAAATATTAGAACAGGGCCAGGCGTGGTGGTTCATACCTGCAATCCCAACACTTTGGGAGGCCAAGGTGGGTGGATCACCTGAAGTCAGGAGTTTGAAACCAGCCTGGCCAACATGGTGAAACCCCGTCTCTATTAAAAATACAAAAATTAGCTGGGCGTGGTGGTGGGCGCCTGTAATTCCAGCTACTCAGGAGGCTGAGGCAGGACACCTTCGCTTGAAGGTGGAGGTTGCAGTGAGCCAAGATGGTGCCATCGCATTCCAGCCTGGGTGATGAGAGTGAAACTTTGTCTTAAAAAAAAAAAAAAAAAAGGCCGGGCGCGGTGGCTCAAGCCTGTAATCCCAGCACTGTGGGAGGCCAAGGCGGGTGGATCACGAGGTCAAGAGATCGAGGCCATCCTGGTCAACATGGTGAAACCCCGTCTCTACTAAAAATACAAAAAATTAGCTGGGCATGGTGGCGCGTGCCTGTAATCCCAGCTACTCAGGAGGCTGAGGCAGGAGAATTGCCTGAACCCGGGAGGCGGAGGTTGTGGTGAGCTGAGATCGTGCCATTGCACTCCAGCCTGGGTAACAAGAGAGAAACTCCGTCTTAAAAAAAAAAAAAAAAAAATTAGAAATTTAGAACAGAATCCATACAGCTGACAAGTATGATTCTGGAGTCATACAGGCCTGGATTTGAATCCCACACTTATCATTAACAGCCAGTTGTCCTTAGGTTTTACTTAACCCCTCTGAATCTCAGTTTCATCATCAGTAAAATGGGGATAATCATAGTATCTAAACTCTGAAGGTTATTGAAAAAATTTCAAAAGATTTTTCATGAGGCCAGGCATAGTGGCTCACACCTATAATCCCAGTACTTTGGGAGACAGAGGCAGGTGGATCACCTGAGGTCAGGAGTTCAAGATCTGCCTGGCCAACATGGTGAAACCCCATCTCTACTAAAAATACAAAATGAGCCAGGCATGGTGGCGTACACCTATAATTCCAGCTACTGGGGAGGCGAGCCAGGAGAATCGCTTGAACCCGGGAGGCAGAGGTTGCAGTGAGCCAAGATCACGCCATTGCACTCTAGCCTGGGTGACAGAGCAAGACTCCATCTCAAAAAAAAAAAAAAAAAAATTCAAGTTAAGGGTTTAGCTTAGTGCATGGCAATATCTCCCAGGCCTAGAGAGAACCTAGAGACTAAGAACTCACCCCCTAGAAAAGTTGCCTGTGATGGAAGGTTTGAGAGAAGAAACCGTCAGAACAGACCCTGTTTTGAAGCACAGTTTCAGGGTCCTAGTTAAAGGGGGAAGACAGTGTCAGGAAGGGGACACACTCTATGGGGATGTGGGATCAGGGGAAAAGGTGAGCAAGGAAAACAGGCACGTGAAGGGGAGAAACCCTGTAGTGGGGTGGGAGGGCAGGTGGAATGAGCGAGACATTCTGGATAACCTGTCATCCCTGATATAAACTAAGAGATGGAGAAAGGGATGGACGCTCTCTGGGGGCCTTGGCAGGAGGCAGGGGTGACTTGCCAAGAAGCTAGGAGAAAGTGGAATGTGTTGTTTCTGTGTGTAGCATGTCTGTGTCCATCACCCCAACCTCTCCCGGGCTTCGCTGGCAGCCCAGTGTAGTCCAGGACTGTAAGATGTCTTGCAGCCAGCCATCCTGGGGAGCAGGTTCTGAAATCACATCCCCACACCCCTTCCTTGTCCTTCCCTCCCTCGGGCTGTCCTAACCTAAACAAGACAACCTGGGCAGGGGGGCCACATGCTGATGGAAAAATACACACTTGGCTGGAAAAGGAGCTTTATTTGTATGTGTTGAATTCCCGCAGCAGCCAAAGGATAAATACCAAGTTCCAGCCTCAGCTGAGTCTGCCCACAAGGTGGGTGGTAAAATCTGTTCTTATTTAGATAGTTTTTGGGGAGAGGTGGAGAGGGGGATTGGGAGTAGCAGGAGAGGGGAACTTGGAATCTGCAATGTTTATATGATCAGTCATGGATGTCATCTCTCTTTAATTAGGGGTTTGGGGTTGAGAAACAGCTCAGCTTGCTTATCCTAGGAACAGAGCAGATTGGCAAGTAGGCGGTGGGCAGGGCAGCTCCTTAAGACCCACCTATGGTTGGATGGCTGTCTCCATCCCCCAGTCCCCTGCTAAGCACTTGGTAAATGTCAGCACTGTGCCAGGCCCTGTACTGAATGCTTTACATGCATCATCTCATTGAATCTTCACAACAACCTCATGAGTCTTAAGCATCATCATCATCCCTTTTACAGAGGCAAAACCTGAAAAAAATAGAAAGACTGAATAGAAAGCTAAGGTCACACAACTTGTAAGCAGCTCTACCAGGGCTGAAACCGGGTCTTCTTAACCTAAGTCCATGCTTTTAGCCCTTTCCCATCCTCCCCTGAGCTAGGAGTAGGGAGCTGGGCTTTTAAATCCTCGGGCATGTCACTTCTATTCTCTAGCCCAGTCCTCTGTACCTCAGGCAAAGACATGGTTGGATGACTTCTAATAGCTTTTGGCTCTGGTGTTTCTTGTGATTAGAGAGAAAAGTTCCTTGTAGCCACTATATCCCCAGCACTTACAGTGAGACGATATATACATTTAAAACTGAACACATTTCCAGGTAGGGACAATTGCTATAAAGAAAATTAATTAGGGCAATAGGCTATGGACCAGAGAGTATCTGAGGCTCTAGGGCTCCTTTCGATGGGATAGACAAGGACTTTCTGAGGCAGCTACATTCAAGCTGAGACTATCCTGGGGAATGTAGGAGGCAGAGGAAATAGCATATGTGAAATCCCTGAAGTAGGAATGAGCTAGGTGTGTTCAAGAGATTGAACGCAGGTCTGTATAAGGCATAAGGGGTTGAGGGTATGCAATGAGGATGGATAGATAAAGCAAGCAGGTGCCAGATCATGCAGGGTCTTATGGGTCAGGGAAGGAGACTAGGCTTTTAATTGCAAGATGAAGCCACTTGGAGGAATGAAACCAAATCCAACTTACATTGTCAAAAGATTATTCTCGCTGCTGTGAAGAGCATGGTGGGTCAAAGGTCAAGAATGGGGGCAAGGAAACAAGTTAGAAGGCTATGACTGGGCCGGGCGCTGTGGCTCAAGCCTGTAATCCCAGCACTTTGGGAGGCCGAGGCGGGTGGATCACGAGGTCAACAGATCGAGACCATCCTGGTCAACATGGTGAAACCCCGTCTCTACTAAAAATACAAAAAATTAGCTGGACATGGTGGCACGTGCCTGTAATCCCAGCTACTCAGGAGGCTGAGGCAGGAGAATTGCCTGAAAACAGGAGACGGAGGTTGCGGTGAGCCGAGATCACGCCATTGCACTCCAGCCTGGGTAACAAGAGCAAAACTCCGTCTCAAAAAAAAAAAAAAGAAGGCTATGACTAACTTGCAAGAGAGATGATGGCAGCTGAACTAGTGTTATAAGTAGGGGTAGGGAGAAGTAGCTGGTAGAGCTGACCAGACATGGTGATAGAAGTGTAAGGGGTTTTGTCCTGTAGGAGGTACTCTTTTCCTGCAACTACTCCCTAAGTCCATCTCTCACTTCATATCTGGGTTTATTAACCCAGAGTAATCAGCACATGGCATTTCCCTGGCCACAGTGATTGCTTTCAAGGTGGTCTACAGGGACTTTTCCTTCATGGAAAGTAGAGCCTCCTGGCCTGCTGAATAAAGTGCCCCAACTGCTGCTGGTAGTCACCCTAGGAGGGGAAGAAACTTCAGGAACAAACAGCCTAAGAGAAAGCTGATACTATGGATGACAGAAGGAGAGACCAAGATATTGGTATTGTTGAACCTTTGAATCCACCAATCCAGATGTTCACTCTACCCCTGGACTTTCTATTTAGTAAGGCAATGAACTTCCTTCATTATTGCCAGTCTGAGTTAAATTTCACTCACAACTGTAAGCATCCTAAATGATATACTAATTGTGGAATGTATTATAGATATTGGACCTGCCTAGGCAGATGAATACAGACTATAATGCCCCTCCATATCCCAGTGTAGCAATGATGGTTTTTACCTAGGCTAGGCACCATGCATGTAAAATGCATCTCTGAAGAGGCAACTTTCATTCATCTGCCTATGAATTACCTTGTACTCTTTACTGAGCAGCAGGCTGCCATACTGTTCATGTGGCGTTTGGAAATCCAAACCTGACTTTAAGTATGCATAAGCATAGGAGACAAGCTTGGAATAAAATTAATTCCTGGGCTTTAAAAAGAGACCAGTAACTGATTTTGAAAAGTAGGTTCAAAAATTCTGTAGAGGTTAGAAATCTGTATTTTTAGCTTTTGCCATGACCTGTCATTAATGGATTATATAAATTCATACTTCTTGTTCTTTGCCCAAGTCCAAACACCACATGAGCAGTATGGCAGGCTGCTGCTCAGTAAAGAGTACAAGGTAATTCATAGGCAGATGAATGCAAGTTGCCTATTCAGAGATGCATGTTACATGCATGGTGCCTAGCCTAGGTAAAAACCATCACTGCTACACTGGGATATGGACAAGGGCATTACAGTCTTTATTCACCTGCCTAGGAAGGTCCAATATCTATAATACATTCCACAAAAAGCCTTCACTTGGCCTGGGTGACCTCTTCCTACTTCAGCTGATTTCTGCTCAAATCTGTTATCTCTGTTACTTAAATAGAATTATAAAGATAAGTCAAGTGTATTGTAAAATCATAAGTAGGGAATTCAAGTTTGGTACCAAATTGTCCAGAATGGAGTACTTGCCATAAAATGATGCTGGAGAGAGGAAATCCCTACTTAAATTTGAATGAGTATTTGGTTAATCTCACATCTGATTTTCTCACCATTTCATTCTCAAACACTAGCATACTACTTGGCAAACAGTAGGTGTTCAATGAGTACTTGTTGAACAAATGAAAGTTTTATCACAGCAATTCTGGTCAGCTATGTAAATCACAAAAAGTAAAAGCTTCAAAAAAAAAAAAATTTGCAAAAGGGTCTATTATCTTCTTCCCACATTATTTTAAGATCTCAGAAAAGCTATAATCCCCGAAAGTGTAAGGGTAATTGAATTGTTTCTACAGCTATTTTACATCTGTGTCAAACATTCAATGTCCCTAGTGATGCTGGTAAGCCAGCAAACTAAAGGACAACAATTCCAAATATTTTAACATTCCAATTATATAGCTCTCTGGCCAGTTTACTCCCAGGCACACATTCAGGATAAACACATATTCAACATTAAATGACTATTTATTTTCCAGGCTTAAAAGATTTCAAAATACATATGTACAAGATAAATAAACTACACAAAAATTATGTCAACAAATATATTTTTTAAAAAATTCAAGGTAGGTAACTTAGATCACCTTGGCAAAGAACATATTAACTAAGATGGACCAGGACAAATCCCCTAAACATCAGTATGAAATTTCTTTTCTATGCCTACTAGCTGACTGGCCTTTCTTTTCTGTGTTGAGTTGTGTACTCTGGAGTCATGAGCGTCTGGTAGATTATTAAGCATCTCCTCCTCATCAGCCTAAAAAGGAAGAGATAGGGTGAAATACAGTAAGGTTCACACAAATGCCAGGATGGAGAAAAACAAAGCTCTGTAATATTATTTCCATGTACTTTTTTGTTGCAAGATTTATATATTGCATTGTGCATATGATATTCTCTCAAAAACATCTTCCTCAATTGTTTTGTATGTTTTAATTTTTATTTCTTTTTACAAGTAACACAACTGCTATTTAACTCAATCTGAAGGATGGTGTAACTCAGCAAGAACTATGATGTGCTAATTTCCATATTCCAGTAATTTGTATTTTGCTAAATGAGGAAATTCTATTGACCTGAGGTTTTTCCTTCAAACTTCTTCCATGAATGGTCCCATAAGAAAAACAAGTTTCCCCCTATTTCTGCAACTAGTCCCTGCAAATATAGATTCTTCCCAGTGTTAAAAGGACAATTTAGAAAAAAGGAATCTGAGACACCACCCCGCTATCCCTGCTACCCACAGTATAAAAGAAATTAACCAGATGCTGCCTGCCCTCTAGTGTTGTCAACATATGATAACTGTTCTGAAATATCTACGGTTGGTTGAGCTATTAGGCTGTTTTGCTGAATGATTATTTAGAAGGTTGCAATAGGAGAAAAAGATCAACTACTCACTCTAGAGTTCAGTATAAATTTGGCAAATCTAAGAAACATTTTTTATACATAAATATACTATATATACTTAACTAACTGACAATAGTAGCAAACATCATACCTTTTGTTTCTGTCTTGCATGCTTCTCTGTCCACTGCCTGGCATTCTTGAGGAAGACTGGCTTATTATATTTAAATTCTGAGGACTGAGATAAAGTTAAAGAAAAGAGTTAATGAAGAAAAAAATGATTTGCAGTAGTCAGTCAGAGCTGCTGCAGCTATCCTCACACAGGGGAGTTAGTGGTAGAGACAAGGTAGAATATGTATTGCAGAGGGAAATGGGGATATTTACTATGTCAGCCATGAGTGGGTCATCAGGGTTGGGTTCTGACATGAGCAGTTGAATAGAGGTCAATACAGTTGCGATGTTGAGGGATGGTCTCCAAGCACCCTACACACAAACAGATAAATAGTTGCTTTTATAATAGAACACGATACTCTAATAGATGAAGAAAACAATGCTGTAGAGTCAACCGTTTGCCCACAACTAACTTTTGGTGGCAATTTGAGAACATCTAGACAAATCCTTCCAGCAGAATCAATGTTTGGATGATAAATTGGAGTGAGAAATCGGATCTGAGGAGGTTCAAATGGGTACCTATGAAAGAATAGACAAGAGATAATTTTCATTATATAATTTTGCTTCTAAATACATTTAAAATAGTTTCTTGGTCACAAAATGTTGGTATTACAGAAATGTCAGGGAGACAGGCTTTGGGAGACAAACTTTCTCTCCTCCTAAACTTTCATTATGAAAATTTACAATCAATCATCTTGAAATAACAGTACTGAAAACATCCATATATCTACCACCTGGATTCAAGCCACTTCACCGTCTAAATTCTTGAGCATATCTTCTAAGAATGAGAACATTCTCCTATATAACTACAATACTACTATACCTATGAAAAATTTAAGAACTAATTCCCTAATATCACTTATTCTTCAGATTTTAATTGTTCTCCCCAATTTTTAAAAAAAAAAAAATTTTATAGCTGGGTTTTTCAAAATAGGACTCAATTAAAGTTTATATATTTCACTTAGTTATTATGTATCTTTAGTGAGACACAGACCGTGCAAAGTTTCCAATCTATTTTAAAAACTGATGCACCACATGATTATGAAGCTATTCTCTCAAGACCTGAACAAGTTTGGCCATGATCTGACCTAGTGATTACATGTCTATGCTTCAACTGTTAGATATTCATTTCTTCTCTTCCCTATTCTGTACAAATCTATAACTATAACTTACCTGATAAGAGCCTTAAAGGAGACTTGAATTAAAAGAGGCCTTAACAATAAAAAAGAATGAGGTCATGGCCTTTGCTGGATCAGAAAGCCAAATACTACATGCTTTCATTTATAAGTGGGAGCTAAATGATGAGAACACATGGACGCAAAGAGGGGAACAACAGACACTGGGGCCTACCTGAGAGTGGAGGGTGGGAGGAGGGAGAAGAGCAAAACTATTGGATACTAGGTTTAGTACCTGGGTGACGATATAATCTGTACAACAAATCCCAATGACGAGTTTACCTATATAAAAAACTTTCAGCAGGGGGTGGGGAGTGTAAAAAACAAAACAAAACAAAACAAAACAAAACAAAAATTTACACACGTAGCCCTGAACCTAAATGTTAAAAAAAAGCCGGGGGGTGGGCAACTTTAATATTAAGAAAGCACAATAGTGGTTGCCAGGGGCTGAGAGCAGGGAAAAATGGGGAGTTATAGTTTAATGGCTATGAAGTTTCAGTTTAGGAGGATGAAAAGTTCTGGAGATAGATGTTGGTGATGGTTGCACAATAATGTGAATGTATTTAATACCACTGAACTATACACTTAAGAATGGTCAACTGTATGTTATGTATATTTTACCACAATTTAAAAAGTGAGGGGGCCTTTGATGGGATCTGGCCCATTATTCTCGAGAAGGAAGCTGAACTCCAGAGAGAGAAAATAACTTGGTCAAGGTCACATTAAGTCATGATAAGGCCAGGATTAAAACCTAGTCCTTTAACCCCTACGTTTAATGCTCCATCTACTACATTGCTCTGTTTTCCAATAAATGTACTTTACCATCTAGGTTGACAAGCTGATTCATACAAACCTCTCAGGAATGGTAACTTCTAGTTTAAAAACACCTTTCTCATAAGGTGTGTTGGCTCCACCTAATATTTCTTAAAAGAAAAAAGAAAGGAAGAAAAAGTTAACAGGCAATCGGATCATTCGAATTACCACCATATGGAGCTAATGAGGTCTATGGTCCTAACAGAGAAACTAGGCCTAGGCCAATAATTCTCTCTCAAGACTTTAACAAGTCCTCATGTAACATGCCACAATGCTAATATACTCAAAAAGTTAATGGTGTCAAACAAAGGACACATACAAAATCTAAAGCAGAAGCTGCAAAATGCTCGCCACAAGACCAAATACAACCTACAGATTTGTTTTGTTTGGACTGCAATATTCTAATCATGTATGTTTCCCATCTGGCCTCACAGATATTTGAGATGGTTATCTTTGATCTAAACACTGCTTCACTGCTTTAAATCAGCCAAAGGTATAATAAAAAGTCAAAGAAGCAAGAAATGTGAAGCAAACCTTTTATAAATGTGAACACATTTGGGTAGAAAGATGGTAGGGCACTCTAACCTTATAACTGCTCCTTACTTTAGAATATACAAAATGTTTGATTTCAGCACAATCTTCAACAGGGTCATGACTTTCATCATATACATAATTTGATACCTACGAGCTCGCAGATCATCCATTTGGTCTTTATCTTGCCAACATGTGATGCCTGGGGGTGGTTCTGTGGCCAGCATGTGCAGCTCTCTCTTCAGACGGGAAGCTCTCTGCATAGTCCCCAAGTAGAAGGAACCACACACAGGTCACTGCTCCACACTAAGAGCTAGCTGGGATGCACTGGAGGAGAATAGAGGCAACCATGAAATCATCAGCAATAATGACTATGAAGTTTTCAGCAAACAGCTTCAAAGTAGTGACGGTGGGGGACAGATTCCTCTTTTTTTTTTTAAACAAACAGTTTCACTCTGTCACCCAGGCTGAAGGGCAGTGGCGCCATCTCAGCTCACTGCAACCTCCACCTTCAGAGTTTTGAGAAATTCTCATGCCTCAGCCTCCAGAGTAGCCAGAATTACAGGTGTGCACCACCACGCCCAGTTAATTTTTTTATTTTTAGTAGAGACAAGATTTTGCCATGTTGGCCAGGCTAGTCTCAGACACCTGACTTCAGGTGAGTCATCTGCCTGCCTTGGCCTCCCGAAGTGCTGGGATTAGAGGCGTAAGCCAATGCACCCGGCATAGGGTCTTGCTCTGTCACCCAGGCTGGAGTGCAGTGGTACAATCTCAGCTCACTGCAACCTCTACCTGCTGGGCTCAAGCAATCCTCCCATCTCAGCCTCCCATGTAGCTGGAAGTACAGGCATGTACCACCACACCCAGCCAACATTCTTCTTATTATCTCTATTCTGACAAGGGAATCTGAGTTTTTTCTATTCCCTTCTTGTGAACGTTTATCTACTCAAGCAAATATATTTTTTAAATAAAGAATTAAAATTGTAAAAAGTTCTACAAAAAATAAAAACACTAAAGGTTTTAAATAGTGGGTGTTTCCACTGATAAATTATAAACTCATGTGGCCATGCCTGGGTCTGATTTTGCTTACTGCTGTAGCCTTAGCATGCCTCCCAGTAAGGGACTTGACAAATATTAGCTGTTGTGAGGAAGTCTACATATGCTTTGTGAGAGCAAGAGTGGTAGAGAGTCACATTCTGAGATACAAGCAAATGTTAAATGTCTGAGGTTCTCTCCATTATGGATTCTACATCCTCCCAATCTTTAGGGATACCAGTCCATCAATTATTCCATCTTTCTCACCCTCAATATGCAAATATGCTCAAAATCTCTCTCACCTAAAACCAACGCCCACATACATATTCACCCAACACTCTTTTCAGCTCTAGTTTTCCCTCTACTTACCAAGCAAAGGACACCAATTCTTCAATATGTGTTACAAATATCCCCAGTTTGCGCTTATCTTTCCATGTTGTCCGTGGTGTCTTTCAATGAACATGTACTCTTAACGTGATCAATCTTAAAATCTTTTCCTGGCCGGGTGCAGCCGCTCACACCTGTAATCCCAGCACTTTGGGAGGCTGAGGTGGGCGGATCACCTGAGATCAGGAGTTCGAGACCAGCCTGACCAACATGGAAGAAACCCCGTCTCTACTAAAAATACAAAATTAGCCGGTGTGGTAGTGCACACCCGTAATCCCAGCTACTTGAGAGGCTGAGGCAGAAGAATCGCTAGAACCTAGGAGGTGGAGGTTGCGGTGAGCCAAGATCATGCCATTGCACTCCAGCCTGGGCAACAAGAGCAAAATTCTGTCTCAAAAAAAAAAAAAAAATTTTTTTTTCTTTACATTTATACTTTGTGTATGAAATTTTTCCTTATCTTCAAATGTAGAGATATTTTTACGTAGTCTTCAAATATTTTATAATTTTGCTTTTCAAATTTAAACCTTTAATCCACTAGGAATTGAATTTTATATACAGTGAGTGAGGTAGGGGTCCAATTTAAAGTTTTCCCCCATATGAACAGCCAATTATTCTAACGCCATTTACTGAATAAGTCCCTGCTGATATTACTATAAATTAAATTTAAGTATATGTGGATTTGTTTTGGAACTCTTGAATTTGTTCCATTGATCAACTGGATTATTTCTGAGACAATACTCCACTATTTCAATTACCATGGCTTATTCATTTTTTATTATTTATTTAAATTGTTTCTCAGCTTTACTGAGGTATAACTGGCAAATACAAATTCTGTGTGTGTGTGTATATATATATATATATATGTATACATATATGTGTGTGTGTGTGTGTGTATGTCTATATATATACATATACATATATATGTATGTTTTTTTTTTTTTCTGAGTATGGATCCTCCCTGAGACAAATTGTATATATTTAACGTGTACAATGTGATGTTTTACTATAGCTTATCCACCTGGTCTTTTTCTTCAGGAATGAATTGATTATTCTTGGCTCTTTGCTCTTCCATATAGATTTGAGAATCAGTTCATAAGTCCATAAATACATACATAAATATGTATATATGAAATTATAATCCAAATCATAACAGGGTTCTGTGATTTGGATTATAATTTTATTGATACTATAGACCAAATTGGAGAGAATTGATATCTTTATGATATTGAATTCTAAGATCTATGAACATGCTGTTTCAGTCTTTTTTGATGCTTTCCAAAGATTTTGTAATTTTCTCTACAAAGCTTTACCTAATTTTTGTTTGATTGATTTCTAAGTACTTTATATTTTTGCTATATTTTCAAAAGCACTATTATCCACCCATTTCTTACGGGGACATAGAAATCAAATTGATTTTTAACCAAAGCCTTAATAATGCTAATGATGAATCTATTTGGGGTGGGGAGCGGTCCGGGAATGATAATTCTACACTGCCAATCATATCATCCTCATATAATCAGTTTATCTCTTCCCTTCTAGTCCTTTTCCTGCCTTCTATTCTGGCAGTAACTTCCAGTACAATGTTGAATAGAAAAGCTGATAGCTGGGCCAGGTATGGTGGCATCAGCCTGAAACGCTGATAGCTGGGCCAAGTATGGTGGCATGAACCTCTACTCAGGAGGCTGAGGTGGGAGGATGACCTGAGCCTGGGGAGATGGAGGCTGCGGTGAACCATGATTGTGCCACTGTACCGTACTCCAGCCTGGGTGGCAGAATGAGACCCTGTCTCAACAACAACAACAACTAGAAAGAAAAAGAAAAACTGATAGTTGGTATTGCCAGATTTCTAACCTTAAAGGGAAAGCTTTCAACACTATGCTAATCAATAAGATTGGCCTATAACTGTCCTTTCTAATTTTGTCTTTATTAGGTATTAAGGTTATGCTAGCCTCCTACAATGAGTTAGGGAATGCTGCCTCCTTTTTTTGACACACTGTGGATTAGTCCAAGAGATAATCTGTTACTAGGTTGCCTGGAAGAACTCTATCTGGTCTTGGTGTTTTCATTTTAAGGAAATTTTAAACTACAAATCCAATTTATTTAAATGTTATTCAAGTTCTTTATTTCTTCTTGCATCAATTTTGGCAAGTTAAATTTTCCCACAAATTTATCTATTTCATGCAACTTTAAATTTATTTGTATAATGTTTTATCTTTTTAATCTCTGTAGCTATCTATGGTTTTGTTTCCATTTTCATTTCTAACACTATTTATCTGTGCCATCTTTTCTTTGATCAGTCTTGCTGGGCATGTATCAACCAAAAGGAAGTTCAAGTTTTGGTTCCACTGGAAAGAATAAAAATTTATGACAAAAATAGAAATGAGAAAAAAATACTTTTTGCTTAAAAATAAAGATTTTTTGCTAGAAGTGTTTTGTACTTCGAGATTGTGCCACTGCATTCCAGCCTGGGTAATAGAGTAAGACTGTCTCAAAGAAAAAAAAATTTAAAAAATTTCATCCGAACAGGTACTGTACATTTTTTCTTGTCATTATTCCCTAAACAATACAGTGTAACAATTATTTACTGAGCATTTTATTAGGTATTATAAGTAATTAAGAAATGATCCAAAGTATATGGGGCAGGGCTCGGCATGGTGGCTCACACCTGTAACTGCAGCACTTTGGGTGACCAAGGCAGAAGGATCACTTAAGGCCAGGGTTCAAGACCAGCCTGTGCAACAAAGGAGACCCCCATCTCTAAAATAAATAAAGTATATGGGAAGACATGCAGGGGTTCAAGAACAGCCTGTGAGGCCTGGTGCAGTGGCTCTTGCCTGTAATTCCAGCACTTTGGGAGGCTGAGGTGGGTGGATCACTTGAGGTCAGGAGTTCAAGACCAGCCTGGCAGACATGGGGAAATCCCCTCACTACTAAAAATACAAAAATTATCCTATTTACACCTTCCAAAATTGTGGTTAATGTAGACCTAAATTTTATCCCACAAACAATCACCTGTCTCTCTACTTCTTTGAGACTCACAGATCATCTAAATCAAATTGGGAAAAGGGTAGAAATTCAATAAGATAAGATTGCTTGAACCAGGAGGAGGAGGTTGCAGTGAGCCAAGATCTAGACGGAGTCTCACACTGTCGCCCAGACTACAGTTTTTTGTGAGATCCTTGTCATTTATAAGTTTAGGGTTGTTGTTTTTTTTTTTTTGGTGCTGTAGCAGAGGTCTGTAATCTCAGCTACTCAAGAGGTTGAGGCAGGAGAAAGGCTTGAACCCAGGAGGTGGTTGCAGTGAGCTGAGATCATGCCACTGAACTCCAGCCTGGACGACAGAGCAAGATTGTCTCAAAAACAAAAGAAAACAAAACTGGCCAGCAAGGTGGCTCATGCCTGTAATCCCAGCACTTTGGGAGGCTGAGGTGGGTGGATCACTTGAGGTCAGGAGTTCAAGACCAGCCTGGCCAACATGGGGAAACCCTGTCTCTACTAAAAATACAAAAATTAGCCAGGCATGGTGGTGCACGCCTGTAATCCCAGCTACTCAGGAAGCTGAGGCAGGAGAACTGCTTCAACCCGGGAGGCAGAGGTTGCAGTGAGCCAAGATCATGCCAGTGCACACCAGCCTGGGTGGCAGAGCAAGACTCTGCCTCAAAAAAAAAAATAAAATAAATAAATGAAGACCAGCCTGAGCAACAAAGGCTCTTAAATCTCTTAAATATAAACTATATGGGGAGGACGTGCATAGTTTAAATATAAAGTATATAGGAGGACATTCATAGGTTATATGCAAAAACTACACCATTTTATAACTGGGACTTGACCTTTGATGGATATGGGATCCGCAGGATGTCCTGGAACCATCCATTACGGATACCCAGTATAAAGTATAAAGCGTACCTTTACATAAAATGAGAACAGTGCAAAGCCAAGGTAAAGGGATTAGAACAAACAAGACAATTTCTCCCAAGGGAGCAACCAGACTCCAGTCTCACTATATTAACCAAAATTGGCATATGCCATTCTTTGGCTCAAATGCCAAACGAATAACTGCCTATTTTTCTGGGTATAAAGGTTCTTTACAATCTAACCCTTACATCCCGCCTTATATCTAGAATCTACTCTCCACAAACTCATGCTTCAGCCATACTGCCCTATTCCTGCTGCCCATAAAAGTCTTACTCTTTCACACCTATAGATAGGTACATATTAAATAACAACTCCTTCCCTAGTAATGCATCCCTACCCCACACCTTTCCAGTGTCACCCTCTCCGCGTCCACATCAATTTGCATCGTGTTCTGATTCCCCTGACAGTTTCTTCCCCTTAGGGTGAATTCCTTGAGGGCAGGTCCCTAGCCCTTTTTTGTATCAAGTCTGTAGCACATTTGGATAATTAATGACCGAAACGTGAGTTTGGACCAGATGTTGAAGAAGGCAAAACAGCCAGTGCACATCCCGCGGCGAGTAGTGGGCTGTTATGTCCCTTCCGGCGGCAGGGGGAAGCCTCAGGGGAAATCTAACCACGATTTCCTGCAAAGATACGGAGAGTCCCTCCGCTCAACAGTGGCTTTTGTGAGGCTCTGCTTTCAGAGGAGGCGGAAACAGGACTCCTTCCCCCCAAGACTCAGTGACCTCCTCCGGGGTACGTTCTTACAGATGGGGAGGCGGAACACTCTCCTCGCTTACCTTAGCGGACACCGCTCACAACGCAGCAACGAGCAGACCAACTGGCTACCAGCGCCCGCGCTACCTCGGACGGGTGGCGTGGCTCCGCCCCTTGCCTGAGAGGATTGTGATTGGCCCACAGTAATCCCCCGGGAAAGAAGCGCAGCCAGCGCTTCTCTCTATTGGCCAGCCCCCTGAATACCCACGCATTCAAACGAGAACGCGGGCCGGGCGACGCCACTCAGCTTCCTACACCCTGAGGTTCAACCCTGAGACGTCATCAGGCGGTCCAAGTTCGGTTACAAAGTCGGCTCTGTCAGACCAAGGAAGGAGCTGGAAATCGTGTCTTAGGAAAAACAATGAAAGGAACCAGAAATATTTAATCTGGAGAAGAGAATACGTGGTAGCTGTCTTCCTTTACTTTAAATATTTTTCATATGGGATATTTTACTACTTCAGAGGACACATTTAAGGACAACGGATGAAAGAATAAGAGACGCAGAACTTAGCTCAATAAAGCATTCTATCAATTAAAACTCTGAGGAACCAACAGGTAAAAACGTAAGGGGTAGTGAATTCCTTCATCACTGGAAATGTTCAAGTGGCAGTTAGATCATCACTTGTTAGGGATAGTGCAGAAAGGATCCTTGCACTGGGTGGCAGTTTGAATAGATGGCTTTTAAACCGTCTTCCAACTCTAGATGCATGGTATACTTTCTGAACAAGGAAGAACCTTTTTATAGTTAAGCCAACCTTAACTTCTCAGAGCTGCCTCTGCCAGAGGCCAATGAGCGCTAAAGGATGGCGCAGACCTGACAATCTAAAGGACTAGCTGGAACTTGACTAGCCTTTGGGAATGCTGTGGCTGGAAAAACAAGCAAAAAGCCAACCCTCATCTGACTGCTCTCAGCTCACTGTGTAGCTTTGGAACAAAGGGGGCAATAATAGTAACTTATTACTATTACTACTATTATACTATTTGTTACTATTACTGGTAACGGAGTAATCAGTCTCTTTCTAAACTTGTAAACCAGTATAATTTTGGCCACTTAGTGATGTCTACATGTAGTCAAAATTGGTGTTAAGTGGCAACTGGCTCCCTATGACCATTGTGTGGTGTGTTTTCTCTCGAGACCCACATGTTCACTAGGACTCTGTGATGCTTCCGTGGGGTTGTTCACCTTAGTTGTAGGAATAAGCCAACTAAAGTAGTTTATTAATTATTATGAAGTTGTAAAACAATCAAGGAATCCCGTTCTTGTCCAGTCTAATTTCCAATTTGCTGTTGGGGTTTTGCATTTATTGTTAGCATTTACTCAGCATTTAATGAAGTGTTTTCTGTCACAATTGAGTTGCTCCTTATTTTACTACCGATGTGTTCTGTTTTAGTCCTTTCCAAACCTGTCTTTATTTTCTTCTGGCCCCTGCTGTAATTGTATTTCAATTACAGTTCTGTCTTCAGAACTGAAATTGATTAATTCCTTTGGTGGTTCTTTGAGAACTAGGTGTTAACAATGTCTCTTAGGAAAAGCAAGAGCTGTATTGAGTCTGGTGGAAAAGAGAGATGCTTTGATAAAACAAGTAAGTCCCTATAATTTTGGCAACGAGAGGAAAGAAAAAGGGTAGAAGGAAGAAAAGGAGGCAGAGAGGGAAGAAGAAAACGAAGGGAAAGAAAAAAAACAAGAACCCCATACACTTAGTGTACAATTTCCATTTGTCCACCAGAGGGGGGTATGTTAACTGGTTGGAATACAGGCCAGGCTAAAAGAGTTTCATAAACTTTTTACAGGTGTCATTGCTTTTTAAAATGGAGCATTGTAATGTTATAATTTCTTTAAGTGTAGAGGAGATATGAAAATTATTATTTTATAAAGGTTTCTTCACTTTAACAACACATCATTGCAGGCTTACTTAGTACTTATAAAAGTGTAAAAATTGTATTTTATTTGTTCACAGTATTATTTGTCAGGATTTACTTACTAGTATATGAAAAAATATTTCCTTTATTTTCATTTTTTTATTTTTTATTTTTTTTGAGACAGGCTCTCACTCTGTCCCCCAGGCTGGAGTGTAGTGATGCGACCTCGGCTCACTGCAACCACCACCTCCCAGGTTCAAGTGCTTCTCCTGTCTCAGCCTCCCTGGTAGCTGGGACTACATGCACCTGACACTGTGCTCGGCTAATTTTTGCATATATAGTAGAGCTGGGATTTCACCATGTTGGCCAGGCTTATATTTTCTTTAGAATAGCATACTTAGTCGGGTGCAGTGGCTCATGCCTGTAATCCCAGCATTTTGGGAGGCTAAGGCAGGTGGATCATGAGGTCAGGAATTCAAGACCAGCCTGACCAAGATGGTGAAACCCCATCTCTACTAAAAATACAAAAATTAGCTGGGCATGGTGACAGGTGCCTGTAATCTCAGCTACTCAGGAGGCTGAGGCAGGAGAATTGCTTGAACCTGGGCAGCAGAGGTTGCAGTGAGCTGAGATTGCATCACTGCACTCCAGCCCAGGTGACAGAGTGAGACTCAAAAAAAAAAAAAAAAAAATAGTATGCTTATAGCCAGGTGCACTGGGTCATGCCTGTAATCCCAGCATTTGGGGAGGCCTCAGGGGGCAGATTGCTTGAGTCCACAAGTTTGAGACCAGCTTGAATAACATGGCAAAAACCCATCTCTACCAAAAAATACAAAAATTGCTCAGGCATGGTGGTGCATGCCTATAGTCTCAGGTACTTGGGAAGCTGAGGTGAGATGATATCTTGAGCCCAGGAGGTCGAGGTTGCAGTGAGCTGTGATTGTGCCACTGCAAATCCAGAGTGAGACCCTGTCTCAAATATAAATAATAAAAGAATAATAAGCTAAAATTGACCCACTATAATAAAAGAATAGAGTACTTATTTAGGAAATTTAAATTACCATACTTGTTTCATGAGCTGATTATGTAAGTTATTCTCAGAAAGCCCCAGTTGGGAAGGATGTTTTAGAAAAAATATGATTTTGATTTGAAAAAACATTTCAAGTCATTATAGGTAGATGAATGTCTTCATGGCATTTGTTTTGGCTGAGCCTGTAAAATTAATTAGATTATAATAATTACTACTAATTTCGGGCCCGGCACGGCGGCTCACGCCTGTAATCCCAGCACTTTGGGAGGCCGAGGTGGGTGGACCATGAGGTTTAGAGATCGAGACCATCCTGGTCAACATGGTGAAGCCCCATCTCTACTAAAAATACAAAAATTAGCTGGGCATGGTGGCGCGCACCTGTCGTCCCAGCTACTCAGGAGGTTGAGGCAGGAGAATTGCTTGAACCCAGGACGTGGAGGTTGTGCTGAGCCAAGATCATGCCATTGCACTCCAGCCTGGGTAACAAGCGAAACTCCGTCTTAAAAAAAAAAATTATTACTACTTGCAATAATCATATAGCCAGAAGGTATATTTCTCTCTCTCCAAGTAGGTATGCACTTAAACTATCCAAAGAATTTAGCTATTTACACTTTTCTGTGAAATCTCCAAAGAAGATATTACACTCTTATTCCCACAGAAAAAAAAAGGAAAGAAGCAAATAAAATAGGTATAGTAAGAAAGTACTTCCGGCTTCCCAGAAATTCTTTATTTCCAGACTAAATTCTTGCTGAAATTTAAGCTCATGCTGGGCATGGTGGCTCACACCTAAAATCTCAGTACTTTGGAGGCTGAGGCAAGAGGACTGCTTGAGGCCAGGAGTTCAAGACCAGCCTGGGCAAAATAGCAAGACCCGTATCTACTTAAAAAAATAATAGTAATAAAAATAAAATAATTTTAGCCTGCATGGTGGCATGTGCCTATAGTCCCAGCTACTCAGGAGGTAGAGGGAGGAGGATTGCTTGAGCCTAAGAGTTTGAGCCTGCAGTGAGTTATGTTGGCACTATTGTGCTCTAGCCTGGATGACTCTGTCTCCAAAAAAGAAAGAATGAAATTTAAGCTCATATCTCTTGGGAAAGTAAGGATTTAACTTGGAGTGGGTCAATTTTAGCTTATTTAAAGAATTGGAACTAGGTATTTTTTGCTCCCTAATTCTGAATATGAAAAGAATGCAGCCAAAAAAAAAAATTATTGATCCTTGAAAAATCTACTCCAGTTTAAAAATCCTTATTAGAATATCAGTATGCCAGTAAAACATAGTTATATATAA
>NW_022436962.1:5935134-5970086 GCF_009761245.1 Sapajus apella
TGAGCAGCTATCATATACTAGAAACATAATATTGAAATGATCTATGAGTATTCTTACCTATTTGATTTAATACCAATTTTTCTTTCATTCTTTAGGGAGAGTTCTATTTGGGAGCTTGTGGGCAGTATTAATTATCAGCAAGAGGCTGAATTGGAATAAGAGGAGGTCGCATTGAGACCTGTTACAAAGTAACTCTCATGAATTTTATATATATATATATATACATATATATTATTATTAATTTTTTTTTTTTTTTTTTTTTTTTTTTTTTTAGACAGAGTCTTGCTGTGTCACCCAGGCTGAAATGCAGTAGCATGATCTTGGCTCATTGCAATCTCTGCCTCCTGGGCTCAAGCAATTGTCCTGCCTCAGCCTCCCCCGTAGTTGAGATTACAGGCACCCATCACTATGCCTAGCTAATTTTTGTATTTTTGGTAGAGGTGGGGTTTCACCATGTTGGCCAGGCTGGTCTCAAACTCCTGACCTCAAGTGATCTGCCCACTTTGGCCTCCCAAAGTGCTGGGATTACAGGCATAAGCCACCACGTCTGGCCAAAAATTTTTAATAGCAGTAAATGATGAGACATGACAAGTTCTATGGTGACCATAAATAAATGCATGTGGTAAGGAAAATGAGGTTATATAATGTATACATTATTATACCTTAATTATCTTTTTGTACATTGTTATTCATATCACACAGATGTGACATGAGGCTTAATTAGTATTTATAATGTATTTAAGAATACCCAACTAAATCATATAGCAAGTAGACACAGTATTATTATTATTATTATTATTTTATTGATACGGAGTCTTGCTCTGTCGCCAGGCTGGAGTGCAGTGGTACGATCTCGTCTCACTGCAACCTCCGCTTCCCAGGTTCAAGCGATTTCCCTGCCTCAGCCTCCCCAGTAGTTGGGACTACAAGCGTTTGCCGCCATGCCCAGCTAATTTTGTTTTTTTGTATTTTAGTAGAGATGGATTTTCACTGTGTTGGCCAGGATGGTCTTGATCTCCTGACATCATGATCCACCCATCATGGCCTCCCAAAGTGCTGGGATTACAGGCGTGAGCTACCACACCCAGCCAACACAGTATTATTAAACATAATAATTTTTACATTTATATGTCACTTTTCATTTGAGGCTTTCAATTTAATAATTAATTGTTTCCTTAATGTGTGATTTACACTTCATTTCAGGGGAAACTGGGGAAATTAAGGAACAGGCAAACTTTCACATGGCAGAATATAATATAAAGTTCCCCTTTACAATACCCCAATCATTTTGAAACATTTTTTAATGAAAAATTTTAAACATATAGAAAAGTTTAAATAATAATTGTATAGGTACTCTTTCATTTTGGGAACACATTTAATTATATTATGTTCAGGGCTAGTGCACTGGAGGTTATAGTTATTAAATCAGTCCGACTGGCTGGATGCAGTGGCTCATGCCTGTAATCCCAACACTTTGGGAGACTGAGGTGGGTAGATCTCTTGAGCCCAGGAGCTCAAGACTATCCTGGGCAACATGGTGAAACTGTCTCTATAAAAAAAAAAACAAAAGTTAGCCAGGTGTAGTGGCGCAGGCCTGCAGTCCCAGTTACTTGGGGCTGAGGTGGGAGGATGGCTCGAGCCTGTGAGGTTGAGGCTGCAGTGATCCATGAGCATGCCACTGCCCCCCACCCTGGGTAATAGAGTAAGACCCTGTCTTAAACAAAACAATCAGACAGATATATGTTTTATAACCCAGTCTTGGTGAATATAAAAATGTCCTATTTGCTACTTTAGGAATTTAGTATGCTTGATAGTATCTTTCTCTAGCTTTGAAAAAAAATATCATGGGCCAGGTACAGTGGCTTAGGGCTGTAATCCCACCACTTTGAGAGGTTGAGGCAGGAGGATTGCTTGTGTCCAGGAGTTCCAGACCAGTGTGGGCAGCATGGCGAGACCCTGACTCTACAAAAAAAAAATTAAAAAATAATAGGTGTGGGGGTGGACACCTGTAGTCCTAGCTACTCGGGAGGCTGAGGTGGGAGGATTGCTTGAGCTCAGGAGGTTGAGTATGCAGTGAGCCATGATGTGCCATTGCACTCAGCCTGAGTGAGACTGAGACTATCTCCGAAGAAAAGAAATTTAATAAAAATCATGGAAGACAACACATTTGTCTTGTAGGAATTTAAGATATATGAAAAGAGTAGAAGAGGAGGAGGGAGAGGTAAGAGAAATCATTTATTGGGATCCAATATATGCCAAAGATAGTACTAGGCATCCTTGCATGTATTATTTCATTTGATCCACACGACTACCCTGTGAGATATTATTCTCACTTACACGTAAGAAAAGTGGCTCAGAGAAGTCAAGTGATTTGTCTACGGCTGTGAATTCAATTTAAATTCAAAGCTTAAGCTCTTTTCACTACTTCTGAATGCATCATTTTCAAGATCTTTTCTGGGCCTAAAATAAGTGTCCATGCTGATAGTATTTATGTAAAACATGTAATACTGTGTATGTATGCTCCTCCTCCCCATGCACATTCACATTTACTGTGATTAATACACATGTTAATAACACTCTAGAATTAGAACTAGGACATAGATTCCAGTCGTTTAGGTACTTAATGTTTAGTTCTCCCCTCCAGAAAATAGGCATAATTACCGCCCCTTTTCCGCTCCAAGGGATTGATGAGATAATTAGGGAGCTAAGATTAGTTACTAGTCATAACAAGAATAAACTACAACTCCCAAAATGCCTAAAGGAAGAGGCTGACGCCAGTCCAGGAGACAGTCCCAGCTTTAGGGCAAAGGTGACCCCGCTGGGTCCGGTTGCTAAAGAGAGAGCCGCCGGTCCTCGCCTCTTTTCTGAAGCATCCAGGGATTTGTAGTTCCCTTACCACCATCAATTACCCTTAGGGCAGGCCTCTTACTACAAGTCCCGTGATGACCCGAGCCCGGGCAGTGCCTGCGTATTGAAGCCTAGGGAGCGTGCGGGCGGTGCTAGTGGCGGGAGGAGTAAAGATGGCGGCGCGTGGGTCTCCGCCCTCTGCTCCCGGCTGAAGCGCTCTGAGGGAGGTGGCAGCGGCAACCCGAGCCTCAACAGTAATTTAGTGTTGGTAGTTTCTGCAGCAGCAGCCGAGGCCGGAGCAATGGCGGAGCTGGAGCATATAGGAGGGAAGCGGGCAGAGTCGGCGCGAATGCGGCGGGCAGAGCAGCTTCGGCGCTGGCGGGGCTCACTGACAGAGCAGGAGCCTGCGGAGCGACGAGGCACGGGGCGGCAGCCGCTGACCAGGCGCGGGAGCCCCAGGGTCCGCTTCGAAGACGGTGCTGTCTTCCTGGCCGCCTGCTCTAGCGGGGACACCGACGAGGTGAAAAAGCTTCTGGCAAGAGGTGCCGATATCAACACTGTCAACGTCGACGGCTTGACAGCCCTGCACCAGGTAACTCCTGTCTCGATCTTAGAGGCGTCCAGCCTCCTACAGATGAGCCTTTGACCCTGCGAGCCGTCTCATGGGGAGTATCAGTGTTGCCGCCGAGTCTTCCTGCACGGACGCTGCCCTTTTGGGCTAGTCGGTTTCATCTTGGCCAGCTTTCTCCACTAATCAAGTCTTTTTCCCACCCCAGGGTCTCTACCTTTAGGAATAGTGTCACCCGGCTGCCTGGTCAGTGTTTGTATTTCCCTCCACCTACTTGTGTTGTCATGGTTACCGATGATTTTGTCCGTGCCTCTATCCCTATAGATTATCTTCACTTATGTCTGGTTGGCGTGCTTGCACACCGTGTCATTCATAGGCACAGTGTCATCTGTTGCCCTTTCAGAAAATTCAGTTCTCTTGTGTGTTCCCATTATAGACTATCTTAGATCACTTAGAGAGTGAAGCCTTATACTGCGTAAAGACAATCAGATCTCAAACTACACTCTCGTTTTGTTGATTTGTAGTACTTCAAAAACAGTTTGTGTCGCCTCTAAGCTATAGCTCCTAGAACACCCCGACCTCGTTGTTAGAGGTATCTTAACTTTCTTCTCAGCAGTGCTACCTCCCTGAGAGCTTCCTGTGGAGAACTAAGTTATTGAATTACTTCTGTCTGATACTTATGGAATAGCCTCTCTATTCTTCATTTTTTCTAAAGTGCTCTATAGAAATCCCATGCCCTATACATAGCTTTACTATATGGATTGTGGATGATCTGTGCTTGGTAACACCTTTACTTCTATCACCTAATGCAACAGTATTCTCTATCTACTGACTGTCATGCCTAACGACACCCTCTGTCCTCGAATGGAAGTTCATCAGTTATTTTGGTGAGCTGAGAGCCGGACACCCACTCTTAATCTTTCTTATTTTTCTTCTTCTGCCGTCTGTGCAAAGTGGATGTGTTGGCATGAGAATCCACTTCTAAGTAATAACTTTATGTCAGACCTCTTCCCTAAATATATTTAGCCAGTAGCTGAAAGTTACTTCTCACTATATTTGCAACCCTTCTCTCTCAGGTAGAAGAAACTTTTTCACCCTATTTTGTATTCATCTTTTTTTCTGCTCAGAATATTTCACCACCTAAGGTAGCAACCAATATTTGTAGAGTGCTTTGCTGTTTGAATTCATATGCTCTTATGAGTCTCAGCAGTGATCATTTGAAGCAGGTGTGGCAGGTAGTGTTGTTTTTCTCATTTTACAGATGAGGAAACTGAAGCTCAGGAAAATTCTTTGTGCAAAGTTAGAAAATAAAGAAGTGGCCCACAAGCATGGCTTTTTCAGATTTAAATCACCAGAGCTTTATGTCCCACTTAATAAAGAGCTGAATGTAAAATAAGATAAAATCTAAGAGAACCACGTTAAATTTTAAACCTTCAATTTCTGAACTCTTTGGGAAGGTTATTTTTTTATTTTTGGAGATGGAGTCTCACTCTGTTCCCCAGGCTGGAGTACAATGGCGCGATCTTGGCTCACTGCAACCTCTGACTTCCTGGTTCAAGCGATTCTCCTGCCTCAGCTTCTTGAGTAGCTGAGATTACAGGCGCCTGCCGCCACTCCCAGCTAATTTTTGTTATTTTAGTAGAAACAGGGTTTCACCGTGTTAGCTAGGCTGGTTTTGAACTCTCAACCTCAGACAATCATGTCCGCCTTGGCCTCCCGAAGTGCTGAGATTATAGACATGAGCCACTGCACCGGCTGAATTCTTATTTTTCAGATGTATTTGGGATATAAAGGCAATCGAGATCTGGATTCTGAAAGAAATCATTTCATGGGTTTATGGAGGATAAAGAAATACAATCCAGCTTTCTAGTCCATGTGTTCCTTTTTTGAATCACTTCTATCAAAGCATGGTTTTCTTAGTGTAACTCTGTAGCCTTGTTTCTTTTAAGGTGATGCTGCTAGCTGAGTTTGGTTCTTATCATGCACGTTTTACCATCACTGTGAGAAAAGCACCTTCTTTGAGGTCACTCGTGGTAGATCTCCTTTCCATACCAGATAACCATTTTTCTGAGGCCTTCTCTCAAGACTAACCACCTTGGTTCTTTTCCTTCTCTCTTACTATCACCCCAGATCGTGAAGTGCAACCTCTCTCAATTATATGCTCTTCACAGTCAGTAATATTTTTATTTATTTATTTATTTTTGAGATGAAGTCTTACTCTGTCCCCCAGGCTGAAGTGCAGTGGCATGATCTCGGCTCACTGCAACCTCCGTCTCCCAGGTTCAAGTGATTCTCCTGCCTCAGGCTCCTGAGTAGCTGGGATTGCAGGTGTGCCCTACCACACCCAGCTAATTTTTGTATTCTTAATAGAGACAGGGTTTCACCTTGTTAGTGAGGCTCTGACTAGCTCCTGACCTCAGGTGATCCTGACCTCAGGTGATCTGCCCACCTCGGCCTCCCAAAGTGCTGGGATTATAGGTGTGAGCTACCATGCCTGGCCTAGTAATTTCTTGAAATAAGAGAAGGTGATGACAGCTATGGATTTTTCTTTTAGCATCTGTAAACACACTATAAGCATTCGTTTCCACTTATAGGACTGACAAGGAGTTGAAGTGAACAGGTATACTTAAGCCTAGACAAATTCAGCTAAAAATTAAGCTGCTTAAAGATTTAAGATCTTCTGTTGAGAAACTATATCTTTGAATCAAGACAATGGGCCTTTATTGGTTTCAAAATATTGCAAGTCGGTTTCCAAAGAGTTACAATATGTTTCTCCATGACTTTGAGAAGTTTTTTTGTTTTGTTTGTTTTCTTTTGTTTTGGTTGTGAGTCAGTCTTACTCTGTCCCCCAGGCTGGAGTACAGTGGTATAATCTCGGCTCACTGCAACCTCCATTTCCCAAGTTTAAGTGCTTCTTGTGCCTCAGCCTCCCAAGTAGCTGGGACTACAGTTGTCCACCACCATGCCTGGCTATTTTTTATATTTTCAGTAGAGATGTGGTTTTGCCATGTTGGCCAGGCTGGTCTCAAACTCCCGGCCTCAAATGATCTGCCTGCCTCGGCCTCCCGAAGTGCTGGGATTACAGGCATGAGCCACCGTGCCTGGCCGATCTATTTTCAAATGTGAGACTGGAGCTGCTGGTAGCTGAACCACCTACTCTACAACCGATTCACCTGTGAAATGGAGAGTGAGTGGTACAATTATCTGAATTATTTATTTAAAATGTCCATCTTTTATACAAGCATGATATAAATTATCTGGATAATTGCTTCTTTTCTCTGTTTTGGCCATGGGCACTTGACCAACTGTGGATTATTGTCTTGGCTTGTTAGAAGAAGCCCCCAGATAATACTGGGGGACAATTTTTCTTCACCTCCTACAGCGACACAGTAGATAATTTGCATTGCAGCTTGTGGTGCCTTTCTGTTTCTTTTGACTTAGAGACCTTCTTTCTTGGCAGCCTTTGCTGAGACCACGAGGTGCTTGAGTCAAAGATAACAAGCTCCAGGGAGCCTATTAATAATACTTGAATTAGACTGGGATAAGAAGTATCTCAAAGGTTAGACCAACTCTGGTGAAAGCCTTGGAAACTGATGCAGGCTAAATTTCAGTGACTAAATTAAGATTTGGTGTGTATGCACGTGGTGTCCTAGAGTCCTTAATGAGCAAGGTATTAATCTGATTGTAGAACCCTTGAAAGCACGTGTTTGCTCACAAAGGCATTTCTGTTTCATTTGCGTATACACATTGTAAGGCCAGGAATATTTGTTAATAATTCTATGTGATCTAGTACTTTAAAACTTTTATTTATTAAGTTTGACTATTAGCACCTATATTGGTATCCTTAGCTTTATAGTCTTAGGTACTCTAGGCCTAGATACATGTGCTTAAAAACTGTAACTACCAAATTATTGCTGTTGTAAGACGCAAGTCCTTGCTTTCAGAAAAGAGATTTTTCTTTTGAGACAGAGTCTTGCTCTATTGCTAGGCTGGAGTGCAGTGGCCAATCTCCGCTCACTGCAACCTCTGCCTCCTGGGTTCAAGCAATTCTGCCTCAGCCTCCCAAGTAGCTGGGACTACAGGCGCGCGCCACTACGCCCAGCTAATTTTTGTATTTTAGTAAAGATGGGGTTTTACTATGTTGACCAGGATGGTCTCAATTTCTTGACCTCATGATCTGCCTGCCTCGCTCTCCCAAATTGCTGGAATTACAGGTGTGAGCCACCGTGCCTGGCCAGAAAAGGGATTTTTCTAGGATTCATTAAAATGAATGTTTACTTATTATATTGACTCTTAAATCTGTGCTGAGTGTGGTGAGGGATACTGGATGTCACTCACCATAGGTCTTGTTTCTTAGTGCAGTCTAATCAGTCTTCATCTGGAGGGCTACCAAGGAGATTAGAATAATTTCATGCTTGATTCAGAAATTCAGAGTGGTGGCCAGGCATGCTGGCTCACACCTGTAATCCCAGCACTTTGGGAGGCTGAGGTAGGTGGATCACAAGGTCAGAAGTTCAAGACCAGCCTGGCCAACATAGTGAAATCTCGTCTCTTCTAAAAATACGAAAATTAGCTGGGCGTGGTGGCATGAGCCTGTAGTCCCAGCTACTCGGAGAGGCTGAGGCAGGAGAATCCCGGTGGAGGTTGCAGTGAACCGAGATCATACCACTGCACTCCAGCCTGGGCGACAGAGCAAGCCTCCATCTCAAAAAAATTTAAAAAGAAAAAGAAATTCAGACTGGCTTTATAATGTACAGGGTCCAAATTTGGACCCTCAGGGTCACCCCATACTAGAATTCAATTTGTAGCGGAATAAGCCTTTGTCATTCTAGAGTTGCCTCAGTCTGACCCTGTAGCCTCAGGGAGGCTAAAATCACATATTTCTCAGGAAGAGAGATGATATAGGGACAAGTATGGGGAGGAGGATAGGCTGAGCAATTTATATTCAGACTGAGACAGAAGATGACCAAGATGACTAAGTGTTCAGTTCAATATAAAATAGTGTATTTTGTATGCTAACTTATACGGTAAAATAAAGCTTGTGCTTTTAACCTTTTCTCTTTTATTTTGAGTTTATTACTCATTCCTCTCGTAGTTCCATCTGCGAAGTTACTTTTGCCTTGCCCTGAATATTGATGAATTCTGCTTAGTGTCAGGACCCATGGCAACATAGGATTCAGAAACTCCTGTTTGCTCTGTTATTACTGTCCATCTAGAATAGTCATCTATCCTGAGTCATTTTAGTAGCTTACCTCTTCAAATTGCTTAATTAGTTGCATCAGACCATGTTGGACCTCAAAGCCATATTAGGAAATTTAGCTTTTTGTGTGTTCTTTTTGAAAGTATAGATAAAAATGACTTTCATTTGTTCCACCAAATTTGTTTCCCATTCTTCTTCTTCTTCTTTTTTGGTGATGGGGTCTCTCTCTGTTGCGCAGACTGGAGTGTGGTGGTGTGACCATGGATCACTGCAGCCTCAACCTCTCAGGCTCAAGTGATCCTCCCACCTCAGCCTCCGTAGTAAATGGGACTACAGGCACACCCCATCACACCCAGCTAATTTTTAAAATTTTTTGTAGACGAAGGGTCTCACTGTGTTGCCAGGGCTGGTCTTGAACTCCTGGGCTACAGTTCTGCCCCCTTAGCCTCCCAAAGTACTCGAATTATAAGTGGGAGCCACCACACCTGGCCTTTTCCCAGTTCTTAAATTCCTGCAGAATAACTGTATGTCACCATTTGGACTTTTAGAATCTTCTTCTCTGTGAGTATTTTGAAATAGGCAACCTGTCAATATATGTGGATTAAGCACAATTCTGCTGAAGGTAAGGTGTTGGACCTATCTTCTTGGTGACATAAAATTGTTTTTTTCTTTTTACATATTTTAAAATAAAGATATACTTTATATACAGTAAAATTCACTCTTTATAGTGTAGGATCCTATGAGTTTTGACAAATGCATACAGTTGTGAAACCACCACGATAATCAAGATGTAGAACATTGCCACTACCCTCAAGATTTTTTGTGCTCCTATGTAGACAGCTCCCCCCACCCTCAGCCCATGACAGTCATTCATCAGTTATTTTGTCTCTATAATCACAAGAAATGGAAGCTGAGGCAGGAGGATCATTTGATCTCAGGAGTTAGACCAGCCTGGACAACAATCCCTCTTTACAAAAAAATAAAATTAGCCAGGCATGGTGGTGCATATCTGTAGTTGCAGCTACTTGGGAGGCTGAGGCTGGAGGATAGCTTGAGTCCAGGAGTTGGAGGCTGCAGTGAGCCATGATCATGCCACTGCATCCCAGCCTGGACGACAGAGCAAGACCCTGTCTCTGAACAAACGAGCCACCGTGCCTGGCCTAGAGTAAAGTTTTTGATATTTGAATAATATGCTGTTATTTACATGTGTCCTATGTTTTTCTCTTTAGAGGTTTTCTTGGATTCTTAATTAACAACTAATATTGAACGTCTAAATGGTAGATTGTAAGCCTGCACTAGGGTATATATGTGGTATAGTTTCTGCCCTCAAGGAACTAACAGTCAGATTTGGAGACAGATAAAGTGATTACTTTTAGCATTCTAAATTCTGTAATACCCTTGAAAGGATTTTTTCCTGAGTGGAAGGACAAAGGAAGGCAGTCCAGGATGGTAGAGCAGCATGGGCAAATTAATAGGACTGAGTGTGGTGTGTAGGCAGAGGACACTGGGAAATCATACTGGATGTGTTTGAAGGGTTAGAGATAAGGGAGAGTGGGGGTGACATTCTAGAGGGCTCTGAACATCAGACATCTGGCTAAGGAGGCTTAATGGACTCCTTATTAGAGACTTTTTGTGGGTTTGAGCAGGGTCACTACCCAACAAAGTAGTATTTTGGGATTCTGAAGCAGCGCTTGGATTTCTGAATGAATGGAGAGACAGAGTTGAGAGTACCAGCTGAGTGAATGGAAATGAGAAGAAAGAGTAGTACAATTCTAGCTTTTGAGTCTGAAAGAATTGTGTTATTCAGGCAAAAGTAGTATTCAGTCAATGATTAGACTGAGGTATTCTTAAGACGTACAAGTAGAAATTTCCTATAGGCACTGTGCATGGTGGCTAATGTCTGTAATCCCAGCACTTTGGGAGGCCAAGGTAGGAGGATTGCTGGAGACCAGGAGTAGACCAGCCTGGGCAATGTGGTGAGACCCTATCTCTCCAACCCACTCCCCCCAACCCCCGCAAAAAAAAGAAAAAATTAGCCAGGTATGGTGGTGCACACATGTGGCCCCAGTTACATGGGAGGCTGAGGTGGGAGGATCACTTGAGCCTAGGAGGTTGAAGCTGTAATGAGCTGTGTTCACACCACTGCACTCCAGCCTGGTGACAGAGCAAGACTGTGTCTCAAATAAATAAGTAAGTAAATATCCTATTGGCACCTATGTGACTGAAGGCTAGTCACTTTCTTGTCTATGCTCCAGTTTTGTCATATTTGTGACAAGACACTTGATTTTAGCATAAAGGTGAGAGTTGAAGTAATGAGTGAAAGAGGAGGGGGAGAAAATATATAGAGAAGAACAGAAAACACAAGTAGCTGGTAGGCAGAGAATGCAGAAATTCAAGTTAGAACCGTTGGAAGATGTGGTAGGTTGACTAATGGTGCCCCAAAGATGTCTAAGTTCTAATCCCCAGAACATGTAAATATGTTACCTTACATGGTAAAAGGGACTTTGCAGATGTGATTAATTTAAGGATCTCGAGATAAGGAGATTAGCCTGGGTTATCCAGGTGAGCCCAATATAAGCAACCATTTAAGAGGGAGGCGAAAGGCCGGGTGCGGTGGCTCACGCCTGTAATCCCAACACTTTGGGAGACTGAGATGGGTGGATCACCTGAGGTCAGGAGTTCAAGACCAGCCTGGCCAACATGGTGACACCCTATCTCTAAAAAAAAAAAAAGGGAGGCAAGAGAGCAGAATCAGAATAGGAGACATGATGAAGGAAGCAAGAGATTGGCAGGATTCTAGGAAGGGCCTGTGAGCCAAGGATGCAGGTGGACCCTAGAAGCTGAAAAAGGGAAGGAAGTAGGTTCTTCTCTCAGATCCTCCACGTAAGGAACCAGGCCTGCCAGCAATTTGACAACTCAGCCCAATGAGACTCAGACTTTTTTTTTTTTTTTTTGAGACTGAGTTTTGCTCTTGACGCCCAGGCCAGAGTGCAGTGGTGTGATCTTGGCTCACCGAAACCGATGCCTCCCGGGTTCAAGTGATTCTCCTGCCTTAGCCTCCTGAGTAGTTGGGATTACAGGCGCCTGCCACCACGATCAGCTAATTTTTGTATTTTTGGTAGAGACAGGATCTCGTCTTGTTGGCCAGGCTGGTCTCAAGCTCCTGACCTCAGGTGATCCACACGCCTTGCCCTCCCAAAGTGCTGGGTTTATAGGCGTGAGCCACTGTGCCAGGCCCTGATTTCAGGCTTCTGACCTCCAGAATGCTATGATAATAAATTTGTGTTGTTTTAAGCGACTAAGTTTATAGTAATTTATTACAGCAGCAATGGGAAACTAATACAGAGAAGAACCGACAAACAGTGATATTGAGGTATTTCAAGGAATGGATGGTAAATGGTATAAAAGGAAATTGAGGAGAAGGCCTGTAAAAAGACTGTTGGATTTGATCATTTAAACTTTAAAAGTGCAATCCCAGTAGAGATATTCTTAAAGACTTTTGTGGAGGTTATATGCAGTTTTTTTGTATTAAGGATAACTTGTCTTTCTGTTGACTTTTCGGAAGAAAAATATAGATTTTCCATCAGTATGATTGTAATTTAAATGAAGGGCCCAAAATATACGATAAGACACTTTAAAAGCTGATTTCTGGCTAGTTCAAGTGGTGTCATTATTCATGAGTTAAGAATATTTTAGGATATTAAACCTGACAGTAGGGGCAAGAAGGTTATGTCCCTATTACTGATGGCTGATTCTCTAGTTTATTTTACTTCTCAATCTAGTTTGGCCCATTTCCCACTCATTAGCACTTTCACTGGAAGGCAGCCTTGGGAGAATAGTGATAGGGAGGTTAGTACCAATAAAGAGTTGAGTGTCTACTGTGTATCTGATTCTGTGCTTTTTGTTACTTTTTCTTAGCAGTAGATACACTTTAGAAACTAAATTGAATTTTGGGAATGGTCTCCAGAATAGTTGGTTACTATTATCACTTATAGGAAGTTGGCTACATAGCGATTTTCTGTTCCAGCATTCTGGCTCTTGAGGGGTGTCAGGGGAATACTGTGTTTATCAATATTTGAGACTATTTTATGCTTATGGATGAGAATTACATTGATATCTTCTCTAAGATGGTGAAAGAAGGAGGTTTGGGATGTCTAATAAATCTTTAATGGTTCAACATAGTAATAATAAATACAGATTAAGATCTTGGCCCAGAATGTTATATAGAACAAGGATCAAAGTCTCATTTGGATTGCTAATTGAATGCTTGCCCAATTAGTTGATGTTGTTGTTTTTGTTTGTGAATATGTTGGGGTTTTTCCTGCTTTTGAAGTGTAATTTAAAAAAATTGTTTCTTAAACTTCTGATCTTAGATTGTAACCAGTTTGAGTAAATTTTGGGGGCTTAAAGTTTTATCAGGCATGCAGAGTGTGTTTGTTTCATTATGAGATTCAGTTGAAAAACTGAAGCTTTGGACGGGTGTGGTGGCTCACACCTGTAATCCCAGCACTTTGAGAGGCCGAGGCGGGCAGATCATAAGGTCAGGAGATCAAGACCATCCTGGCTAACATGGTGAAACCCTGTCTCTACTAAACATACAAAAAATAGCTGGGTGTGGTGGCATGTGCCTGTAGTCTCAGCTACTCAGAAGGCTGAGGAAGGAGAATCGCTTGAACCCCAAAGGCACAGGTTACAATGAGCCGAGATCATGCCACTGCATGCCAGCCTGGGCAACAGAGCAAGACTCCATCTCAAAAAAAAAAAAAAAAAAGGAAGAAAGGAAAACTGAAGCTTCAGTTTTAAGTATTGGAAATTTATTTGCATGTGGTTTTTAATGAAATATTCTACTTTGTTGTAGGTATGGAATAGGTTTATATAAAAATTTAGAAATGATTTTATATTTAGTATGCTTAAATGTTATAACACAATAATAATCTGTTAGAATATTACTTTAATGCAAATTTGGGGAAGCATTTTATGGTACTATGCTCTAAATATTCATTATATATCTGGCATGAACCCTGGCTTTTCTGTATGAATTATCGGTCTAGTGACCCTTTTTTTTTTTTTTTTTTTTTTTTTTTTTTTTAAAAGCTTTTTATTGTGGAATATTTCAAAATAGAAGATAAAAAAGTAGAGAATGGTATAATGAATTCTCAAAAGTAATCAACTTACGGTCAATCTCATTTCATTTATAGAAACTCATCTAAAGCATACTGGATTATTTTATAGCCAATCCTAGATATCACATAATTTTTTTTTTCTTTTTCTTTTTCTTTTTTTTTTTTTTTTTTGAGACGGAGTTTCACTCTTGTTACCCAGGCTGGAGTGCAATGGCCTGATCTCGGCTCACCGCAACCTCCGCCTCCTGGGTTCAGGCAATTCTCCTGCCTCAGCCTCCTGAGTAGCTGGGATTACAGGCACACACCACCATGCCCAGCTGAATTTTTGTATTTTTTAGTAGAGACGGGGTTTCACCATTTTGACCAGGATGGTCTCGATCTCTTGACCTCGTGATCCACCCGCCTCGGCCTCCCAAAGTGCTGGGATTACAGGCGTGAGCCACCGCGCCCGGCAATTTTTTTTTTTTCTTAAGACAGAGTCTCACTGTGTTGCCCAGGCTGGAGTACAGTGGCACGATCTCGGCTCACTGCAACCTCTGCCTCCCAGGTTGAGGTGATTCTTCTGCCTCAGACTTCTGAGTAGCTGGGATTAAAGGTGTGCACCACCCTGCTAATTTTGTGTGTGTGTGTGTGTGTGTGTGTGTTTTTAGTAGAGACAGGATTTCACCATGTTGGTCAGACTAGTCTCAAACT
Organism: Sapajus apella; assembly: GCF_009761245.1. Lineage (NCBI taxonomy): Eukaryota > Metazoa > Chordata > Mammalia > Primates > Cebidae > Sapajus > Sapajus apella. Next base: position 5,949,566 of record NW_022436962.1, read on the forward strand.
CCTGACCTCGTGATCCGCCTGCCTTGGCCTTCCAAAGTGTTGGGATTACAGGCGTGAGCCACTGTGCCCAACCCGACGCCTCCCCACCCCGCTTTTTTTTTTTTTTTTTAGACTGAGTTTCGCTGTTGTTGGCCGGGCTGGAGTGCAATGGCATGATCTCGGCCCACTGCAACCTCTGCCTCCCGGTGTGTCTTAGTCTCCCAAATAGCTGGGATGTGCCACCATGCCCGGCTAATTTTGTATTTTTAGTAGAAACAGGGTTTCACATTTTGGCCAGGCTGGTCTCGAATTCCTGACCTCAGGTGATCCACCCACCTCAGCCTCCCAAAGTGTTGGGGTTACAGGCATGAGCCGCTGTGCCCAGCTTATGTTTTATTTGTAAATATTTCAATATATATCTCTAAAAGGTAGAAATTTAAATAAAAACAATCAGCCGGCCGAGCATGGTGGTTCACGCCTGTAATCCTAGCACTTTGGGGGGTCTGGTGGGTGGATCACCTGAGGTCATGAGTTCGACACCAACCTGGCCAACATGGTGAAACCCTGTCTCCACTAAAAATACAAAAAATTAGCCGGGCTTGGTGGTGCATGGCTATAATCCCAGCTACTTGGGAGGCTGAGGCAGGAGAATCGCTTGAACCTGGGAGGCAGAGGTTGCATTGAGCCGAGATTGCACTACTGGGCTCCAGCCTGGGTGACAGACCGAGACTCCATCTCAAAAAAAAAAAAAAAAGAATAATTCACAGTTTCGATGGGTGTGGTGGCGCATGCCTGTAGTCCCAGCTACTTGGGAGGCTGAGGCTGGAGGATCGCTTGAGTCTAGGAGTTCTGGGCTGTAGTGGCTGTAGTGTCCACACTAAGTTCGGCATCAATATGGTGACCTCCTGGGAGCAGGGGCCCACCAGGTTGCCTAAGGAGGGGTGAACCAGCCTAGGTTGGAAACGGAGCAGGTCAAAACTCCCATGCTGATCAGTAGTGGGATCGTGCCTGTGAATAGCCACTGCACTCCAGCCTGGGCAACATAGCAAGACCCTGTCTCTTTAAAAAAAAAAAAATAATAATTCACAATTTCATTAGTATACCTAGAAGTCAAAATCTTGTTCCTTAAAATTATATTTTAGCAGTGTTTAAATTTCCCTGATTGTTCACAGGTGTGTGTGTGTGTGTGTTTTAACAGTTGGTTTATTCAAGTCATGTTTCAAATAAGGTCTGTTTTGATTAATATGTATTTTAATCTTTGGTTTCCTCCTCATTTTCTCCTCTTACCTTATTTGTTGAAAAACTGGGTCGTTTGTACTTTAGAGTTTCTCTATAACCTAGACGTTTCTGACTGCTTGCTTGTGGTATTAATATGTTCTTTTGTCCCATGTCTTTTCCGTAAACTGGTAATTAGAGATTAGATCTGAATCAGGTTCAAATTTTTTGGTAGAAGTACATCATAAGTGGTGGTATGTACTTCCATGAGGAGGCAAATAATGTCAGGTTATCTCTCTCTCTGTAATTAGTGGCCATTAAGGGCCTGCAAAAATTTTGAACTTTGAAGCCAGTCTTGACTAGACCTGAATTCTATTAATTAATTAGTTAATTATTCAAGTTATCATCACATCACAAGAAGCTCCTTGTGTTGAGCTTCTAATTGGTTTACCAGTGATCAGCTTAAAAACCTTAAATTGACTGGGCACAGTGGCTTACACCTGTAATCACAGCACTTTGGGAGGCTCAAGCGGGTCGATCAGCTGAGATCTGTTGTTTGAGACCAGCTTGGCCAACATGGTGAAACCCTGTCTCTACTAAAAATACAAAAATTAGCTGGGCATGGTGACAGAAACCTGTAACCCCAGCTACTTGGGAAGCAGGAGAATCGTTTGGACCCGGGAGATGGAGGTTCCAGTGAGCCGAGATTGCGCCATTGCACTCCAGCCTGGACAACAAGAGTGAAACTCTCAGAAAATAAATAAATAAAAATAAATTGTGAATAAAATGGTTAACATAGGTTGAGTGTATTGACTGTCGCAAGGCTTGACAAGGTGTCCAATGTTTAAATTAGTAATACCCTCCATATGTGAATATTTTCAGTGCTTGGCAAAGGAGTAAACACTTTCTCTACTGTCATTTTATATCTTTACCATTAACTCTTAACTGGAGTTCCCTGTATTAGTCTGTTTTTGTTGCTATAAAGGAATACCCGAGACTGGATAATTTATAAAGAAAAGAGGTTCAATTGGCTCACAGTTTCTGCATGCTATAAAGGAAGCATGATGCCAGCATCTACTCCTGGTGAGGGCCTGGGGAAGCTTACCATCATTGCAAAAGGCAAAGGGGAAGAAGGTGCATCACATAGTGAGAGCAGGAGAAAGAGAGAGAGGTGGGAGGTAATACTCTAAACAATCAGCTCTCATGTGAATTATCAGAGCAAGAACCTGTCATTGCCATGGAGAGGACACCAAGCCATTCATGAGGGATCTGCCCCTATAACCCAAACATTTCCCACCAGGCCGCATTCCCTACATTGGGGATCACATTTCAACATGAAATTTGGTGGGAAAAAATATCCAAACCATATCATTGCCCTTATTTTGAAGTATTTTTCAGAATTCCGGTTCAGTAATATGGTTTCTTGTTCCCTAAGGCAGCTGCCAGCTGGCAGTTGAGGTCCATTATGAAAGAAAACTTCAAAGGGAAGGCTCCAAAGAAAACTAAAGACATAAAAAGTAACGAGACCCGCTTTATAAGGGAGAAGATAGGAAGAGTGTCCATTCTAGCTACATTAGTTTTGAGCAGTCCACTATGGAAAAATGAGGTGCTTGTCTTAGAAAATGGAAGTGACATTAGGGCATTCATATGGAGATTTGGGTTGGCTGGCTTTTGTTATGCTCTTTGAGGCCTAGGAGAAATTAGCCCTTCCAATTGAATGTGAATTTCACAGTGGGATGTATGGTTTTATGAACTGTTTTATTTATATTTGGGCCTTTCAGGTGAGGCAGGTTACTTTTTTTTCTGCTACTTGGCAACATTTTTGCCAGGTTTCTTTTTTTAGTGATTTTTATTTTTTAGAAGTTGGTTGGCCTAACTATGAAATGTGGCATTTTAAAATGCCAAAACAGATTGTGTTTGGGTCCTGTGGATGTAGCTTCACTGTTTTATAATTATGCCTCTTGTATTGATTTTCCTCCCCATGTTTAAATTGTTCCTCCTTGACAGTAAATAGCATGAAAAATGAGGTGAAAAGAATAATTCACCTCATTGTAAATCACTAGGGGTAATGGAAAGTAATTTTGAAGGATGATCAAGCTGCCCTCCATCTGTTGAGAATCATTTCACCTGTTGGAGACTTCTTATAGCACAAGGACTCTAGTGAGGAGCCCCATTTATTCATACTTCACAATTGCCATAGAGGGCTAGTATTAGGAGAATTTGACTGCTGGAAATCTAAGTGCTTAATAGATATTTTTTAAAGCACGTAACATATTTATGACTGGCGCCAGTTTTCAGCTTACAGTGGAAACTGTTTGCCTTGCTTCAGCTCTGTGTGTGCTATAGCCAGTCCATGACAGGATCATCAAGGCTCAAGGTTTTGTTTTGTTTTGTTTTTTTAATAAGGAAATAACTTTGAAAAATTATGAATTTAATTTTTCTGCCATTACCTAAATTATTGCAAGAAGGTTATCTTCGTTTTTCTTAAATGTTCTTTCTGTCCCATCTCTATAATGCACTTCTGTAGTTTGAATGTCTTATTTATTTAATTTTGAGACAGAGCTTCCCTCTGTCACCCAGGCTGGAGTGCAGTGGCACCACCTCAGCTCACTGCAACCTCTGCCTCCTGGGCTCAGGCGACTCTCGTGCCTCAGACTTCTGAGTAGCTGGGATTACAGGGGTGCACCACCATGCCCGGCTAATTCTTGTATTTTTAGTAGAGACAGGGTTTACCATGTTGGTCAGGCTGGTCTCGAACTCCTGGCCTCAAGTAATCCACCCATCTTGGCCTCCCAAAGTGCTGGGATTGCAGGCGTGAGCCACCACACCCGGCCTGTAGTTTGAATCTTTTAACAGTCAAATGGTCCCTTATTAATTTGAGGGGCACATTTGTATTGAGCACTTTCTGGATGCCAGATACTGTAGTGTACTGGGATACAGAGATGGCATACAACTGTGCTTTGCTCTCAGGCATCCCAGTTACTGACAAACTCATCAATTTAAAGATATAGTCTGGTCTGTATTCTTGTACTTCATGGTGATCCTATTTCTTATTAATCTGTTCATAGTAAAAGTGGAGAAAAGGGTATTGATCATTATCTTCACATTTATCTTTGTATATTTTAAGATAATCAAGACCTCGAACTTTTTTCCTCAAGTGATCTGCCTGCCTTGGCCTCCCAAAGTGCTGGGATTACAGGTATGAGCCACTATACCTGGCTCATTTTATTAATACAAATGAGAAATATGAGGCCTAGAAAAAAGCTAAAGGAATACCGTAAGCATGTTACAGAAATAAGATATAATGCAGTGTTCTAAGGCTGGGCATGGTGGCTCACGCCTGTAATCCCAGCACTTTGGGAGGCTGAAGCGAGTAGATCACAAGGTCAGGATTTCAAAACCAGCCTGGCCAAGATGGTGAAACCTAGTCTCTACTAAAAATACAAAAATTAGCCGGGCCTGGTGGCAGGTGCCTGTAATCCTAGCTACTCAGGAGGCTGAGGCAGAGAATTGCTTAAACCCAGGAGGCAGAGGTTGCAGTGAGCTGAGATCATGCCACTTCACTCTAGCCTGGGTGACAGTGAGACTCCGTCTCAAAAAAAAAAAAAAAGAAATGTTCTATTTATCAAATTTCTTCTTTGATGTTTTTTTCTATCTATGGAAATGTAGTTATTTGCCAATTATTAGTACTTTGAGAAGAGGCACAATGTGCTCTAAATTCTTTTGAAGAACTTTTGAAGAAGGATAATACCATATAGTTGTATTTCTCTTTCAAAAATTTACAAGTAATAGAAACATCGGGGGTAATTATTCATGTTCCAAGAGAATTAATGTATTGATTCTATTAAGAATTTGTTTTACATTTGACTTATTCATCTCTATATTTATCTACTACTAAGCAACATGATAACATTACAGGGCCTTACTCTTGTCACCCAGGTGAGAGTGCAGTGGCACAATCATGGCTCACTACAGCCTTGACTTCCATTCCTCCTGCTTAATTTTTTAATTTTTGTAGCGATGAGGTCTCACTGTGTTGCCCAGGCAGGTCTTGAACTCCTGGGCTCAAGCAGTCCTTCCATCTCACCCTCCCAAAGTGCTGGGATTACAGGCATGAGCCACTGAGCCTGGCCAGCAAAATTCTTTAAAACAAAAAACAATTAGTACAGATACCACCTTAACATTTAAGTTTTTTCTTTGTTCTTTTTTAGGCTATCCTAGTTTTTGCAAATATTTTAACATAGTTGAACTCATGGTGTGTTACAATTATCCTGAGTACTGTGTCCAAGCTCATGCTTGTAATTTCAGCACCTTGGGGTGCCAAGGTGGGCGGATCACTTTGAGGCCAGGAATTTGAGACCAGCCTGGGCATTTTTAGACATACGGAAATATTTTGTCTGAAAAAAAGTCAAGTGTTGTCTCCCGTAGTTGTGGCTACTCAGGAGGCTGAGGCAGGAGGATTGTTTATGCCCAGGTGGTTGGCCAAGATTGCACCGCTGCATCTCAGACTGGGTAACAGAGTGAGACTGTCTCTAAAAAAGGAAAAAAAAATACTGTTTACTAAGTGCACTTTATACCAAGTGTTGCTATGCATTTTGCTTTTTAAACATTATCTTTACATCAACAGCTCTACCAAATAGGTGGTTTATTCCATTTAGTGATGAGAAGGAAGAATCAGAGAAGGTAATTTGTCCTAACCTAGGGCTCACAGGTCATGCTGGTATTTAAACTCAGATCTGTCTGACTCAGAAGCTTTTAGTCTTCTACCTAGGTTGTGCTTGTTTTCTGAAATCCAGGCTCACCAGCACTTTGGGAGGCTGAGGCAGACAGATTGCTTGATCTCAGGAGTTCAAGACTAGCCTGGGCAACATAGCAAAACCCTATCTCTACAAAAAATACAAAAATTACTTGGGCATGGTAGCATATCCCTGTAGTCCCAGCTACTCAGGAGGCTGAGGCGGAAGGATCACCTGAGCCTGGGAGTTTGGGGCTGCAGTGAATTGTGATTGTACCACTACACTCTAGCCTAGGTGACAAAGTAAGACCCTGTCTCAAAAAAACAAAACAAAACAAAAAACCTCTTAGAGACATAGTTTTATAGAGGTCGGTTTCTTTTAGCATTCCATTGCTAACAAGATTTTTATGTTATCAGAATTCTGCACCTGCTCAGTATGAAATAATACCTAAAGCATTGCTTTCCTACCTCCTTCATGTCATAGTGTACACAGAAAATGACATTTGTATAACATCCCTGGTAAATTAGAGGATATTTGTGAATTTGATATAAAAATTCATTGTCGCTGGGTGTGGTGGCTCATGCCTGTAATCCCAGCACTTTGGGAGACTGAGACGGACGGATCACTTGAGGTCAGGAGTCTGAGACCAGCCTGGCCAACGTGGCAAAACTCCATCTCTACTAAAAACACAATTATTGGCCGGGCGCGGTGGCTCAAGCCTGTAATCCCAGCACTTTGGGAGGCCGAGGCGGGTGGATCACGAGGTCAAGAGATCAAGACCATCCTGGTCAACATGGTGAAACCCCGTCTCTACTAAAAATACAAAAAATTAGCTGGGCATGGTGGCGCGTGCCTGTAATCCCAGCTACCCAGGAGGCTGAGGCAGGAGAATTGCCTGAACCCAGGAGGCGGAGGTTGCGGTGAGCCGAGATCGCGCCATTGCACTCCAGCCTGGGTAACAAGAGCAAAACTCCGTCTCAAAAAAAAAAAAAAAAAAAAAACAAACACAATTATTAGCCAACATGGTGGCACATACCTGTGATCTCAGCTACTCGGGGGGCTGTGACGGGAGAATTGCCTGAACCGGGGAGGCGGAAGTTACAGTGAGCCGAGAACACACCACTGCACTCCAGCCTGGCTAAGAGAGCGAGACTCCGTCTAAACAACAACAACAAAAATCCATCCCGTTTTCTTAATACAGTCATCATAAGAAAATGCATTAAAAATCAGACATCGAAGAATAGAATAAAAAATATCTGAACAATAGATTAAGAAGTAACAATCAAGAAACTACAAAATTATGTTTGTTTATTTTTTTGAGATATAGTCTCACTCTGTCACCAGGCTGGAATGCAGTGGCGTGATCTTGGCTCACTGCAACCTCTGCCTCCCGGGTTCAAGCGATTCTTCTGCCTCAGCCTCCCGAGTAGCTGGGACTACAGGTGCGTGCCACCACATCCGGCTAATTTTTTGTATGTTTAGGAGAGACGGGGTTTCACCGTGTTAGCCAGGATGGTCTCGATCTCCTGACCTCATGATCTGCCCACCTTGCCCTACCAAAGTGCTGGGATTATAGGCGTGAGCCTCCACACCCGGCCTCAAAATTGTTTTATTTAGGAACGCCTAATAATACCAGATGTATTTATTAGTAATGGTGATGTTGGTGATTATAATACGATTCATGACAAACATACATATAGAAATAGTGGAGAGATTAGAGCAAATTAAATAGAAAACGTCTTTTACATATGTGTGCAAAATGTAGAACCTCATTGATGTTAAACAATGTAGACTAAAATAAAAATATAGACTAAAATGATTCAACAGAAAGATCAAGAGAAGGAGCTATTTCATGGAGTCAGTGTACTGTGCCATATGCATAGTTTTATGTACCAAAACTATGGCACATAAGTGGTTCCATATAGTGGAGTCACGTGCATAGTTTTCTGTACCAAAATTATAATTAGAAAGTTTATGTAGAGAACCATATGAATTAAATATAACTTTACCCATCTTGATTTTTAGTTGGTTGCAAAACATTTTTAATACAATACAGAATTTCATTCAGAATACCTTTTCATTACACTTATAAGCCATTTTAGAACAATAAATGATTGGGAAGATCTGATATAAAGCCCTTATTGATAGTAAGCATTTGGTAAATATTGACTATTATTATGTTGAGTTAGTAAAACAAAGTGGTTAAGATTATGAGCTTTGGAATCAGACATACTTAGTTTCTAATCCTGGTTTTGCTACTTACATAAGCTTTATGTAAGCTGTCTGTGCACAGTGCCTTATTCTTAGTAGGCATTTAGGTGATTTTCTTTTAAACTAAGATGAGGATAAAAATCTTTGATGAGTCTTACTGTGACCTACCAGACACTGTATGATCTGATCCCCCCTTAGCTCTCAGAATTTGTCGTTCCCTTGTGCAACCCATTCCAGTCACATTAGTGTCCTCCATGTTTCTCAAAAACTCTAGTTGCTAGGAATAGATGCTTAGGGTCTCGCATCTGTTTTTCCTTCTGCCTGGAATGCTATTCCATCAGATACACACATGGCTTGCTTTTTTACTTTCTACAGGTCTTTACTCAAATGTCACCTTTGCAGTGAAGCACTTCCTGGCCATCGTATCTAAAAATTTCAGATGAACTTTCCTCACCTTCTCATTTTTAAAAATTGAGGTAAATTTTACATATAGTAAAATGCCTAGAATTTAAATCTATAGTTTGATGGATTTTGACAATGTATACAACCATGTAACTAATATGGTTTTGATATTTCTCCCACCGAAATCTCATGTTGAGATGTAATCGCCAATGTTGAAGGTGGGGCCTGGTGGGAAGTGTGTAGGTCATAGGGGAGGGATAGTGAGTGCAGTCTCAGGAGATCTGATCATTTAAAAGTATGTGGCACCACCCCCGCCAACCTTGTTCCCATTCTCACCCTGTGATGTGCCTGCTCCACTTCACCCTCCACCGTGAGTGAAAGCTCCCTGAGGCCTCCTGAGAAGCCAGGCAGAAGTTAGTGCCATGCTTGAACAGCCTGCAGAACTATGAAATAATTACATTTCTTTTCTTTATAAACTAGTCAGCCTCAAGTATTTCTTTATAGCAAAACAAGAATAGCCTAATGTAGTAACCGTCACCCAAATCAAGAAATTGGACATTTTTGTCTCCTTTGAAAGTTCTGCCCACACCCCTCCATCCTCCCTCAGGCCACCACTGTTACAATTTCTATCATTCTAGAATTAGTTTTGGCTATTATCTTTATTGAATATTTTATATATAGCCATATAAAATGCCTTTCAGTAAGTTAACCATTTTATTTTGAGATGGGGCCTTGTTCTGTCACACAGGCTGGAGTGCAGTGGCACAATCATGGCTTACTGCAACCTTGAGCTCCTGGGCTCAAGCCATTCTTCCACCCCAGCCTCCTGAGTAGCTAGGACTACAGGAATGTACCACTATGCCCAGCTATTTTTATTTTTTGTAGAGACAAGGTCTTGTTTATGTGGCACAACTTGTGGCCTCAAGAAATCCTCCCATGTCAGCCCCAACAAAGTGCTGTGATTACAGGCATGAAACAGCATGCCAAGGAAACATTTTAGATGCAGAGACTTCTAATTAGATTGACATAGTTAAGACCAGAATTATAAAGTAGACATTGCTACCTTATCTTCAGTCCTTGCCTTTAAGAGGCATATGAACACAGAACACAGGTGGGTCTTGCTTGGTTCTGAGACAGTGAAGACATTTCCCCAGTATTTACTCATATAGCCAGTTATATAAATCTAAATATAAAGCCAATCTCCAATCGGTTTTAAAATGGCATTTGCCATCTTTGTGAAAAGTTGAACACTACTGATTAAGTCCAATCATAGCTTTAGAAGGGGGAAACAGTGATAGCATTTACTGAATCAGAATTACTACTAAAATTAAAAAAAAAAAAGTATTCATTTAACCCCAAACTAGTCTTAGTTAAATCAGGACTGCTCAACAAAAATATTCTGTGAATTATTCACGATCTGAATTAGCTTTTAAATTGTGTATACTGTGCTTAGCATACATCCAAGCCAAAGTCAAAATTTAAAATAAATAAATAAATTGTGTATACATAAAAAAGTCATCTGGCCATTATTACTCATTATTAGCTTTTCTGAGATAAGGTATTAAGTCTGCCCTTTCTGCCTTCTTAGTGCTGGCAAAGATAATTTTTGTTCCAGGGATGCATTTCTTGGGATTCTGCAGATACTCCCTCAGTGTCTCCTCCCCTCAGTGATGCCTGTGTTCTCATTGGCATCTGTATGAAATAATTCAGTGGTCTGACCTGTCTTCTGCATAAAGAGACCATAGAGATTTGGCCCCCTCTTATGCTCGCCTCCCTTTACAATGGTGTGGCACTGAGTACCCTTTTTTTTTTTTTTTTTTTTTAAGGCAAGATCTGGCTCCATTGTCCAGGCTGGAGTGCAGTGGCACAATCTCAGCTCACTGCCACCTCTGCCTCTTAGGCTGAAGCCATCCTCCTACCTCAGCCACCTGAATAGCTGGGACTACAGGCATGTACCACCATGCCCAGCTAATTTTTGAATTTTTTATTGAGATGGGGTTTTGCCATGTTGCCCAGGCTGGTCATGATCTCCTGGGCTCAAACAGTTCACACACCTCAGCCTCCCAAAGTGCTGCGACTACAGGCGTGAACTACCATGCCCAGCCTTAGGCACACTTCTGAACAAAACTCTTCTTGCCTTTCTCAACATCACCCGTATTTAATTCTGTCTCTCATCACTGGGCTAGACTTCCTGTTTAGAAACCAGGTATCCCACTCTTTCAGTTTTAGCTGTTTTAAATGAAATATAGAATATATACCTTTTAAAGTATGGTTTCCTCAACTGAACATAATGTTTTCGAGGTTTAGCTATTTTTTGATGTACCCATAGTTTATTTTTTTTTTTTATGGCTGAGAATAATTCCATTGAGTGAGTATTCCAAAATTAGTTTATCTTTCTGATTATTGACATTTATTTCCTTTTTTCACTATTATGAATAAGATGATAAAGATGCTGTGAATATTTTATAAATCTTTTTGTAGACGTATTTTCATTTCTCTTGGGTGAATACCTGAGAATGAAATTGCTGGGCTATAGAGTATATAAAATTTTAGCTTATTAGCAATGTGCAGTTTTGTGATGTGGTTGTACCATCTTACATTACCTCTAGCAATTAATTCGAATTCTCTTTGCTCTACATCCTTGTTGATATTTGATATTGTTATTTTTTTTTGAATGGAGTTCCATTTGCTCCACCTTTTTTTTTTTTTTTTTTTTTTTTTTAGATAGGGTCTCACCCTGTCACCTGGGCTGGAGTGAACTGGCTTGATCATGGCTCACTGTACCCTCAACCTCCCAAGCTCATGTCTTTCTTCCACCTCAGCCTTCCAAATAGCTGGGACTAAAGGTGTGCACCATCATGCCCAGCTATTTTTTTTTTTTTTGTAGAGAGGGGTTCCTGCTATGTTGCTCAGGCTGGTCTCAAACTCCTGGGCTCAAGCAGTCCTCCCATTTTAGCCTCCCAAAGTGCTGAGAGTACAGGCATGAGCCACTGTGCCCAGCCCACATCTTTGTTGATATTTAATATTGTCAGTGCATTTTTTCTCTTCTTTTTAATATTAGCAATTGTTTCTGTAGTGTTATTTCATTCTGATTTTAATTTATACTTACCCATTGACTAGTGATGTTCAGCACCTTCTCGAATATCTATTAGTTATTTGGAGAGAGAGAGAGAGAGAGAGAGAGAGAGAGAGAGAGAGAGCGAGAGCGTGCGCGAGTGTGTGGTGTGTGTGTGTGTGTGTGTGCGTGTGTGTGTGTGTCTGCTTTAAGTCTTTTGTACATTAAATTTGCTTTTTGTTACCATTGATTTGTAGACATCCTTGATGTTTTCTGGATATAAGTCCTTGGTCAGATATATATATTATAGATATTTTACCCCAGTTATGCCTTGCTTGTTTCTGTATGTTCTTGTTTTCTTTTGAATAAACTTTTTATTTTGAAGTGATTTAAGATTTACAAAAAAGTTGCAAAGATAGTTTAGAGCGTATTTGTATACCCTTCATCCACCTTTCCCCAGTGTTAACATCGTATATAAACATGGTGCATTATTCAAAACAAGTTTGTTTTTGTTGTTGATATTCTGACTAACATTTCCTTCATTATAGTTTTTTTTTTTTTTGAGATGGAGCCTTGCTCTGTCGCTCTCTGCATTCTGCTGGAGTTCAGTGGCATGATCTCAGCTCACTGCAGCCTCCACCTCCTGGAGGATTCAAGTGATTCTCCTGTCTCAGCCTCCCAAGTAGCCAGGATTACAGGCGAATGCCACCACACCCAGCTAATTTTTGTATTTTTAGTAGAGATGGGGTTTCACCATATTGGTCAGGCTGGTCTCGAACTCCTGACCTCAGGTGATCTGCCCACCTCGGCCTCCCAAAGTGTTGGGATTACAGGCATGAGCCATTGTGCCCAGCCCCGTCATTATATTTTCTAATTAGTTTTTCTTGTATTAGAAAAGCAATTTTGGGCTGGGCCCAGTGGCTCATATCTGTAATCTCAGACTTTGGGAGGCCAAGGTGCGTGGATTGCTCGACTCCAGGAGTTCGAGACCAGCCTGAGCAACAAAGCAAGACCCCACTTCTTTTTTTTTTTTTTTTTTTTTTTTTTGAGACAACGTCTCACTCTGTGGCCCAGGCTGGAGTGCAGTGACACGATCTTGGCTCACTGCAACCTCTGCCTCCCACGTCCCAGTTCAAGTGATTCTCTGCCTCAGCCTCCCAAGTAGCTGGGATTAAATGCATGTGCCACCATGCCCAGCTAGCAATACCCCATCTCTACAAAAAATATTAGCTGGGCGTGGTGGTGCATGCATATAGTCCCAACTACTCAGGAGTCTGAGGAGGGAGGTTGCTTGAGCCTGGGAGGCAGAGGCTGTAGTGAGCCAAGATCACTACTGCACTCCAGCCTGGGTGACAGAGTGAGATTCTGTCTTTAAAAAAAAAAAAAAAAAGCAATTTTGCCTGGACAAGGTGGCTCACACTTGCAATCCCAGCACTTTGGAAGGCTGGGCAACATAGGGAGACCCTGTTTCTACAAAACAAACAAACAAAAAAATTAGCTGAGCTGGTCACCGTAGCTCACACCTGTAATCCCAGCACTTTGGGAGGCAGAGGTGGGTGGATCACAAGATCAAGAGTTCACAAGACCAACCTGGCCAAGATGGTGAAATGTCTCTACTAAAAATACAGAAATTAGCCAGGAATGGTGGCGGGCACCTATAATTCCAGCTACTCAGGATGCTGAGGCAGAGAATTGCTTGAACCTGGGAGGCAAAAGTTGCAGTGAGCTGAGATTGTGCCACTGCACTCCAGCCTGGGGGTCAGAGCGAGACTCTGTCTCAAAAAACAAACAAACAAAAATAGCTGGACATGGTGGGGCATGACTGTGAGGTAGGAGGACCACTTGGGCCTGGGAATTCAGGTCTGCAGTGAACTGTGATTGTGCTGCTGCACTTTAGCCTGGGCAACAGAGTAAGGCTCTATCTCAAAAAAAAAAAAAAAAAAAGGAAAGAAAAGTAGTTTTTTAAAAAGTAATAGTATTCATTTGTTTTTTTTTCTTTTTTCTTTTTGAGATGGAGTCTCACATTGTCACCTGGGCTGGAGTGCAACGGCACATTCTCAGCTCACTGCAATGTCTGCCTCCTGAGTTCACACAATTCTACTGCCTCAACCTCCCGAGTAGCTTATATTACAGGCTCATACCACCACACCTGGCTAATTTCTTGTATTTTTAGTAGAGATGGGGATTCACTATGTTGGCCAGACTGGTCTTGAACTCCTGACCTCGTGATCTGCCTGCCTTGGCCTCCCAAACTGCTGGGATTACAGGCATGAGCCACCGCGCCTGGCTTATTTGATTTTCTTTTCTTTTCTTTTTTTTGAGATGGAGTCTTGCTCTGTAGCCTAGGCTGGAGTGCAGTGGTGCAATCTTGGCTCACTGCAACCTTTGCCACCCATGTTGAAGTGATTCACTTGCCTCAGCCTCCTGAGTAGCTCGAACTATAGGCGAGCGCGACCATGCCCGGCTAATTTTTGTATTTTTAGTAGAGACAGGGTTTCACCATGTTGGTCAGGCTGTTCTCAAACTCCTGACCTGTTCATCCACCTGCCTTGGCCTCCCAAGTGCTGGGATTACAGGCATGAGCCACCACACCCGGCCTTATTTGATTTTCTTACTGAACTATGTTATTTATTAGTTTTCTCAAATTCTGATTTTTTCAATTATGTATTAGGATTTATTAATCATGATGACAATTTTTTTGTTGTTGTTGTTGTTCTTTAGACAGAGTCTCACTCTGTCGCCAGGCTGGAGTGCAGTGGCACAATCTCAGCTCACTGCAACCTCCACCTTCCAGGCTCAAGCGATTCTCCTGCCTCAGCCTCCCGAGTAGCTGGGACTACAGGCACACACCACCACACCCAGCTAATTTTTGTATTTTTAGTAGAGATGCGGTTTCATCATATTGGTCGGGATGGTCTCGATCTCTTTACCTCATGATCAGCCTGTCTCGGCCTCCCAAAGTGCTGGTTACAGGCATGCGCCACTGTGCCTGGCCCTCTTTTCTTCCTTTTTTTTTTTAAGACCGAGTCTTCACCTCTCTGGTTCAAGTGATTCTCATGCCTCAGCCTCCTGAGTAGCTGGGACTACAGGCACATGCCACCATGCCTGACTAATTTTTGTATTTTTGGTGAGACAGGGTTTTGCCATGTTGGTCAGACTGATCTTGAATTCCTGACTTCAAGTGATCTTTCTGCCTCGGCCTGCCAAAGTGCTGGGATTGCAGGTATGAACCACTGCACCTGGCCACTGATAATTTCTTTTTGTTTTTGCCCCAAAGGTTTATATCTTTGACACTATAAAGTTTTTAATTTTCATAATGTCTAATTTCTCTAGTTTTTCTTTTGTTGGTTGTACTTTTAGTGTCATATCTAAGAAACTATTGCCTGTTCCCAAGTCACAAAGATTTATACCTGCATTTTCTCTTAGAGTTGTGTAGTTTTAGCTCTCACACTTGGGTCTTTGATACATTTTGAGTTAATTTTTATATACTGTGTGAGGTAGGGGGTCCAAGTGTATTCTTTTGCATGTAGCTATCCAGTTGTCCCAGCACCATTGTTGAAAAGACCCCAAAGACCGCAACATTTATACCTTCCTTTTTTTTTTTCTGGTCTTCATTTTTAACCAGAACATTTAGAACACTATTAAAAATTGTGACAGAGGATGTCTTTGCCTGTTTTTTTTCCCCCTTTCACGAGAATGTCTTTAGTGTTTCTATTAGAAAGATAGTGTTAGCTAGGCATGGTGGCTCACTCCTGTAATCCCAGCACTTTGGGAGGCTGAGGTGGGCGGATCACCTGAGGTCGGGAGTTCGAGATCAACCGGACCAACATGGAGAAACCCCGTCTCTACAAAAAATACAAAAATTAGCTGGGTGTGGTGGTGCATGACTGTAATCCCAGCTACTCGGGAGGTTGAGGCAGGAGAATCGCTTGAACCTGGGAGGTGGAGGTTGTGGGGAGCCAAGATCGTGCCATTGCACTCCAGCCTGGACAACAAGAGGAAAACTCCGTCTCAAAAAAAAGAAAAAGAAAAAGAAAAAATGGTGTTTCATTTCCAATAGCTTCTTTGATTAAGGAATTTTCTTATTTCTAGTTTATGAAGGTTTAAATAAAATCCTCTTTTTATTGCAAAATTTAACACACAGAAAAGTGGACATAAAACGCAAATGCATAACTTAATGGATTTTTATAAAGCAAAGGTTTGAGTTACCACCAACTTGGTCAAAAAATAAAATACCATTTCTAATGATTTTAAGATCAAAAAGGTATATTAATTTTTTTTATACCCTTGATTATAAAGCTGTTAATAATCCTGGGAAATTTAAAAGGATTGTTGGGATGATGTCTCACATAGTATGCTTTAAAAGTGACAGTTATCAGCTGTAGCTTTAACTGAGGCACTGAGACTGCCATTATTTTACATTTTCTCCTGAGCTTTATAACTTTATATCCAACTGGATTTTCTGTCTTTCCTTGGGAGGCTTGCAGGTACCTCACACTCAGTATATTTTATAAGAACTGCTTCTCCTCTGTTTCCTGCCTCAGTAAAGGGCACCTCCCTGTTCTCAGTCGTTACGCCAGAAACCTAGGTAACATCTGTGATTCCTCGTTTTTTCTTGTTTTTCGTTCAGCAATTTTGACCAGCAGTTACTATGTGCTAGAGACTTAGCACTGGGAATATAGTAGGGAATAAAAGAGAATGGACCTCTCATGATGGTCCTCCCATGAACTTGTAGTCACCAAGTTCTGTGGATCATACCTCCTATATGTCTGTCAAATCCATCTTCTTTCATTTGTCTCTTTTTTTTTTTTTTTGAGACAGAGTCTTGCTCTGTTGCCCGGGCTGGAGTGCAGTGGTGCAATCTCGGCTCACTGCCACCTCTGCCTCCCACATTCAAGCAGTTCTCCTGTCTCAGCCTCCCAAGTGTCTGGGACTGTAGGCACATGCTGCCATGCCCAGTTAATTTTTTTGTATTTTTAGTAGAGACGGGGTTTCACCATGTTGCCCAGGCTTGTCTCAAACTCCTGAGCTGAGGCAATCCACCGACCTCTGCCTCCCAAAGTGCTAGGATTACAGGCATGAGCCACCGGGACTGGCCTCATTTGTCTCTTTATCCAAGTCATTATCTCACCTGGGTTATAGAAACAGTCTGCTGCATGATTTCCATGCTTCTACAATTCTTTCTCCAACTATTTTCTTCTTTTTTTATTAGACAGTCTCAGTCTGTTGCCCAGGCTGGAGTGCAGTGGCATGATCTCGGCATACTGCAACGTCTGCCTCCTGGGTTCAAGCGATTCTTCTGCCTCAGCCTCCCAAGTAGCTGGGATTACAGGCATGTGCCACCGTGCCTGGCTAATTTTTTGTATTTTTAGTAGAGACGGGGTTTCACCATGTTGGTCAGACTGGTTTCGAACCCTTGACCTCAAGTGATCTGCTTGCCTGAGCCTCCCAAAGTGCTACGATTACAGCTGTGAGCCTTTGCACCTGGCCTCTCCAATTATTTTCTGTGCTTCAGCTGGGAACACCTGAATTTTTCCACACCTGTCTTAAAATCTTTCAGTGGTTGTCATTGCCATGTTCTCCAGTCTCACTTCTTGTTCCTATTTTTGACTTCTGTACTTCAACCACACTGATTGTTTTTCACTTTCCCAATTATATCATTTTCTCATCTCCAGGTTTTACTACATTTCCTTCCCCTACTTCTGCAATCCTTATTGTCTCTCTCCTTTGCCTACCAAATTTTACAGGTCTCAGGTTCAACATCTGTGCCTCTAAGGAGTCCATGGCATAACCCATACTATGTTTCCCTTTATACCTTTTGTTTGTTTGTTTAAGATATAAGATCTCACTATGTTGCCCAGGCTGGAGTGCAGTGGTGTAATCATAGCTCACTATAACTTCAAACTCCTGGGCTCGAGGGATCCTCCCAAGTAGATAGGACTACCATGCCCGACTAATTTTTTAATCTTTATTTATAGAGACAAGGTCATGCAGTATTGCCCAGGCTGGTCTCAAACACCTGACTTCAAGCAATCCTCCCACTTCAGACTCCCAAAATGATGGCATGAGCCATGGCACCCAGCCCCCACTTTGTTTCTTATAGTTTACCTGTCATAACTTGTCATATAGTCTTATAGTTTGTCATATTATCTTATGGTCAATACACTTTAGACTCTGGGAAGGGAGGAACTGTGCCTAATTTAGTCACTATTATGTTAATTGCATCTGCCACAGTATCTGTTAAGTCTTAGGCATTAGGAATAAATATTTGTTCAATGAATGAACTAAGCAGAGGAAGAAGCGGGTAGTAAGAAAAGAGCACTGAGGTGTTCCAGTTGACAAGAATAATGAGTTGGAATAATCAGAGTTTGTATTTCAAACCTTATAACTGCTTTTGCTTAAAAATATTTGATTTTCTTTCTTAATAATTGATTCTTGTTTTAGTTTTTTTATTAAACTTTGGTTGGTTAGGGGTTAACAGGGAATTAGGAATTGGATAGCATGTTCTTACGTCTTTTAAAGACCAAGTGAACTAGAAGGAGAGCATAAACCAGGATTTTAGATGCTAAAAATATTACAGAATTGAGATCCTTGACCTTCAGGGAGTGTATCAATGTGAGGAGTGCAACTGTTAGGAGTAAGTGCCTCTGATGTTGAAAATTCTTGCAAAATTTAGACAATTTGCTGTGTCATAGGTATTATAGCTTTGGAATCAGCTGGAAGCAAACGGAAAGCATAAATTGAATGGATGGATAGAAATGTGAATGGTAGTAAGAATAAAACAAATTTTTAAAAGCATAGTTTAGGGATTGGTATGTAAATACAGTCATATATAAAGATTGCATTCTTTTATAAGTTACATATTAAATAAAATTCATCATTTATTTGATGTAAAAATTACCCTGGAAGTTGTTATTTGTAGTAAGGGAATATGGGAAGGATTATTAAAGTTTTTTTCAATATAATGTAAGTATTAAATAATAGGATAGTGGACCAACCAGAGTTTATGAGAGACAATTTTTTTTAACCTTATAGCTTTTTATTCTTTTTGAATGCTGGGAGATGAACATTTTATACCAAGCTTGTCCAACCCATGGCCCCCCATAGGCCATATGCAGCCCAGGATGGCTTTGAATGTGGCCCAACACAAATTCATAAACTTTGTTAAAACATTATGAGATTTTTTTTGGGTGTTTTTGTTTGTTTTTGCTCATCAGCTATCATTAGTGTTAGCGTATTTTATGTGTGGCCCAGGACAATTCTTCCAATGTGGCCCAGGGAAGCCAAAAGATTGGCTACCCCGTTACACCATTTGGTGTGCAAAGACATAGTTACATGAAAACAGTGACAACTAGCTGTTTAAGGAGGGATAATTATGGAATGAATAGACTGCCTAATTAGTGTAGATGTTCTGAGAAGATAGAGGTTATTTTCAATTGCGAAAGGCATGGTTCCTGGCAGGTTGGGTATCTCATAACTGCTTATTAAATAAACAGATTGAATATTTTGGAGAAGAGTAGTAATATGAGAAGGGTAGTATTTTACATGATTAATTGGATAAGACTATGTTGGATGGATTGATTGGAGAAAGGAGGGATGAGTTAAGATGCACAGTAGCTTATTAGCTTCTAGGGCAATAGCAAAAGGCATCTAAGAGAGCAGTAAAGTAAGATGTGAATACGCATTTAAGAAAAATAAAGGATATTGAGACTTACTGGCTATGGGAAGCAGGAGAAAGAAAGGTCAAAGACAGTTTTAAGATTTTGAGAACAGTACTGGTATTTAACAAGTATTTATTAAGCATCCATTCTGTGCTGGATACTGAACTAAGTTAGGTGCCTGGGGAAAAAATGGTGAAGGGTGAGGAAGATGGTCCTTTTTTCATATTGCTTTCATTCTACACTATAATATGAATGCAGAGGGGGATGGCAAGAAAGAAAGCTGATGTGGGGGAAGACTGGAGCTTAGTTTTAGACACTTATAATTGGAGATAAGATTGTGAGATACTAAACTGCTAATGTGCAGTCAACTATTGGAATTTAGAAAAAAGTTTAGGGCCAAAGATAGATTTTGAAGTCAGAATCAGCTTGATTCCCAATCTATTAGTCATTACAGCTCTCCTTTCGTAAGTGCCCTTAGCTTCCTTTAGTTTGTGTTCAGTGTACTTTGCCTTTTCCTAGTCTTGCTCTCCTAAACTTTGCGGTGGTGTGGTGGCTCACGCCTGTAATCCCAGCACTTTGGGAAGCTGAGGTGGGTGGATCACTTGAGGCCAGGAGTTCCAGACCAGCCTGGTCAACATGGCAAAACCTCATCTCTACTAGGAAAACACAAAATTTAGCCAGACATGGTGCTGCATGCCTATAATCCCAGCTACTAGGAGGCTGAGGCATGAGAATCACTTGAACCCAGGAGGTGGAAGTTGCAGTGAGCCGAGATTGTGCCACTGTACTCCAGCCTGGGCAACAGAGTGAGACTCTGTTTTGGAAAGAAAAAAAAATAAATAATATTTCTTATTGGCTTCATAACAACTGACTTGATTTTTATATTAAAAAAGCAGCACTGTAGAGTGGTTAAGAGCACAGACTCTGGAGCCAGACCACCTGAATTTGAATTCTGGTTCTGTTACTTACTAGCTTGGGCAGATATTTAATCTCTTTGTGCTTTAGTTTCTTCATAGGTAAAATGAAGATAATTAGAGTTCCAAACTCAGAATTATTTTGAGAAGTATTAATGTATAAAAAGTGCTCAGAATACTTCCTTACATAAAATAACTACTTACATGTGTTTTTGTTGTATAAAATACTCCCATCCTGGTCTTTATTACCTCCCACCAATGTTTTAATCATTCCTACTGGTTCTGTTTCCCATTTTCATGCAAAAAAAAAAAAAAAGAAGACACACATTCAGCACTTTCCTCTTCACC
>NW_022436962.1:5970486-6016493 GCF_009761245.1 Sapajus apella
TGTGTTTTTGTTGTATAAAATACTCCCATCCTGGTCTTTATTACCTCTCACCAATGTTTCAATCATTCCCACTGGTTCTTTTTCTCATTTACAAAAAAAAAAAAAAAAAAAGAAGACACACATTCAGCACTTTCCTCTTCACCTCCAGATTATCTTTGTTATCATTCCTCCTTTTACAGGCTAATGCCATCCTTTCTGCCTCTTCTAGGATAGTAGATCAATTATCTCTTCATTTATATCTTCACTCTCTTCTCTCCTGCTCCCTTTTTCTTTTCCTTGCCTCAATATGTCTTCATTCTTTTTTTTTTTTGGTCTTCATTCTTAATAATAAAAATGGCCACCAAAAGAACTTTCTTTCAGTCTTAACTCTCTTGCAAATCACTGACCTATCTCTTTCCTTTCTCTTCAAGTTCCCTTTAAGTAGTAGTGTAAACCCTATATTCTACTTTGCTCCATTATACTGAAACTGCTTCCTCAAAGGTCAAGACAGACTTCCTAAATGCCACACCTTATCATTCTTCTAATTCTATTTTATTTTATTTATTTTTTTGAGACTGAGTTTCGCTCTATCACCCAGGCTGGAATACAATGGCACAATCTCAGCTTACTGCAACCTCCACCTCCCGAGAGTTCAAGTGATTTTCCTGCCTCAGCCTCCCGAGTAGCTGGGATTACAGGCATGCACTATCATGCCTGGCTAATTTTTGTATTTTTAGTAGAGACGGGGTTTCACCATGTTGGCTGTGATTCGCCTGCCTCAACCTCCCAAAGTGCCAGGATTACAGACTTGAGACACCTTACCTGGCCATCCTAATTCTTATCCTTTTGGAGCATTTTATAACATTTTGTCTACTTGATCTCCTTATGAATGAAAACTCTTATTCTTTTGCTTCCAAAACTATGCTTTTTTCCCCCCAGATTCTCTTCTTACCTCCTGAATCACTCTTCTGCTCACTATTCCTCTTCCATTGCCCACTGTTTGCCCAGATTTCTATCTCCAGCCCACATTCTCTATATTCTTTCTTTCTTTGTAACCTTACGCACTCCCATAACCTCATCCATCACTTACGTACTAAGGATGTTGAGATCTGTCTGACCCTGACCTGTTTAGACTTGGCCTATTTCCTGGACTCCAAATGCATTTCCATTAGAAATGCCACCCATTAGACATCTTGATATAGATGTCTTACAGGTTTCTCTCGGTCTCAGTATTTCCAGAGCAAAATTGTTCTCATCCTATCACAAAATCTGTTGCTCCTCCTCTTGTTTTCTCTTCTTGAAGTATCATCAGCCACTCAGTCATTTAAGGCATTGATTCCCAATTGACAATTCCACAGTTGAGTCCCCTCTGACTGCATGAGAATCACCTGGAGGCACATGTTAAAAATAAAGACTGCTGAACTGTATCCTTCAAAGAGCCTGATTCTTTTATTCAGATGCTTATACAAGTTTGGAAATCACTGATGAAAAGTGGGATTTGCTCCCTACGTCCCCATCTCCACCATCTACGGAATTACCAAGTTGTGTCAGTTCTGTGTAATGTCTCTTAACTCTGTCTTCTTGTCTCCATTTATACTGCTAGTATTCTAGTTGAGAATGTCATCCTTATGCAAACTTGTAGGTACATAGCAGGTATTTTTAAAATTCTTGTTGAATAAATGAATGCATCATTGCCATAGACTGCCATAGGTCTATTTTTTTCCCCTAATTTTATATCTTTACAGTCTATTTCTAGTAGTACCTTGTTATTTTTAAAATACCAATCTAATAATATAACTTTTCTTTAAAAAACAATCCAGCAGTGGCTTTCAAGCCTGGTTATACATCAGAATACTTATTAAATAC
Organism: Sapajus apella; assembly: GCF_009761245.1. Classification (NCBI taxonomy): domain Eukaryota; kingdom Metazoa; phylum Chordata; class Mammalia; order Primates; family Cebidae; genus Sapajus; species Sapajus apella. The sequence goes on from NW_022436962.1 coordinate 5,972,332, forward strand.
AGATTCTATCTGTTTAAGAATGGAGAGAATTAAAGAAAAATACTGGTGCCTCAGCCCCAACTCTGGAAATTTCCATTTAGTCGATCTGGAGTAGAGCACAGGAATCTGTATTTTTACCAGGTATCTCAGAGATTCTGATGCAATTTTGCATTTTGAAGCTATTCACATGCAGAGTAAAAAAGCATCTAAAATGCTTTCAACCTGTCTTACCAGTTGTTTTCCCTTCCACTCCTCAACCTCACTCACATACCTTCACGTTTATTATTTGCCACCTCCTGAGCACTCCTCATGAACTTTTTGTTGATGCTGTTCTCTTTGCTTATGGTAAAACCCTCCTAATCACTTCCAGGCTTGACTCAGGTGTCACTTCCTCTGTGAAGTTTACCCTGTCAGAATTTATTCATCCTTCCTTCTTGTTCTCATAACACATTGTTCTTGTTGCTGGTTTAGCAAACCACAGGTGATATTATCTTACACAAATTTATATTTGACTTTTCTTATGCTATAGTGTGAGTTCTTGATGACAGGAAGCATAATTTTCTCAATCATCTTTTTCTCCTCAGTACCCAGCATACTGCTTGAATGATTGAACCAATGTTAAAAATTATGAAAGACACGCTCTCATTGTTGAGACAAGCAGAAGACTGAGGTCTGACCCTTGGGGAAATTACATATTTTGGAATAGAAAGAGGAAAAATAAGGAGTGATCAGAGGGAGAAGCCGAAGGACTAGTTGTTTATTATGGAAGCTTAAGGAAGATGAGAGAGTTTGTTCACTTGTTCATCCAGTCATTCATCCATTTACTTAAAAATGTACATATTAAATATTTACTATATGTTAGGCACTTTCTAGGAAACAAGAAATATTCTTTTTTTTTTAAGAGACAGGGTTTCACCATGTTGGCCAGGCTAGTCTTGAACTCCTGGCCTCAAGTGATCCACCTGCCTTGGCCTCCCAAAGTGCTAGGATTACAGGCATGAGCCACAGCGCCCAGCCAAGAAACATTCTTTAGAGAACTTGAATGTCTATTTGTGTGTAAAATAGAAAAACAAACAAAAAAAAAAATCAAAATTTTAACCTACCACAAAAAACTTGTTTTTATCTCTGATGAGGTTTAGAATTGAGGCTTCTTCCTCCCCTGTCCTAGTTGTTTACCTTTTTTGTCTTTTTTTTCTCTGTCGCCGAGGCTGGAGTGCAATGGCGCCATCTTGGCTCACTGCAACCTCTGCCTCATAGGTTGAGGCGATTCTCCTACCTCAAACTCCGGAGTAGCTGGGACTACAGGCTTGTGCTACCACGCCTGGCTAATATTTTGTATTTCAAAGTGCTGGGATTACTAGTTGGTTATCTTAATCTCTTAGAGGAGAGAAGGCAATACTTAGCTATCACTATCTCCTGAATAGCTAACCACTACAGGGAATCAAATCTTTTTTTTTTTTTTTTTTTTTAAATCATTCCCTAAGGATGTAAGTTCCAGTTAGCTACAGGTCAGATAAAGTTAGACTCCAGTTTTCTAAACTGAATTATTAAAAAGATCTGGGAGATAGGACCACCTCAACTATTTGGAAGAGATTGTTAAGATTCATAAAGGCAAGGGTTAAAATCTGCTAGGACCCTTTAATCTGAGAAATCATAATTTTTTTTTTTAAGATGGAGTCTTGCTCTGTTGCCAAGCTGGTGCAGTGGCATGATCTTGGCTCACTGCAACCTCTGCTGCCTGAGTTCAAGCAATTCCCCTGCCTCACCCTTCTGAGTAGCTGGGACTACAGGTGCCTGCCATCATGCCTGGCTAATTTTTTGTATTTTAGTAGAGATGGGGTTTCACCTTGTTGGCCAGGCTGGGAAATCATAATTTTTTTTTTCTAATGAAATACTTGGGGAAACAAATCAATGGAGAAAAGTTTAGCTGGTCTGAGAGAAAAACTTCATCTAATTTCTCTGATTACAACTGAGAAGGGAAATCATCCCATTACCTTTTTGTGGGGCTGAACTTAACAGGTTGAAGAAATACCTTCCCCCAAATCTAGTAGTCATGTACTTGGAGAACCGTGACTAAACCTAAACTGTGATTGGAAATCTTGGTTGGCTATTACATTTTGTTTTCTTTTCTTTTCTTTTTTTTTTTTTTTGAGACGGAGTTTCGCTCTTGTTACCCAGGCTGGAGTGCAATGGCGCGATCTCGGCTCACCGCAACCTCCGCCTCCTGGGTTCAAGCAATTCTCCTGCCTCAACCTCCTCAGTAGCTGGGACTACAGGCACGCGCCACCATGCCCAGCTAATTTTTTGTAGTTTTAGTAGAGACGGGGTTTCACCATGTTGACCAGGATGGTCTCGATCTCTTGACCTCGTGATCCACCCACCTCGGCCTCCCAAAGTGCTGGGATTACAGGCTTGAGCCACTGCGCCCGGCCTTTCTTTTCTTTTCTTTCTTTCTTTCTTCCTTTTTTTTTTTTTTTGAGACAGTCTCTCTGTGTCCTCCAGGCTAGAGTGCAGTGGCGTGGTCTCAGCTCACTGCGACTCTGCCTCCTGGTTTCATCCTATGGCTTCCATGATAATAAATTGATATTAAATTGCCTTTCATCCTATGGCTTCCAAGAAAATGAAATTTCTTTTTCTTTTCTCTTCTCTGGTTTATACCATTTTTGCTCACTCATCCTTTCCTACATGGTTTTTAAATGCCAGAATTTCTCATAGCTTGGTGGTAGGCTGTCTTTTCACTCTACTCTCTTGCCAGCTCTTGTCCACATGCCCAGCTTCAAATAGACCAGAAAAAAATATTGGCTGCTATCACCATTATTATCACATTCCTCAACCTTTCCCTTCCTTAGACGACTTTTGGGAAGACCCATGGGAATATGTTTAAAATTTGAGTTTTTTGGAAGAAAGGATAGCATTATAACTTATTTTTATTATCCCATTGAAATTAATCTAGCTCTAAAATGTAAGAAAGCTGAATACTTTTCATCAGATAAAAGTAATATATTGGAAGAAAAAAAGTTGTTGATAATAGTGTGTCTAACGTTACTGTCCCATGAGTTAGCAATTCTGAGAATGTCCAAATTCATCAATAATCAAATACTATACATGAAGCTATTTCCTGGCACCCTAGAAAATCATGACAACAATAGTAGTAGTAATAACAATGGCACTGGCAAGAATACAGCATAGTCTTAACGGAATTATTTTTTTACTTTTGAGATGGAGCCCTGTCACCCAGGCTGGAGTGCAGTGGTGCGGTCTTGGCTCACTGCAACCTCCACCTCCCGGATTCAGGCAATTTTCCCATCTCAGTTTCCTAAGTAGCTGGGAATACAGGTGTGCACCATTACACCCAGCTAAAAAGGATTTTCTATACATCTTATTTTTTTAGGAGACAGTATGCCACATTTCTTAAATTTGGCACATTCTCATAGTATATGATCTCGTACTCTGAAAGAGAGAAATTGACCTTTGGAAAAATGGATGATTCTCAGCCAGTGCATTACACACACATGCACACACACATTAAATAAAAGAAGCAAAAACAAAAGCCCAAGGACAGACAGATTCTAATGTTATTATTTCCACAGCAAACAGCTGGGATTTTTACATATGTGACATTAACTTAGGAAACTTAGCCAATGGAAAGCTCCTACTTCATCCTCATCCTCACTGTCATGTTAGTGTCACCTGGGGGCTGCGATCTGAATCTTCACTGGACTCTCTTCATTATTATAGCATTCAGTTTATTTTGATGATATTAAATTGCCTTTTGGAAAATATTCACTATTTAGTTGTTGGAGTCCCTTCCTCCTTTAACCTGTTCTCCCAAAACAGCTTTGATTTTTTTTAAGAGACAGTATGCCAGGCATGCTGGTTAGCCTAGTATTAGTAGACACAAGGAACCTTCTGTTAGAGGGATTGTTGCATCTGGCACAGGATCATTTGGGCACAGTATCATAGCTTGCCTGGCAGAAGTCTAAGTAGAGGGGTACAACACCCTTGGCAGGTTGAGAGTAGCAAAGGTGTCTTATGTTGCCCAAGTAACTCTGTTTTAGTTAGAATCCTGGCAAACTGAGAAAGCATACTTCTCTCAGTGGCCTTGGTGAAGCCTTTTGATGATTGACTATTTCCTTAAAAGCTTAAGAGCAGGCACAGAAAAGGGCTTTCATTCTGTTAACTTCTTGCTTTTTGCTATACACATTGTTTTATTGGTGGAAATTTCACATTTCATTATTTTATTTCCTTTTCCCCTCACTACTAAACACATTTTTTTGTAAATTGAGGTGGGAGATGGGCTTTTGAATCTCTAAAAGCTAGTATTGTGATTATCAATGTGTGAATTCTCAGATACCTGCTACCAACTAATAGCACCAAGACAACCTGTGGATGCTCACTGGATATGCCTGGGGATGAATATTAACATGGCCAATTTTACTCAAAATAGGAGGTTAGAAATTATTTTCATATTTAATTATATTCACATTTGTCATATAACTAGGTGATTTCTTTCTTTTCTTTTTTTTTTTTTTTTGAGACAGGGTCTCACTCTGTCACCTAGGGCTGGAGTGTAGTGATGTGTACATGGCTCACTGCAACCTCATTGCCACGTTTTCCTGGACCTAAGTGATCCCTCCTGCCTTAGCCTCATGTGTAGCTGGGTCCACAGACATGTGTTAGCATGCCCAGGGAATTTTAAAATTTTTTGTAGAGATGAGATCTCATTTTGTTATCCAGGCTGGTCTCAAATAACCCTGCCTTCTGACCCTCCTAAAGCGCTGGGATTACAGGTTTGAGCCACCGCACCGGGCCTGATTTCTTTTTCTTCATGATAGATTAAAAAGGTCTTATTTTATTTATTTTTTATAATTTCAACTTTTATTTTAGATTCAGGAGGTACATGTACAAGTTTGTTACATGAGTATATCGTATGATGCTGAAGTTTGGGGTATGAATTGATCCCATTACTCATTCAGTGAGTGTAGTACCCAGTAGTTATTCATCCCTGGTCCCTCTCCCTTTCTCTTCCCTCCCTTCCTGATCTAATAGTCCCAGTGTCTACTGTTGCATCTTTATATCCATGAATATACAATGTTTAGCTCCCACTTATAAATGAGAACATGCAGAATTTGGTTTTCTGTTCCTGTGTTAATTTACTTAGGATAATGGCCTCCAGCTGCATCCATGTTGCTGGAAAGGACATGATTTTGTTCTTTTTTATGGCTCATAACTAGTATCCTCGTTATTAACCTATTAGTTTGCTTTCTGTATTGTTAATATATTAAGTGAATACATGCTTTGTGTGTGTAAAGCACTATTCTATGACCTGGGGACACAATTAGTAAGTCATAGACACTGCATACAAGGAGTCTTGCTGAGAATTTGACCTATCAAAGATAACTACAGTAAAATCCAATATACTACAATAGGTAATGGGAAACTGGTGGTAGTGGCTAGTGTCTGCTAGGATGTGTAGAACAGTCAAGGCAGGCTTCATAGAGAAGGTTATGTTTAAACTAAGTCTTTCAGACCATATAGAAGCTCTAAACAGGAAAATGCATTCCAGGCAGAGGAAGCAGCATGTGTGAATGTATGGAGGCATGTGAAAGTGTGGCACACTTGCAGAATTGTTAGAGGAAATGGTTTTTAATAACTAACAGCAATAGGCATGTGCCAGACACTGTTCCAACTGCTGTGCCCATATAAAGTCATGTAATCTTCATCATAATACTAAGAAATAAATATTACTGTTATTCCCATTTTAAAGATGGGGTAACTGAGGCAGAAAGAAGTTAAGTAACTTATACAAGGTCTTATAGCTATTAAGTTCCTCAGCTGACATTTGAATTCAAACTTTCTGGCCAGTGCTCTAAATCAGGGGTTAGCAAACTATAGCTCATGGGCAAATCCAGCACACTACCTGTTTTTGTGCAGCCTATAAGCTAAAAATAGTCTTTGCATTTTTAATTAGCTGAAAAAATGAAAAAGAAGTAAATTATTTTGTGATATGTGAAACTTATCCAATGTTTGCAAAAGACTATTAGCTGCAAAGTATGAAGTACTTCTTTCTTTTTTCTCTTTTTTTCTTGTTTTTTTTTAGAGACGGCGCCAGGCTCTGTCACCCATGCTGGAGTATAGTGGCATGATCATACCTCACTACAGTTTTGACTTCCTGGGCTTAAGCAATTCTCTGATCTCAGCCTCCTGAATAGCTAGGACTACAGTTGTACACCACCATACCTGGCTAATTTTAAATTTTTGTAGAGATAGGGTTTCACAGTGTTGCCCAGGCTGTTCTTGAACGCTTGGCCTCAAGCAGTCATGTACCTTGGTCTCCCAAGTAAAGTACTTTCTATTTGGCTCTTTACACAGAAAGTTTGCTCTAAATCAATGCACTATACTGCCTCACAGTATATTTTGTTTTATTAATTAACACAAAGAGGATCGTACATTAATAGCAATACTTGGACTTATATATTAGTTATCTTTTTAAAAGTCTGTTTTCATATTTGTCATCTTGTGCCCTCACATCAACCCTGAAATAAAAAAAAAAGGTTAAGTTTGGTATTTCTCTTGTATAGCTAGGAAACTTAGCTGTGGAAAGATTAGGATGGGCTGTGACATGAAAGTCAGACTCTTTTGCCAATACAGCATGTTGTAATGTCCTCCATTCTGTTCTGAAATTTCTCCTCTACCTCTGTCCTACATACACAGTTGTCCAGAGTTTGGGCTTGAGGCCACTCTGTAAATGAGACAGTTGAGACAGATTGAAAGCAAGGTAACACACACTCTTTGCTTAACCTTTGGTGCCTCTGCGACAGTATCTGAAATTCTCCATCTTGGCAAGCTTCCCCTAATTCTGAGCACCTTGCCAGCAAAGTGCTCCAGGAGTTTTGGATTTGATTGCAGATAAGTAAGCCCTTACCATCAAAGGAGACAGGACGTTTCTCATTTTCATTTCCATAAAAGGATGCCATTGCTTTGCCAGGCTATATGGAAAGTCTTTGCCTTAACAATAAATCTTGAATCCTCTTTCATGTTTTTACCTATCTATATACTATTTTTGGAACATGAGGTTTCTACCGTTTTGCTATTCCTGATCTTTTCCTGGGCTTAGGAATGCCTTGTCATACCAACCAAATCACAGAAGCTTTTCTTGTTAACCTGGTACTACCACTAATCTAGTCAGGGAGAGTAGAATCTAATTCTTCCATGTGTGATCTCAAGGGATGTTCGTGTTATTTATTGGTTTGTATTTTTCATTCTAATTCCCTTTTACTAGGACATAGCAGTCTGAAGTTTGAACTATAGGCCATGTTTTTTTGTGTCATTGTGCTTGATGCTTTCAGGAAAAAACTAAGTTATTTAGGTTTCTAAAGTCTTAATTTCTAGTGTGTCTTCTGTTTTCAGCCTCAGTAGTGAATTTATATTATCAGATACACAAAATTGATTATACCCAGATTTGGACTGTTAAGGCCTAGCAGAAACCAGATGCAGCTTTAAGAGAGATCAACTATGTTTCTACTCATAGCTAGCATTTCCTTGGCCTCGAACAATGCTGAGGTTAGAGCAATGTAGAAAAACAGTTCTCTGTCCAAGGGGTCAGATGCCTGAGAGATGCAAAACACCTACAATGATGGGTAGCAGATACAGACATTTGTCAAAACTTAGTGAATGTATACTTAAGATTTGTGCTTTTTACTATGTAAATTTTACTTGAAAAGAAAAATAATACTGTAAAGAGGTATTGACAATACCTCTTTACAGTATTATTTTTCTTTTCAAGTAAAATTCACTATAAACTATAAACTCTAGTTTATAGTGAAATCTTTGGAGAAATTATTACTAATGTCTGAAATGGGATGAATGATGAAGGGATGGGATGATAAAGCAAGGGATGAAGGAATGTACATGATAAAGCAAGTGCATAATGGTGGACTTGTTTGGGTATATGGGTGTTCATTGTGATTCTTTCAACTTTTCTGTGTGTTTGAACATCTTCATAATAAAATTTTTTGGAAAATAAGAAAGTGAAGGGTATGGGCATGTAATATAAATGAATAAAGCAGGTTTGGTGTAATATAGTAGAGAGAGGTGTGGCCTGGGGTACTGAGAAACACATGTTATGCCTAAAGAAGGCAGCTGCTACTCAACTCCAACCAGTTGTTACTTTGTGGGAATCTGGCCCCAGTGTTGTAAGGTAATCTAATTTTTAAAAAGGAGTTTCAGCCGGGAACAGTGGCACATGCCTGTAGTCACTGCTACTTGGGAGGCTGAGGCGGGAGGTTTGCTTGAGCCCAGGAGTTCTGGGCTGTAGTGTGCTATGCCAATTGGGTGTCCGCACTAAGTTTGGCATCAATATGGTGACCTCCCTGGAGCGGGGGACCACCAGGTTGCTTAAGGAGGGGTGAACTGGCCCAGGTTGGAAACGGAGCAGGTCAAAATCCCGTGCTGATCAGTAGTGGGATCACGCCTGTGAATAGCCACTGCACTCCAGCCTGGGCAACATAGCAAGACCCTGTCTCTTTAAAAAAAAAAAAAAAGGAGTTTCAAATATAGAATTTTCGTGTACAAAAAATTTTTTCTTTTTTTTGGCTTGATAGTTATAAAAAGTTTTTATTTTTAAAATACCATATGAGCCAAACAATATATTTTTAATTTACCAACTCATTTTCTATTCTAAAGATTTCAATTTTTGAGAAGAAATTGGGGGTGTCCTCTTGAGTTATAAAGTTACCATTGTTATCACTAACACGTGCCTTTAAAGAGATTTCAGCTGTAGCTGAGACCTTATACTGTAACCTCAGTTCCCCTGTTGTACAAGGCTGCTGTACAATAATGCCTTGCCAGGCCTATGCCATGGTGTTCATGACACTGACCCAACCAGGACTTTGCTGTGGGGCAGGGAACAGCTGTGAGACTGGGCTGGTTGGCACTGATTTCTCTAGGCTCACTTTAGGATTATTTAATATGCAAAGGGCAACAGTACATGTTAGCTTGCTGCTTAAATATAGTCCTGGATGTTAGTCACTTAGGCTTTAAGAGAAATTAGCACTAGTTGGGAATCAGAAACAGAAAAGACTTCTAAGACTTCCTTATATTCCCTGTTTTGTCTAAGTGATGTCACAATTCACCCACGGTCCTAAGCTCTTAATCTCCATGATATCCTTTCTCACCACTGACATTCTAAGTGACTCTGTTTTGTTCATTCTGCCTCAGGGGTACTTCTCAAATCCATGTCCTTCACAATGTCTTAGCTGCCAGTACCTTACTTCAAGACCTCATCCTCTCTTAGCCTGGGTTACAATTTCCTCACTGATATCTCTCATGAATTTTCCTTCCCAGCAGTTCAATCTTCATGTTCCCACTGCAATTATCATTCTAAGATACAATTCTGATAGTATCACTCTGGTTTAAAAACCACAATACCTCCCTGTTGCCTCAGGTGAAACTCTTTATCATGGGACGGGATAGAGGAAACTTCATGGCTGTCAGTGTACCCTACCAGCCACAATTCCTTCTATTTTCCACTAGCCTGGGGTAAGGTTTCAATTTCTCAGTATAGCAAATGAAGCCCTACTTAAATTTCTATGCATACCTCCACCCCTTTCTTAGTCTATGCATACCAAATTCTCACTATGCCAAAAAACAGTCATTTTCTCTCTCTTCCAAACCTTTGCTTATGTTATTCTCTTTGCTTCAGATTCTTTTCATTGCTGCTGTTTCAGTGCTCCCTTTCTTTTTTATAACTCAAATAATGTTTATACTGGGAGGTGTTTTCTATCACCCCTGGACCAAGTTAGTAACTACTTACTATGCACTGCAACACTTTGTACTTTCCTCTCCTTTTATATTAGAGATGATTTCTGTTGCATTATATCATTTACATGTCTCTTTCCACCACTAAATGGTAAAGTCTTAATCATTTTTCAGTCCTACATCTCTGCCTGAAGACCAAGTCTAATGTGGTACAGGCCTTAGTAAGTATTCGTTACATGAATAAATGGAAATGCATATTACAGTCAGGCAACACGGATTACTGAGACAAATTCTTAACCTATTCTTTGGTAATGTGAGTCAGTGTCCGATCCAGAACTTAAATCTATCTTCTTAGATTTTCTGCTCGTGCTAAAATTAGACTTGATGGACCCTCAGCAGCCAGTGACTCTGTTATGGTAAAACACAGTCTACAGCCCCTCAACTTTCTTTACCAGCTATGGGAGTCAGCGTTGGAGCCCTGGCCCATTGCTTTTCCTTTGCTCTAATCCTAACTTTACTTAACTTGTCGTCCCTTATGAATGAAACCTGACTGTGATCTGTTCACATGTACAGGAAGTTACATAGAGCTTACATTTATATTTAAATATAATATTACTTACATAGAACTATATTTATGTTTATTTTAAGCATATCATTTTTCCTCTTGTGTAGAAAGGATGGTGCTTTGTTAACGCGAAAGACTATACAAGGGTAATATAATAATAGCAACTAACACATAACATTTCACTATGTGCCAGGAACAAAGTGTTTTTATGTACATTAGCTCATTTAATCCTAATTGTAACTTCATGAAGTAGTTCTTATGATTGATATGATAATTTAACAGTTGAGGAACCTGAAGCAGACAGAAGTAACTTGTTCTAAGAACACAAAACTACTTAACTGGTAGACCTGGGATTTGAATTCAGGAAGTCTTAACTGTGTACTGTGCTGGGTAGGGATATAAAACTGCTTTCTCTCGTATCTTTTACCATGTAGTACTCTACATGTAGGGGACATGACAATAAGTGATATGGACTGATAATATTTGCTTTTGCTATGTAAAACTCTTGATGAAAATATGCTGGGAGAATAACCTTTTACTTAATATCTCCTTTTAGGGGTAATTGGTGTGCTGATTTATAGTCTCTGCAGATTTAAACTGCCTGTAATTTCTTTGTGGCATTCACTCCTTACTCAACTCAGATCCCAGAATTGCCTTCCTTCTTTTCCTCAGGCTTACTTGATAGCTATGGAGCATTGCCCATGCCATAGCTTTCAGGCTGTGCTCTTGTGGCTTGTGAAACACTTGTTTATGGGCACAGAGTGATCTGGAGTTAAATAGAAACATCCTTCTCCATGGGACAACAATTTACTCTACATGCCAACTTGGCAGCAGGGTAGACCATTGGGGGGCTGTGGTTAAGACAGGTAGCCAAGATATGAAGGAGGTTTCTAATCCAGACTCATGCTAGTAAACAGAGTGGTAACCAAAACACTTTAATGAGATCTTTGTGTTTTGCATGTAGTTTAGTTAAGAGTAACCAACTGAAGTTGACTAATTGGCCACATTCCTCATAAAAAATTATTGGAGGGCTAGACTAGTATCAGTTTACACTGTATATACTAAAATGAAGCTATATTTAGGTAGATGGTATCAAGCATTGAAAATGTTCCATGAACCAAGTAGTTTCTTGACTCTGGCCATGAGCTCTATTTCAGACATGTCTAAATTGGTAGGTAGACAGCATCTAGGTGGTTCTGTGACTGAATATGTGACCTTAAATGAGAATCATTTAACTTTTCCAAGGCTGAGTTTCTTCATTTGTAACATGAAAAGTCCTAATGCTTATTGCTCCAGCTTCCACACTCTTTTCTTCCATTACTACTTTATTATAATAGGCTTTTTCCAAATAATCTGTTTGATTAAGTTTGTTAAGGTGTATCATTCCATTACTTAGCGTGTCTCAGCTCTTATTTGCAGAATTTGTAAGAAGGCAATTTCAACAGAACTTTCTTACTTATATGTAAGTGTCAGAGTTACTTAGCTATGTAGACACCTTTGATCTGAAAGAAAATCATACTTGAGATTTTTATCACAATTAGTAGGCCACATTTATTGTTCCTTAAGATTGGAATTATCAGCAAGTAACAAAGTAGAGATTTGGAGATTGGAACTATACAACTTCTGTTTGAATATGACTCATGAGCTTTGAGAAAAATGCAGATTTCATTTTCTGATCTCTTCATCTTCTTTCTTCTCAACTTAAAAAAAAAAAAACATGGCTTGATGACGAGAGCTCAGACATGTATAACCATGTGTAGTGCAAAAGTTGCCACGTTGTAAGTCAGCCTAATAAGTTTTCTTCATTTAGGCGAATAAAAGCATGGGGAATAGAGAAGATTAAGGGAAACAAGGGAAGGGCTTGTTAGAATCCAAAATGAACACACTTTTGAAACTTAAGTACTGTTAACTCTTAGGCAATATGATACTTGTTCTTAATTGAAGGAAGATGTTCTCTGGTCCCAACTTGTAAACATTTGCAGTCTTGAGGTAATACACCAGTTTACTGAGAACAAAATCTTAATCAGTATGACACTTCATGGAAAATTCTTTACTTCTGCTCTCTCTTGGCTGTCTCTCTTGAAAGCGTACAGATCTGTGTCCGGAGCCTGCCTGACCACTAAGCACGTAATCAGATATAGTTCTCACCATTTGAGTGTCAAACTGTCTCTGCCAATAGGGTTATGAGTCTCTCACACAGGGCAGACAGTTGCTGGGGTCACCTGTCATGTTGGAGCAGACTGCTGTGATGATTCCCACTTAAGCAGTAGTTACATTATATCATGATTGGAATGGAGAGACAGGTACTTGGAAGGATTGATTCAAGCTCTGCATCAGTCAGTCTTAACTACTAATATGTTAAAGCCCTCCTGTAGTAAAGATCTCCTGATGGTGGAGATTGCCAAATGTACTGAGTTCTTTATCACCTTTAATTTATTTGTACTACTGGCCCTCCGTATCCACAGGTTCTGCATCCATGGATTCAACCAACTGCAGATTGAAAATATTTAGGAAAAATAAAAAATAAAAATTTAATATTAATAAAAATAATACAAACACACACGGTACAGTATAATAACTATGTAGTACTTACAGTGTATTGGACATTTTAAATAATCTGGAGATGATTTAAAGTATCAGGAAGGATGTGCATAGGTTATATGCAAATACTATACCATTTTATTTAAGAAACTTGACCCTCAGTGGATTTTGGTATCTGCAGGGGGTCTTGCAACCAGTCTCCCATGGATACTGAGGGACAGCTGTATAGTTTCTTGGCGTGTGATTCCTTGGCTGCCTAGTTGGGGCAAGGGGACTTTGAGCTTAGAAATGCTGGGTTTCACGGGGACCTCATCAATCAGTATTTCTATCCCCATTTCAGTCCTTAGCCAGAATACCTTCAGTAAAATGCTTCATGTGAGAACCATGATTAGTTCTTTCAGGGTTTTGCTATTTGAGCCAGAGATTGGTTAAAAAGTTTCTATTGAATGTAGTTGTCTTTTAAAAAGTTGTATGATAAATTTATTGATCACTTTTCATCTGTCAAAGAAGGAATCAGTTACAGCTGTGATTTTCAGCTACTAGTAGGGATTGAGGATATGGCAGACTGTCTAGGTTCTGATTCCCTATTCTATGGCAACTTTATTAGTTTCCTGTGGCTTCTGTAACAAATTAACACAAACTTGGTAACAAAATTATTCAATTATTTTCTCACAGTTCTGGAGGCCAGAAGTTTAAAATCAAGGTGCCATCGGGGCCATATTCCCTCTGGTATATACACATTGTATGTGTATACTGTATTTCACTTTTCCATTCACCCATCAATGGGCTCTTCCACTGCTTCCGCATTGAAGCTCTTGTGAATAAGGCTGCTGTGAACATCGGTGTACAAATATCTCTTTGAGATCCCGCTTTCAATTATTATTATTTCTTTTCTTTTCTTTCTTTCCTTCTTCTTTTTTTTTTTTTTTAAACAGAGTGTCATTCTGTTACCCAGGATGGAGTGCAGTAGCACAATCTCCATTCACTGGAAACTCCACCTCCCAGCTTCATGGAATTCTCATGCCTCAGTCTTCTGAGCAGCTGGGATTACAGGCGTGCGCCAACATGCCCAGCTAATTTTTTGTATTTTGGTAGAGACTCGGTTTCACCATGTTGCCCAGGCTGGTCTTGAACTCCTGAGCTAAGGCAATCCACCCACCTCAGCCTCCCAAAGTGCTAGAATTACAGGCATGAGCCACCATGCTCAGCCTCAGTTATTTTGAGTATATACCCAGAATTCTTCTGAACTTAAAATTCTATTTTTGAATAGAATAGAAATTCTATTTTTAACTTTTTGAGGAACTTCCATACTGTTTTCCATAGAGGCTATACTATTTTACATTCCCCTGAGCAGTGCACAAGGGCTTTAATTTTTCTACATCCTTGCCAATACTTTTGAAAAATGTCCTTGCCTGCTAAAATTTCATTTTTATATTTTGTTATTTATTTTTAGAAATGGGGTCTTGCATGTTGCCCAGGCTTGAGTGCAGCAGTGTTATAGCTGACTGCAGCCTCAATCTCCTGGGCTCAAGTGATCCTCTCGCCTCAGCCTCTCAAGTAACTGGGACTACAGGCCTATTTTGTTTTTCTGATAATAGCCATCCTAATAAGAATGAGGTGGTATCTCATTGTAGTTTTGATTTGCATTTCCCTAATCATTGGTGACATTGAGCATTTTTTCATATGCTTATTGGTCATTTGTATATCTTTGGAGACATGTCCATTCATTTTTGCCCATTTTTCAATCATGTTGATAGTTTTTTGTTGTTGAGTTTTAGGAGTTCTTGATATACTCTGGATATTAATCCCTCAACAGATATATAATTTGAAATTTAAAAATTTATTATGTACATATATTTTTGCTTATAAAAGTATGAAATGCTTCATGAATTTGCTTGTCATCCTTATTATGTAGGGTCCATGCTAATCTCAGTATCGTTGCAATTTTAGTATATGTACTGCTGAAGTGAGCACTGATTTGCTAATATTTTCTCCCACTCTGTGGACTGCGTTTTTACTCTTTTGGTGGTGTTTTTTGATATACTCCCTCAATAATTCTGTCCGCATGATTTGTTGAAATCAAGGAAAGTGTGGGCTGAAAAATCCAAATAAGTAGGTGTTAGGCTGCACTAAGCCCAGCTTCTAGTCTAACATATGCCCAGACGCTTGGAGCTGGGTTTTATGGGGAAGAGAGTTGCTCTGAGGCCAAAGCAGGTAGTGTTAGCGGTATTCTGAGACACAACAGCAAGGTCAGCTCTGAAAGCTGGCACTTGCTGGTGGCGACAGTTGCAGGCTATTTTGGGAACCGAGGAGGCTTTGTTTTGTAAGGCCTTCTCTGCACTCCCAGATTTAACCCTGGCACTGATTGATCATCAGCCACTTTTGTCTTTGATATGGAGAGAGCAGTATCAGGTACAGTAGTGAGATCACAGTGCTCTTTCCCCAGATTATTGGTAAAATCAAGTATTTTTCCTTGGAGATTGTCATTGCCAGACAAATGTGACATGCTGACGTTAGGAAGCTTTAATTTGTTACCTAGCAGTTTTTCTAAATAGTTCCTTCAGACTAGTAATTAAGTCATATCTCTATTTCTTAAGGAGCTTAGAACACGTTGTTACTTTAGTAAAATTTGATGTGTCTTCAGGAATGCAAAATAGGAGGAAATGGACTTAAACTGCATCAGGAGGAATCTGGGCCAAATGCAAAGAATTTCCCCATTATCTTGGGTAACATCAAAAGCTTGTTTAGCCTGCTTCCCGAGAAAAGGAAAGACCTCTCTCTGGAACGTTGAGCATAGCTCTGTGTAGAGGCATGGTGTTGAAGTTCATGTCCCTGGACGTAGTTTTATAAGTGGGCGAATCTGCTCATCTACCATGCTTCAGTCGTGAATGAGTCAGCAGCACAGCTGCAGATGGAGTGGGCAGAAGGGCATCTAAATTTAGTCGTTATTCACTTGAGAAGGTTTTCAGGAACTGTGCGTCTCTCATCCATGCTTTAGTCATATTCCTTCTTCTAGAGGCAAAAAAAGAGAAAGAGAGCAAGAGAACAGTCACTCCAAGGTGCTTCATGAGAGTGAGTGTCCTACCACTCTGTTAATTGGTCTCATCTACAACAATGATGCTCGTCCATCTTAACCAGGTGCAACTATTTTATTCATATAGCTCCTGAATTTAAGAACCCATGGGATTCTGAACATTAGACAGGGACTTTTCTGCAGTTAGACTTATAAACAAGCTCCAGAATCTTGTTAGTTCAATGACATTTTTAACCAAACAGCTTTCCTCCTTTAAGGTACTGGGGGTGGGGAGGGCTGCGATCAGCGAGAAATAAGTACTTTTTTTTTTTTTTCCCCTTGAGGCAGTAGCTGTATGTTAAACTATTGCCTTAACAACAACAAAGTCAGGAACTATTCCAAGGGCTTATCTCCTTAAATCTTTACAAAACCTTAGGAAGTAGGTGGTATTCTCAATGCTATAGATGAGTACATACACTTAAAAGTTAGGTTAAATACCCCACTCTAGGTTGTACATATCCGCAGAGCAGGTATGCAAGCCCTGGTCTGTCTGACTCCAAAGCTGGTGCTTTTATTTATTTTACAAATAGAAATGGAGTCTCACTATGTTGCACAGACTTCTCCCGCCTTGGCCTCCCAAAGCGCTGGAACTACAAGTGTGAACCACAATGCCTGGCCAAAACTGGTGTTTTTAACAATATCATTCTTCACTTTGTGGAGGGATGGGGAATGATTTAAACATTTGGCCTCCTTTATTTTCTCCAAGGTGGTTCTTCACAGATTGATGATCACCACGTTACATTTTTAGATTAGGCTAGTTTTGTTGTTGTTCTCTCAAACTTTCTTAGAATGTCATTCTCATAAAAATTTTGTATCAAACTGGCTGTAGTGGTATGTGCGTACCTGTATTCCCAGCTACTTGGAAGGCTGAGGCAAGAGGCTTTTTACGCCCAAGAGTTCAAGACAAGCCCTGGCAACACAGCAAGACCCAGTCTTAAATTTTTTTTTGTATCAAGGATTTGAGATTTATAGACACAATATCACAAAATTTAAAAGAAGAGAACTGAAGTAGGATGGGGTGAAGGAGATTAAGAAAGAAGAGAAGTAAGGGGGAGGAAAGAGAAAAGATAATTTTTCTCCCATTTGATACCTGGACTAGCTGGGCTTATTTTAGAGCCTCTGGAATGTGGCTGCTGTCGTCTTTAAAGGCCAAAGAATGATCTTGAAAACACTAGCTTCCAAAAGTCTGCTTGATAGTAGTGTGGACATTAGAGCTAAGCATTTAGATTGTTCTTTCTGAGCCAAAGAAATTTTGCAACCCAGCAAGAAGCAGTTGACCCAGCTGTCCTGGCCTACACAGGTTTAGACGGCACATTTGACCTTCTTGATATAGGAGTTATTATTAAGGGCAAAGAGTGTTTTTAGTACAACCTTTAAAATACCTTTTTCTTCTTGGACTTCAGTACCTTTTTGAAAGTGTCCCCTTCCATCCTTTTACTTAAAAATGTTTATTTATGAAAAATAAAAATAAAATAAAAATATTTATTTACAGTTTTTGTTGAGATACTCTGCAATGAGTTGGCTAGACCTTGCCATATGGGATTGCAAATGCACAGACATACAATATATGACCAATTTATTGATAAACATACTTATGAACCATGTGTAAATATGATGAATAATTATGAAACATTTTACGTGGTAAAGAATGGGGTATGCTTGTGAAAGTTGATAAATCTAAGAAAACATCATAGAAGAAATGTAATTTCTGGAGCTGCTGTTGAAAACGAGACCATTGTGAGTATTGGCTATAACAGTCAGATTGGCCAGAAGGTCAGATTGGCGAAATATATAGCATCAAATCAAACATAGATTGATATTTTTAGCTAATCTCAGTAACTGTAAAAGGAGTATCAATTATTTTGGGAAAAATTAACAAAGATGCTTTTTTGTAACCAAGTTAGCTAATTAAACTTTCATCTAAATGAAATCAACCTTTTTTCATTCATCCCTTTCTAGGCAGGATTGATAGGAGGTTTATCTCTAATATCTGAAGGGAGTTCCTGTAAGTTCTCTTGGTATGATATGTGCTACAAGGTCCTCTAGAGTTCTAACTTTAATTCTTTCCATAGTAACCTTTTGCTGTTTAAATAGTGTTCATTATCACCATGAAATATCTTTTGGTATGTTTGATTGAAGACAGTGGTTATTAAACTGATCTCAGGATTCCTTTATATCTAAAAATTCATGCAGCCATAAAAAATGATGAGTTCGTGTCCTTTGTAGGGACATGGATGAATCTGGGAACCGTCATTCTCAGCAAACTGACACAAGAACAGAAAAAAAAAACACCACATGTTCTCATTCATAGGTGGGTGTTTAACAACGAGAACACATGGACACAGGGACGGGAGCATTGCACACTGGGGTCTGTTGTGGGGGAATACAGAACAGCGGTGGGTAGGAAGGTTGGGGAGGGATAACATGGGGAGAAATGCCAGATATCGATTACAGGGGGATGGAGGCAGCAAACCACATTGCCATGTATGTACCTATACAACAACCCTGCATGTTCTACCCATGTACCCTAGAACCTAAAGTGCAATAAAAAATATATATATTAAAAAATATATTCATTAAGGACTCCCAAAATTTAACAGGACTTTGTTTGTATTGGTTATTATATGTTACTGAGAAATTTTTAAAATATGTAGTTATTAAATATCTACTTATTCAGTAATCTAAAGCAACGATGACCCTCATTACATGTTAATATAAATGACATATTAAAAATAATGATATTGTTTTACATTTTTACAAATTTCTTTTAATGTCTGTATTCACTGTTGTGATATATTATCTTGATGAAAGTATATAAAATCTGGCCTCTCAAAGGTATATATTTGGAAAAGGGAGGAGCATTTTAATAGTCTCTTCAGACAAGTGTAGTTGTTTTTCTTGGATATTATACCAAATTCCAACAAGTGATGGTTTGTTTGTTTCTTTTTTTGAGACAGAGTTTCTGTGGCCCAGGCTAGAGTGCAATGGCACCATCCTGACTCACTGCAACCTCTACCTCTTGGGTTCAAGTGATTCTTGTGCCTCAGTCTCCTGAGTAGTTAGGATTACAGGTGTGTACCACCATACCTGTCTAGTTTTTGTATTTTTGATAGAGACAGTGTTTCACCATGTTGGCCAGGCTAGTCTCAAACTCCTGACCTCAGGTGATCCACCTGCCTCGGCCTCCCAAAGAGTTGGGATTATAGGCGTGAGCCACTGCACCCAACCTGACAGTTTCTTAAATGTAAGTTTTAGAAATGGTAGTTTAAGAAATGAGTTTCTTAAATGTTTGTGCAGTGTGGAAACTGAAACCATGTCAATGGACTTTTTTTACTCTGTTACATTAAAACCCATTGGTCTAACTTGTACTTTGAATGAATCTTTTACTTCATGTGTGATTTTTCTAACACCATGCATTTGTTTATTTGGAAAATAAAGGTTCATTGACTTATACAAATGTAAATACATTTCATTATATAATATCAACAAATCGGATTTGTTGATAGTCAAACAGATCTTATCAGAAAAGTGAATACTGGGAAGTTGTCAGCTCATGGTGGTAACTGTTTCCCAGAATTCTTATTTTCACTTGAATGGTCAAATTTTATTGCAACACATACTGATTATTTTCTCTGGAGTGACAGGCTTACTTTGTTCATTTTCAAGTCTGAATAATCATAAGTTGTTGGTTATTCTTTTGAATAAAAAGTGTTATTTTTAAAAAAGTGTCTAGTTCATCTCATAATTGAAGCAGATGCACAAATGGTGTGTTTTTATTTTTGTTTTTGTTTTTGAGACAAGGTCTTGCTCTTTCACCCAGCCTTGACCTCCTAGGCTTAAGCCATCCTCCTACCTTATCCTCCCGAGTAGGTGGGCCTGCAGGTGTGTGCCACCATGCCTGGCTAATTTTTAAATTTTTTGTAGAGATGGGGGTCTGTGTTGCTCAGGCAGGTGTTGAATTCCTGGGCTCAAGCAGTCCTACCGCCTCAGCCTCTCACAGTGTTGGGATTACAAGCATGAGTTACCACGCCTGGCCTGAGGTGCTTTTTCCTAGAATCAATCATCATACTTCAAAATGCAGCAGAAGTGCTTTAGATATACTTTCCATTTTCTCACACAGAATATTAAAAAAAATAATTTCAACTGCATCTTCAAAGTCATTCTTCAGTGAAACTGGCTTTTTTTTTTTTTTTTTTTTAACTGTGAGTATGTGATAAGGAAGAATACAGTACCTGCTGGTATTTTTTGATGCGATTGTCTTGCTTTGTGGTGAGACACCAGCAGTTTTACTCACCATTGCTTTTGCATCATTATTGTAAATGTCAATACAATAAAAATGCAAGAAATAATATTATTATGAAAATTTTTTGATTTGGATAATTCTTCCTTAGCTGAAGTTTTAGCCTTGTTTTTTTAAAGGAGGGGATTGTCTTAAAGCACTCCTTGTCAAGAATCACGAAAAAATATAAAAAAGGAGAGGGGATTAAAAGGCAAGTTTTGAAAAGGGAGTCTCATTTGTTTCTTCGTCCTGAATTATCCCAATGGTTTTGTAACCATCCAAGCCTTGATAATGATTACCGTTTCACATTGGGCCCTCTACCACATTTTTATTCTGTAGCTATGTCAAGACAACCTTTTGGTTTTTTTAGATCTCATTGCTGTTTGTGACTATTTCTTTTAGTCTTATGGTAAGCCTAAAGCCTTTATTCAAAAAGCTTCTCTGCTTTCTCCTAATTGCTGCCATGAAATGAGCAGATGAGAATCCCTAATCATCCATAACTGCAAGCATACTTTGCCATAGTGTTTGAAGCCATTCAGAAATACACAAAAATATATTTTTTCTGTTTGAAATGATCACCCTACCCTTTCAAACCAAAGTAGGGGTTGTTTAGCAATTCTTGAGCCTTAAACTACAACTTCCCGCTGAGAAAAAATGCATTTGATCCTGTGTGATTTTTTTCTTTTTTAAATGAATGGATGAATGAATTTTTTTATAATAGAGATTGGGTCTCACTGTTAAACCCAGGCTAGTCTCAAACTCTTGGCCTTAGGCGATCCTCTGATTATTTTCTTTTAAAATTAATAAGCATCTGGGACAAACAGGTGGCGATGAAGTAAAGTTCATATACAAATCAGTGTTTTGTAACATGCTTTCCTTTTTGTAATATAATGATGTAACAGCTTACTCATGTATATCACTTTAGAAATCAGTTTCACAATTAATACTAATAGTACTATAAATAAGATTAAGTATCATTATACATGTTTCACAGTTGAGATATTAAGACATGGAGACATTAAGGGGCTTGCATAAGATCACAAAGCCTAGAAGTCATGCTCTGGACACAGTATGGAAGAAATAGAAATTAATGTATTTTAGAATGGCTGAGCATTATCAATGCCCAGAGCAGTGTCTGGCGCATAGTAGAACTCGGTGAATACTTGTTGAGTGAATGAACGGACTTTTCTTTTTAGGCCTGTATTGATGAAAATTTGGACATGGTGAAGTTTCTGGTGGAGAACAGAGCCAATGTAAACCAGCAAGACAACGAGGGCTGGACACCCCTTCATGCAGCAGCTTCCTGTGGCTATCTCAACATAGCAGAGTGAGTGAGTCTCTGTGTGTGTGGCTTTGCAGTATTTGTAGGAATAGCCTTCATTACTCCCCTACTCTTAGTAATTCAAATTTTATAAATTGTTTTAATCTCTTTTTATTACAGATTACAAAAGCAGAAAGTTGAATTATGTTTAAGGAATAGCTGATACAATGTTTTGTAAAGCTGCGAAACACATAGTTTTTTTATTGAAACTCTTTTTGTTTGCATCTGTTTTCAGGTAATTTATATTTGCTGGGATATGCAGAGGTGGCTGTTGCGTTGTCTGGGTTCACTTTCTGAACAACTATAGCTGGGCATGTATATAGGCAGGCCTGGAGATTTTTTTCTGGATTCTTTGTAAACCTGTTTTATTGTTTTTTGTTTGTTTGTTTGTTTGTTTTAAATCAGTGCTTAGTACAAATGAAGCACTGATTTAAAAATGCCTAGCATACCAATCACAGCACTCATGTAGTTAATAGCAGAAGAATGAGCCTAAAAATGTGGAATAAAGGGAAGGTGGGCACTGGCATGTGTTCTCCACATTAGTTGAATGGGAATGTTTAATAAGCTACATTAGTAGCTACTAATCTCCAGGACAACTAGCTGTCCCTCCGTGGGGCAGAAGAATCCTTACCATGTGGTACCTGAGATGTAAGAGGCACTGAATAAATATCTGTTGTATGAAGGAATGATCGGCGAGTTTATTTTTAAACAAGGAAGAGACTTTGGCAGTTGAAATATCTTTAAAATGAGGCAGTTGAGTGTATTCTAGATGAGGGTAAGTTTATATTGTTAAGGTAAATTCCCTAAATAAAATCATGATATTCTATGCTCCTTTGAAAATCAGATTGCTTGTTTGAAGGCCCTTTTCAATAATATGATTAGAGCTCCATTACATTTCTCCTGTTCAGCAAATAGCAGGGAGAATTATGTTGGCAGCTCTGTAGAGGCCTGAGAATGACTTCCCACAGAGTCTGATTTGCCCAGGTTTCCTAAGGGAGATCCTGAGTTGCTAGGTTTGCTGCTGACCCAGGGATGCTCAGTGGGAGAAGTTAAACAAAGGGAGAGTCAGAGCCAGAGAAACTTTAGGCAGCAGCACTGGTGTTTGACTGGACTGCTTATTCTAAAAAGTAGACGACTGTATTGGCCCCAAAGCCAACAGAAATCAACAATGCAGTTTTCTTCACTCTCGATTCCTCCCTCTGTTCCAATTTAATAAAAGTCAGTAATCTTTTCATCCCCTAGGCTGCCTGTTTTCAGAGTCTAATAAGGAGGGCTCTTATTCTTAATCTTATCCAGTAACTCCAGAATTCTGATGCCCAAGAGTTAGTGATTTTACTTAAAAGATTTATTTAAGAAACATTTATAGAACATGTTGGCCTTTCAGTTGCTGTTTGTTCAGGTGGGTGTTTGTGATTGATATTCGAGCTACCAAATCTTATTACATTCAAGGAATCCATTTTTTCCCAAGTTTTTTTCTTTCTTTCTTTCTTTCTTTTTTTTTTTTTGAGATGGAGTCTCACTCTGTCGTTCAGGTTGGAGTGCAATGGCGCTATCTCGGCTCACTGCAACCTCTGCCTCCCGGGTTGAAGCAATTCTCCTGTCTCAGTCGCCTGAGTAGCTGGGACTACAGGCTTGCGCCATCATGCCCAGCTAACTTTAGTATTTTTAGTAGAGACAGGGTTTCACCACATTGGTCAGGCTGGTCTCAAACTCTTGACTTTGTGATCTGCCCACTTTGGCCTCCCAGGGTCCTGGGATTACAGGCATGAGCCACCGTGCCTGACCTTTTCTTTCTCTTTTCTAAGGAGAGCTCATGCTTAGAATTAGGATCATTTGTGTTGGCATTATCCTCCTGTTGTGTGAAGCTAAGTACAGAGAATGATTGTAATTGCATTTTTTACGGTGATTTCTTTAATTCATCTTTATGAATGAATATAGTTCTTCTGGAAGTAAGTTCAAAATGTAACAGTCTCTAGCTCAAACAAATATTACCTTGAATGAAATAAATTTGTGAGAGTTACTGTTTCCTAAGACAAATTATTACAAATTAGACATGGAAGTCTGACCAGGAGAACGGTGATCTAGACCAGATCCATTGCAGAGGTGGGGTGGTGGTAGAGATGGCCTTTATTTTATTTTATGTATATCATTATTAGACAGGTTTTGACTTGACTGTCATTTCTTTATTTGCAGTATTTAGCATTTTTTTATACAATGGAAAAAAAAAAAAACATTGTTTGTACTATTCATTTTGGTTGCTTTACCTCAGGGCCAATGGAGAATATTTTAAATAAGATCAGTCCCTGATCATCTCGTTGTTTTTATTTTTGTCATTTAAAGATCTTAGATTTTATACTCTTGTTCCCAGAATCATTAGGAACTCGAACTTTCAAGGGAGTAGAAATGAATCAAGGCAAACTGGCTTTCTAGGAACAATACAAGTACATTCTATTTCATGTTTCATGATGATCTTTTGTCTCAGTATGTTTCATCAAAAGGAGGGAGCTTCAGAGGCTTTTTTTCCTCATTTTAAAATGAGTTCAGGCTCAATGCCGAGTGTTTTTACATTTTTATTATGAATAAATGTTTAACTTAGGAGCAGCAGATTGACCCAAAGGTACAACATTTACCTATAAGTAACTATAAGTTTTTTGAGATGCTAATTTAGTCTCAGTTTTTTTAACATATTCTATTTCCTTTCTTCCTCCCTTAGAATAGTAGCATAAAGATCTTGTATTGGTGATGAGTTAGGAAGAAGAGGGCTTTATTTTCTAGGGGCATTTTTATTGAGCTAGTGGCTGTTTGTGAGCCTTTGGGCAGCTATAAGGATTTTCAGAGATAAAGTAGAAATTACTTTATAGGGCCGGGTGTGGTGGCTCACGCCTGTAATCCAAGCACTTTGGAGGCCAAGGCGGGCGGATCACCTGGGGTCCGGAGTTCAAGACCAGCCTGACCAACATGGTGAAACCCCATTAAAAAAAAAAAATTACTTTATAGGTTGATAATTATTCTTGTCTGGGTAAAAGTAAAACTAAAAAGGTTTTTATTTTTTTTTCCCCAAAACTGTAGAAAATAGAAAAACAGAAAGCCCAATTACTTTCTTTTTTTTTTTTTTTGAGACAGAGTTTCGCTCTTGTTACCCAGGCTGGAGTGCAATGGCGCGATCTCGGCTCACCGCAACCTCCACCTCCTGGGTTCAGGCAATTCTCCTGCCTCAACCTCCTCAGTAGCTGGGATTACAGGCTCGCGCCACCATGCCCAGCTAATGTTTTTTTTGTATTTTTAGTAGAGACTGGGTTTCACCATGTTGACCAGGATGGTCTCGATCTCCTGACCTCGTGATCCACCCACCTCGGCCTCCCAAAGTGCTGGGATTACAGGCTTGAGCCACCGCGCCCGGCCAATTACTTTCTACTGGAACATTTCCCATGTTCTTGATTGTAGAACATGGGAAAAGCAGGGTCCTGTATACCCAAGTGACATTATGCCTGATCCAGTAGGGATAAAATAGACATCACAGCAGAGTGGTTAAGATATTTCATGTAATTCAAGCAATATTTATGGAATGCCAAGAGAAAAAAGCAAGGGTTAAATGCCATGGCAATGAGGAAAACCCAGTTGTTGTTGTAAACCAAAAAGTATCTGAGACAGGTCTCAATCAATTTAGAAGTTTATTTTACCAAAGATAAGGATGTGTGCCCAGGAGACAGATCTGTGCCTTTCCCCAAAGATGATTTTGAGAGCTTCAGTACTTAAAAGGGAAAATCAGCCTGGAGGGGGAATGGGGAGGGCATGGTCACATTCCTGAATTCACATGTTACAAGAGGAAAAGAGCCGGTAGGGGAATAGTCAAGTATTCATCTCATGCTTAGTAAATCAGCACTTTACATTAAGGTGAACATAGAGGTAAACATAGAACCTGTAGAGATATTTAACTTTTTATCTGTAGCTATCTGCTTAGGAACAGAAGGTAAGGCAGCTTCTTGCATGACTCAACTTTCAGCTTATTTTTTTTTCTTTTGGCATAGTGAAATTAGGGTCCCAAGTTTTTATTTTCCTTTCACATTGCATTCAAGTAGCTTTCAATCTGATGGAATGGTTGCATTGAGGTACAGTGTTAGGTCATGACAGGTCTAGAATTAGTGTTTGTTGGGGAGGAGAAGAGGAAGCATGGGGTTAAAGGAAGGCAAGAGGGAATTCAGTTTGTGAGAACAGGAAAGACTTCATGAAGGCAAAGGCATTTTAAATGAACTTTGAAAGAAGTGAAAGGTTTCTAAAAGGGAAAAGGGAAAGAAGAGTGTCCCACCTAGTTGGAAGAAACAAGCTGTGGAAGAGAGCTGGGTAAGAGTTGATGTGTTTGGGAATAGTAAATGGTTTAGTTTGATTATAGAGTATAGATAGGGCACACCTCAATCCAACAAACATTTGTTGAGTGCCTACTATGTGTATTATTTGTATTTTGATATTTCAGGGTGAGGGAGGTGTAGCTAAATATTCCTTTGGCCTAAGGGAGAGGAATCAGAAGAAAAGAGCTATTGAATATGTGGAAATGAAGGGTTAATTTATGAAAAGAAAACTGGAACTTGATAGAATTAAGAATAAAAATAGAGTTAGTTTTGGCATCGAATAAGGTCTGTCTTCCTCTGAGACTGTAAGGGAATGAAGGAGATGGTTGAAAGTCAGGTGAATTGTGAAGGCCTTTGAGCTTTATACATGTGGGATTGATCCATAAATTAACAAACATTTGTTGAGGCCCTATTATACCAAGTAATAGGCACTGAGAAAGCAAAAACATGGTCTTAATCTAATCTCTATTGATTCTTTTCCCTCTGTCAACTTTTTAATTTTTTTATTTTGTTTTTAGACAGAGTCTTGTTCTGTCACCCAGGTTGATCTTGGCTCGCTGCAACCTCCGCCTCCTGGGTTCAAGGAATTCTTGTGCTTCAGCCTTCTAAGTAACTGGGACTACAGGTACCAACTACCATGCCTGGCTAAGTTTTGTATTTTTAGTAGAGACAGGGTTTCACCATGTTGGTCAGGCTTGTCTCAAACTCCTGGCCTCAAGTGATCCGCCTGCCTGGGATTATAGGTGTCAGCCACTGCACCTGGCCCCCTCTGCCAGTTCTTTGAATGCAATGGCCAGTGGGCACATATTGATTATCTTTTTTTTTTTTTTAGTGGGCTGAGCAAGTTAAGCCTGGAAAATTTTTTTTTTTTTTTTTTTTTTTTAAATTTTCTACGGTGTCTAAAATGTGATTCCTTGAATATGGTAGGGGACCAGTAAATATTTATTGAATTTGTTAAACGTGCGCTTTGAATGAAGAGATTCCCCAAACAGGGTTTGTGTGAGCAACATGGCTGTTTATTCACCCAGGTGTAGGTGGGCTTAGTCCAAAAAGAGAGTCAGCTCAGGGAGGTGGGATAGGAGTTGGTTTTATAGGTTTGGGGTAGGCAGTGGAAAGTTATATAAGTTACAGGTCAGGGCAGCTTTTGCAAGCTGGGAGGGGGTCATAGGGTCTGGAGTCACAAGGTTGACCAAGGTCAGTTACAAAGTCCAGTTGCCTCATCAGTTGAGGCAGGAATAAGGAACAATAGAAGAATGCCTAAAAGTTAATTAGGTGCTGCAGGGGTTGATCATTCCTTCTCCTTTTGTGGTTTTACATTTACTTCAGACTTTCTAGTTCCAGGAACTCATCTGGAGTGTACGTGCAGGTCGCAGAGGTCGCTTTGCCACCCATGGCATGGTCAGTCGGCCTAAAAGACCTTACAGAATTGTTGAATGGCTTGAATTCTAATCTGAATGATTTTTCTTTGTTCTTTAAATACTTCTGAGTATTTGATAGAGCTCCTGGCATTATTAGGGTTCTCACCGGCCCAAAAGTGACTTGATCTAGAGAAAAGATGAACTAGATTTGAGTCAAGACTGGGGTTGTACCCTCTGCCATTTGCCAGCTATGTGATTTTGAGAAAATTGCTTTATATATATGGACCTCGATTTCTTAAAGTCATGGTAATAATACTCACATTGCCTACTTCAAAATGTTGCCTAAGAAGCCGTGGGACTGGGCACGCATGCAGGAATCAGCAGCAGGTTGGCGTGTGAAAGGTTTTCTTGCTCTAGAACCTCATAGAAAATTCTCAGGGAGATTCTTCAAGCAACCACTATGTCAGCAGACCCAGATATTTTCCTTTCTTCATATGATGGAGATCAGGGATCCAAACTTATTTGAAAAGCTAAAGAGGCACCATTCGTACCCATTGGAATGGCAGGTTTTATAGCAATTGTTGCATATGGGTTATACAAATTGAAGAGCAGGGGAAACACTAAAATGTCTGTTCATCTGATCCACATGCATGTGGCAGCCCAGGGCTTTGTTGTAGGAGCAGTGACTGTTGGTATGGGCTATTCCACGTATCGGGAATACTGGGCAAAACCTAAGCCTTAGAAGAAGAGTTGCTGTCTTGGTCTTGTTGGAGGAGCTTACTTTAGTTAGACATCTCTTTATTGAAGTTACGTATTGTTGAAAATAAACTAATTTGTATGGGTTTAGATGGTAAAATGGCATTTTGAATATTGGCTTCCTTTCTTGCAGGCTTGATTTGCCTGGTGTGACCTCATTACTAGTGGCTAGTTTACTAACTAGGTCATTCAAGGAAGTCAAGTTAACTTGAAGGAAACATATCACCTAAATGCACTTGATGATGTTGAAATGTCCACCTTCTTAAATTGTTCGGCTGAACTTAGTTCTAAAGAAAATAACAGGCCAACCCTGAAGTACTCTCAGTTTGCTGCAGAATCTCAGATGTTTTGGATGTTATATGAGAGTCCTATTTGCCCCAGTCAATTTAACTTTTTTCTGCCTGTTTTGTGGACAGGCTGGCCCTTTTAGAACTCTGTCCAAAAAGTTCACGGAATATAACTTGTAAAGCTTTCCACAAGTAACAATATGTATATGTGCATGTGTTTAAACCAAATGTAGAAAGCTTAGAGTAGTATTTATTAAAGAATCTGAGTTGTAAACATATAATTCACAGATTCTAGTTTAGTTCTTGTGTAACTGCGAATTATATTTTTGCTGCTGTTATATTAGAATAAATTTTGAATGTCATCTTGAAATAGAAATATGTATTTTAAGCACTCATAGCAAAGGTAAATGAACACTTTTAAAATGTGTGCATTGCTTATTTTTTTCCATAAGAATTGTAACCATTAAACTGAACAAATGACCTATAATGGATTTCATTAATGACTTATGAGCAAGCTGGTCTGGCCAAACAGTATACCCAAACTTTTGTATAGTACAGAATGCTATTACACTTGTGAAATTCTCTTGTCTAAACTGAATTTACATTCCATCATAACATGGTATATGTATTGTTATTAAAGTAAGCGGCCCATTAAAAAAAAATGTTGCCTAAGACTTATGATATAATTTTATGTGAAGGCACTTTGAAAACCAGAAAAGATCTGTGTAAGATACTGAAATTATCAGAACTTTCTTCTTCAGAATCAAGTATTCTATTGAGATTTATAATTTAATTATTTAACATTTTAATATTTCTTCTTCTTTTTTTTTTTTTTTTTTTTTTTTGAGGTGGAGTTTCACTCTTGTTGCCCAGGCTAGAGTGCAATGGCGTGATCTCAGCACACCACAACCTCTGCCTCCTGAGTTCAGGCAATTCTCCTGTCTCAGCCTCCCAAGTAGCTGGGATTACAGGCATCTGCCACCATGCCTGGCTACTTTTTTTGTGTGTGTTTTTAGTAGAGACGGGGTTTCACCGTGTTGGTCAGGCTGGTATCGAACTCCTGACCTCATGATCCACCTGCCTCAGCCTCCCAAAGTGCTGGGATTACAGGTGTGAGCCACTGCGCCCAGCCTAATATTTCTTCTTAAGTAATTTAGTTTAATCTTAGAATAGAGAAAGATTTCATGTGGTTGATTGGTTGATAGGAGAGTCTTGTGGAGGCATAATTAAGGTAGATTTATGCATATTTTAATGCATGCTTTATTCTTCTATTTTCACACCCCCAACACTACTTAATAAGCTCCAATTTGGTATTGGGAATGTTTAAGGCTGCATGCCTTGTTTATGTTACTTAGAAATCCTCTTGCCATCCACTGGGAGTAAGAGGCTGGTAGTTAGTAATATGAGTGTGAAAGAAACCCTGTTTGTTCGCATTGCTCTAATTAGGAAATGGGGAAGCCCTCAGTCTTAATTACTGAAGTTTAAGGCACATAGAAATTAATAATGGAATATCTTATCTGGGACCATGTTTTAAACTCAAAATAGAGACTGCTGTGTATTGAATACCAGATGCATGAGTGTATAAATTTACATTAGATTGCCAGATAATACTGATCCTGGATCTTGTCTATGCAGGTATTTCATTAACCACGGAGCCAGTGTAGGTATTGTCAATAGTGAAGGTGAAGTTCCCTCTGACCTTGCAGAAGAGCTAGCCATGAAGGATCTTCTTCTGGAGCAAGTAAAGAAGCAAGGTAACCTCATGGATTGGAGGGGGCCAGGAAAGATTCTCAAACACTGCAATTTACAGAAAATAATCCATTTGTTATGTAGAGTGTTTCACTATCATATGACAGGAGAAGATTTGATCTATCTGAAATGCATTAATCATTAATCCAGCATCATGTTTCCTCATAATGACTCACACAAAAATAGGCCAGATGCCAAAAGGATGACCAGTTATTCCGTTTTTTTTTTTTTTTTTTTTTTTGGCCATTCAGAGGTTGCATACCCATCATACAGTTAAGAGTGACCTGATAAGAAGTGTGAACATTTCTTACTGTGTGTGTGCAAGGTAGGATGCAGTGTAAATCTGAGTATTAGCCAAATTCAGTTTGTGACTTTGCATCTTTTCCCTTGATGAGAGCTAAAAGTGGTGCTGCTAAAGATATTTATTGTAACTAATCATGAAAATTATGATAATTTGTTAAGGTGAGGACGCTAACTTAGAATAATGTATTCTCAAAATGCCTATTTTATAGTTTTAGAAGAATCGGTTTCACAGAATAGGATGTAATTCTTCTACCTGGAAGTCCCTGGGTTATTTTTCTATCATAAAACTCTGTGGAAAAGATTTGTAGTCATTTTTTTTTTTTTCAGTCGTTCTGCTAAACTACCTTACTCACAATCTGCAGTTCATCCCAGAGGATTTAGCTCCAGTGGTCTTTCCCAATAGGAACTTTTAGAACAGTCAGGGCCAATTCTTGCTGTGTGCATTGTTTACGTATTATCCAGAACTGCTTTTGTGCTACAACAGCAGAGTTGAGTAGTTGTGATAGATTGGATGAATCACAAACTTGAAAATATTTCGTATTTGGCTCTTTAGAGAAAGTATGCTGATCTTACCTTAATATAATGATGTTTCTAGGTCAGTAACTACTTGCTTTTGCTGCCTTCCGTGTATAGTTTTTGACACAGGGTCTCACTTTGTTGCCCAGGCTGGAGTGCAGTGGTGCCATCTTGGCTCACTGCAACCTCTGCCTCCCAGGTTCAAGTGATTCTCCTGCCTCAGCCTCCCGGGTAGCTGGGACTATAGGTGTGCACCACCATGCCTGGCTAATTTTTGTATTTTTTGGTAGAGACAGGGTTTCACCATGTTGGCCAGGCTGGCCTTAAACTCCTAACCTCAAGTGACCCGCCCACTTCAGCCTCCCAAAGTGCTGGGATTACAGGCATGAGCTATAGTGCGTGGTTTTGTGCTCTATTGAATTGAAGAATTTTATGCTTAGCTTAACCTCCGTTCTCACTCTGTTTTATCTCCTAAGATTTGCTTTAAAATGTACAAATAACTTTAAAAAAATCAAGTTTTAAAAAATAGTTTTGATTGGAGAAACCACTTTTTCTATTTTGATTGCTGACTCTTCAGTTAAGGAGCATACTCTGTTGAAAGAGATATTTATCCATTTGACCCAGCAATCCCATTACTGGGTATATACCCAAAGGATTATAAATCGATCTATTATAAAGACACATGCACATGTATGTTCATTTTGGCACTGTTTACAACAGCAAAGACTTGGAACCAACCCAAATGCCCATCAAAGATAGACTGGATTAAGAAAAGGTACACCATGGAATACTATGTAGCCATAAAAAAGGAAGAGTTCATGACCTTTGCAGGGACATGGATTAATCTGGAAACCATCATTCTCAGCAAACTGACACAAGAACAGAAAACCAAACATCGGATGTTCTCACTCATAAGTGGTTGTTGAACAATGAGAACACATGGACACAGGGAGGGGAACATCACACACTGAGGTCTGTTGGGGGATGGGGGTCTAGGGGAGGGATAGCAGGGTTTGGGGAGATTGGAGAGGGATAACATTAGGAGAAATACCTAATGTAGGTGGCGGGAGGATGGAGGCAGCAAACCACCATGGCGTGTATATACCTATGTAACAATCCTGCAGGATCTGCCTATGTACCCCTGAACTTAAAGTAAAATAAAAAAATAATTAATTAAAAAGAAAGCGGTATTTATGTATATGCTTAACTTTGTAGCACTGCTAACACTTCTTTGTGTTTGGAGTACTGATCTGTTCTAAATTGGTCACTTCTTCACCCCATTCATCTCCCAAAATCACACAGTTGACAGGTTCTCCCTTTTTTATTTGTTTTTTTGAGATGGAGTCTCGCTCTGTCTCCAGGCTGGAATGCAGTGGCATAATCTGGGCTCATTACAACCTATGCCTCCCAGGTTCAAGCAATTCTCGTGCCTCAGCCTCCTGAGTAGCTGGGATTACAGGCACCCACCACTATGCCCAGCTAATTTTTGTATTTTTAGTAGAGATGGGGTTTCACCATGTTGGCCAGGCTGGTCTCGAACTCCTGAGACCTCAGGTGATCCACCCACCTTGGCTTCCCAAAGCGCTGGGATTATAGCCGTCAGCCACAGTGCCTGGCAGGTTCTCTTTTAAGAGCTGAAAGGGAGCAGACCAAGCACAAAGACTGCTAATGAGTGTAAAACTTTTTGAATGGGTATGTTTGTATTTGAGACATTTTATTATTTTGTGTAATGGGGTATGCCCCACCCTAACCCCTTTTCTCTGGCATAGATATTGGAGAGTTACTGGCTAAAGGGAGGAACTCTTAGAGTTCTTTCATAATGTTTTTAAGGGAAACAAAATCTGCATTCCCTTGAAAGCAGACAGATTTTTAAACTGCATATCACCTACTAATCTGTTCTAGATTATATATCTTCAAATCAGTGTATTTACCTGTATATGGAAATGAACTTTAGAGATAGTTCAACTTTTAAAGTATATCAATACCTGAAACCAAGATTTTGGATACTAATCCTATGGTATAGTGAGTGGACAGGGACCCAGAAGAAGAATGACAAAGAGGAACCAGGATATCAGAGTTCTAGTGGCAAGCTCTGTCACTAATGTGTTTTGTGAGTTTGAGCAAGATGCCTAAACTTTCTATTTTTATTACCTCATCTGTTAAATGGGGATTGTGTATTATATATACCTTGAAAGACTGTTGGAAAACTAAAATTTTTAGAGACCTGGAAGTTTATAGCTTTGTACAAATATTATAATGTAAAAATAATGTCCCCTTTGTCTTTATGTTCTGTTGAAAACAACTTTAGGTACATTCCCTTAATGGATCTGTATCATATAATATTTAACCTGATGATTTAACTCTGGTAAGACCATTAATATGTGTACAAATGCCATTGATCTTCTAAATTTGATAATACCAACTTGATGGCTAAATTGTTATTTATATTTATATTTATGATGTGCTTTAATCTAAGGAAAATAACCTGTCAAACTTAAGTGGAGCTTTAGTAATCCTGGCTGTCTGGCATCTGCTTTCTGTAGGAGTTGATCTAGAGCAGTCAAGAAAAGAAGAAGAGCAGCAGATGTTGCAGGATGCCCGCCAGTGGCTCAACAGTGGGAAAATAGAGGATGTGAGGCAGGCTCGCTCAGGGGCTACAGCCCTTCATGTGGCTGCTGCCAAGGGCTACTCTGAAGTTCTCAGGTATTGTCCATTTATATCAATCAGGAGTGGTTCACTGGGAGAAGATGAAATGGCTTTTAGAAGCAGAGGCTGAATTAAATTTTCTGCTATGGTGTGTTTCCTTTTTTGTTGGTTTCCTCCCTGTGCAGACTTTCTCACATTTTGCTCGTATTCGTCCATGGGTTGTGTCCCTCCCTCCTACCATTCCTCTAGCTTCTCACTGACATGTATGATGTGAAACAGAGTTGAGGTACACTGTCCTAGGAGGTGACTTCTTCCAGTTCTATGATTTGTCATTAATATCCCTGCAACTACCTCTTCTTGTGACCTGTAATACTTGTGATCATTTGTTCCCTTTTGACTTATATAATTTATTTGGTGTCATTAGATTAATTATACAAATCTTGAGTATGCAGTGTCCAGCTGGCACAGGATAGTCAAACGTATATGAGGGATTTGGACTCTACTACTCTCTGTTCCATTTTCCTTACATCCATACATGCTTTAGATAGCTATTGGTACTTAATGTTGACAGGCTTTCCCAAATACATGGACTGCCAAAGGCATTATACGTGCAGTTGTTAACTGGACTCTTGTAGTATTTTATGTTTCACCTAATAGGGGGTTTCTAGTAGGTATAGCAGTGTTTTGGTGCTCCATTTCTCCCTGAGAGTGCTATCCATAAGGGCCCAATGTAGTTTTTGGGTCTTTAGGAGTCAAATATTTTCTCTTCCGTGCATACAAGTTAAATTACAGCTTTATAGTTAGCAAGAAATTGGAGGTATGTGGGTTTATAATAAATACAGTATCCTAGAAAGACAACCAGAAATCTAGTTGGGAAAATACCCTGAAGAGAATGAGTCTTCATTTTATTTTATTTTTTAAAACTTTATTTTTATTGTCACTATTACAGATAGATAGAATGACCACAGCCTATTAGAGTCTTCATTTTTATGTTACTTCCTCCCTGCACTGGAAAATGGAAAATGTACCTTTAAGAGTTATGTGATTTGGCTAATTGAATTACGCTTTGGTTAATCTTAGGTACATACCTTTCTGTATATTCCCCTTGTGTGGTGTAACATGGATATGCCTAGGAAATATGACTTTTTTGAGAAGATTGGTAAAGGTTATCTATGATTGGTACACAAAGTAGTAACTATGAAACCCAAACTGTGCCTTAGAGGGCAGAAGTAATCATTAAGACCCCTGTAGTTCAGGACCAAAACCTGAAATATCAATTAGGTAATAGTTTGCTTGCCAGAGAACTGTAATAAAAAGGAGATACATGTCTTGTTTTGGGTTTTCTTTTTAGACTTTTAATTCAGGCTGGCTATGAACTCAATGTTCAGGATTACGATGGCTGGACTCCTCTCCATGCTGCTGCACACTGGGGAGTGAAGGAGGCTTGCTCCATCCTGGCAGAAGCACTCTGTGACATGGATATTCGAAACAAACTGGTTAGTGAGCCTGAACCTCTAAAAGAACAATGAGATTGGTGGCTGGGTTTCTAGAATAAAAGGCTTAACATCTCTATTCGATGGCAGCCTGACTGTTCTGGTGAAATATGCATCATTGGTAGCTATGATGTTACCTTTCATCACCCTGCCTCTGGCCCTATTAACACAGAGTTATGTTTGTTATTCAAAATAAAACCCCATGGACCTTCTGATTTTATGTTCAAGCCTCTAAAACAGGAAAAATATATATGTTTGTTCTTGGCAAAAAATGAGCTTTGAGGAGCCTAATGTTACTGTCTGTGGTGAGGTATGAAAGATTTTGTTGTTACTGTATTTATATGAGTCATTAAAATGTTATAATGACAGGTCCTTGAGTTTGACAGAAAATAGTGTTATTCAGCCTCACTTCAAACAACTTAGAAGCTCTGGAACTCCTATCCCCTATGTCTACTGATTTTATTTTAATTAAAATTAGAAATTTTTTTTTTGTAGACATGGGGTCTCACTGGTTTCCCAGCTGATCCCGAACTCCTGGGCTCAAGTTATTCCCCTGCCTTGCCACTTATAATCCCAAACTCTGTGTTTAAAAGATTTGGTGTTTTTCGTTATGTGTCGTCTGTGATAGATAAAGGCTTTATCATAATGTATGGCAGACTAGTTAGGGAAGCAGCTACTATTGAAATTAAAGGCAAAAAGTGAATATTGAGTTGAGTAATCCCAAAGTGTTGGGATTACAGGTGTGAGCCCTTGTTTGAGGAGTGCAGAGATATGGCCTTTTAATTAGTAGATATTCTTATCTGCCTCACATCTTTCCTGAACCCATGTTTCATTCTCAGACTATGGATCAGGGTTATTAATTAAGCTGATGGCTCCTAATAGAGGTAACTTTCTTGTCAGTCCTCCTCTCACTTAAAGGAAGATGATTCAGCTGGGTGTGGTGGCTCACACCTCTAATCCCAGCACTTTGGGAGGCCGAGGTGGACAGATCACGAGGTCAGGAGAGATCAGACCATCCTGGCCAACAAGGTGAAACCCTATCTGAATGATTGAATGAGTGAATGAATGAATGAATAATGAATGGAAGATGATTCCTATGATTCAATCTTTATTACACATGTGCCCTGTATCTCTCTCTGCAGTTTTGAAGAGTCCTTTATGGAATTTATCATAGCAATTAAGACCATTTTAGAACAGATACAAGTAGGGATTTCACTTTATTATTTGCCAAATGACAGTGAGGATTAGAAATGGTGCTATTTCCTCAATACTGTTGTACAAACTCTATATTTAAAGAATTTGGTGTTTCTTGTTATGTGTCCTCTGTGATAGATGAAGCTGTTATCATAATGTGTGGTAGATTAGGAAGTGGCTATTATTGGAGTCAAAGGCAAAAAGTGACTATTGAATAGTTCCTTGATAAAGTCACATGATTGCTTCTTCTGTTTTCTATCAATCATGGTGTCCCTTTTCTCTGTCAGGGCCAGACACCATTTGACGTAGCTGATGAGGGTCTCGTGGAACATTTGGAGATGCTCCAGAAGAAGCAGAATGTGGTAAGTCTTTTATTGGTGCTTTCAAAACTTTTCTAATAGTTTGCAGTTCACACCAAGTATCTTAATCACTTGTTTCAGTTATGTCTGCCGAGAGTTGAAATGGACATATCTGCCTTCCAGAGATGTTCATTGTTTCCTTCAGGAACATAAACAGTCTGCTAGAAAAATGTATCCCAGAAACCATTATTGTTCAGGTTTTTTGCTCCTTATAAGATAGCCTTCAAGGAGTTGGAAGTTAAAATAGCAACAAAAAAACTAATAATTACCCTTGAGTTCTAGAAAATGAATGTGATATGTTCAAATCAGAGGTTTTTCGAAATAGAAAGTACCAGAGTGGAGGACACCTCATGACTTTTTTTTATCTTATTGACTAAAAGACTATCTTTATTTAAGTACATTGATTACAGAGAGGAATATATTTCTTTCTTAAAAAATAAGGAAACACACAATACTAAAACCGCCATTTGTTATAGGGGAGTATTTGGTCAGTGATTCATACTTATTCCAGTTTTATGAAACATCCAGAATTCAGTCCTCCTTTCTCTGCTCTTCATTTTAAATCTTTTATTGTTTGGTCATGCGTGCCTTTGGCTTAATTAGTGCTATGCAAGAGAACTACTTAAGTATGGTATTTGTGTTCAAACTGCAGAATGGAAAACCCACCCAATACACAGATGAAAAGTGAATAAGCCATATTTTTTACTCATAAAGCAGATGAATAATTTGAGGATAATAAAGATCAGTGATATTAGGGTGGGACATTAGGGACAAAAAAGTCAATGGCATTTTTTTTTTTCTTTTGTACTTGCTGTCACTCAGGTAATATAAACTAAAGTTTAGGACAGATGTGGGAAACAGCAGTTCAGAATCAAAGAACTGCATAGCTCAGTGATGGGACAGATCAACCATACCTAACCTCTGCTGTGTTCAGCATTATGTCTGGAATGGGAAAGTGAAGATTCTAGTTATTTTAAGGCTCAGTGGGGAAGTCACGTACGTAAAGCTCAGACAAACACAACTTAAAGTTCATTTTGTTCTCTCTGTTGAGCAATCAGGATCACTGAAACCAGGATTTTCAAATACAGTGTCAATGCTGTTATTTAGCAGCAACAGCCTTCCTAATTATAAGATGTATACTTTGCACAGTTAGGTTCTTGTAATTTTTAAAACTTTTTATTCTGAAATAAGTTTAGACTCACATGGAATTTGCAAAAATAGAGATTTCCTGTGTATTCTCTACCTAGCATGGTTCAGTTTTTGAACATTGATAGTATTATTCATGAAATAATATTTCTAAACCAGTGGGAATGGTACTTTTCTTTGCCCTCTGCATAACTTGGAGTTCCAGGGATATAAATACATCTTGTCTAGAGCATGCATCTAAATAGCAGACCATTTTCTCTAAGGGCTTCTTTCCCATTTGGTACCTGTGTTTTCTTTAGAAATGTTGCCAACTTATTCAGTATATGAATCATAAAGAATTCTTTCAGGTTCCTTCTGGCTTTTTATCCTTCAGAATCTAGGCTTTTATTGAAGATTGGGTTTGGATATTTGATAGGAGCAGTTTTATTGAACCTCTTAACACTATGGCTTTTCTATTCTATCTTGGATGAGTTCTGTCACCTAAGGAGACCCAGCTGATATGTTTCTCTTTTTCTTAGGTTCCCCTCTACCTCTTTGGTGTTGGTCCTGTTTTCTTCAGAATGACAGTACCATTTTGGTTCTCAATACTGATGATTTTTCACCAGTAGTCAACTTCTTCCCTTTTCTCTCTGTTTTCTCCATTTCCAGCTTCGAAGTGAAAAGGAGACACGGAATAAACTCATTGAGTCAGACCTAAATAGCAAGATGCAGAGTGGGCTCTTTAAAAAGTAAGACTTTTAGGTTTAAGGAATGGGATGAGATTTGTTCTGTGTCATTCACCTACTTAATTTCAGAACGTAACAAGTGAAGAAACTCTGTGTTTGTATTTAGCCGAATGATCTATAAACTTATGGGAAAGTTTGTGGGGCAAGAGAGTGGCATTGATATGTGAGGGGGATACTAAGGGTGGCTGACTGTGTTTTAAACTTCAAAATTAATTGAGACTGTGTGCACTATTTTAAAATCCTGGCTTGGGTGTTCTTAGTCTCAGCTTCTGCCTTTACTTACTATAAGTTTCATGAACTCAAGAGACACTGTCTATTTTGTTTACGACTATACCAGTGCCTAGCATGATTCCTGGCATGTAATAAGTACTTAGTAAACATTTGTTAAATGATTTTTTTGAATATGTACCCACCATCATCAAAATTCATAGCTCTTCTTTTTTTCCGTGTGTTAAACAGGCCAGATTTCCTTGAGTCATACTCTGTAGTCAAATACTAAATCTTAGTCTGCAAAAATGAAGGGTTCAGAAGAACACACAGATGTAAAGAAGAATTTGAATATGTTTCTGTTATTGTTTCCACATATAGGTTTATAGACTTGTTCACTTTATTATACCTGATTATCACTTCTGAATTATACCCAAGTTGTCATCTTTAATTTAGCAAAGAGAAGATGCTGTATGAGGAGGAGACTCCTAAGTCCCAAGAGACGGGGGAAGAAAACAAAGAATCTAGTAGCTCCAGCTCAGAGGAGGAGGAAGGTGAAGATGAAGCTTCTGAGTCAGAAACTGAGAAGGAGGCAGGTAATACAAAGATGTTCATAGTAAAGATCCTCTATCTCCATAGTATAAGGAGATTACTCCTTGTCAGAGAGCTAGCACCTTTGGAGCACCTCACAGGACTCCAAAAAGAGCTTGAAGTTTAGTTTTCAAGGATAAGAGATCAAATTGCTGGTGACCAGCTGATACAAAAACTGTGAGCTATGTTAGACT
Organism: Sapajus apella; assembly: GCF_009761245.1. Lineage (NCBI taxonomy): Eukaryota > Metazoa > Chordata > Mammalia > Primates > Cebidae > Sapajus > Sapajus apella. The sequence continues at coordinate 6,011,719 of NW_022436962.1, forward strand.
ATATCTGCTGATTTCTGCGTAGCCATATAATAAGGCACACAAAGAATTCTTAGGTGAAGGCCGGGTACAGTGCCTCAACACTTTGGGAGGCCAAGCAGGGTGGCTTGCTTGAAGTCAGGAGTTCAAGACCAGCTTGGGCAACATAGCAAGACCCTGTCTCTACAAAAAAATTAAAAAAGAAAAAAATAATAATACTTATGTGAGGGATCCACCTGTCCTTACCCCAGCTTGGTAGATGGCATAGAGGCCAGATTCCAAAATGTCAGTGTGCTGAGAGGCAAAGAAGATGAGCTCTTGCAGAAGCTCTTAGGGTCAAACCAACTGGTGAATACTTGCATTTAATTCTCAGGTTTGTGTGAGTCCCTAAACAGAATTCTAAAATCTTTTTCCCCCTCATTATCTGAGTTGGGGAATGAAGAAGGAACAAAATCATATTTACCTTTATGGCTATTGATAACATATACCTCATATAGAGAGGTTTTTTTTTGTTTTGTTTTGAGACAGAGTCTCACTCTGTTGCCCAGGCTGGAGTGCAGTGGTATGATCTTAGCTCACTGCAACCTCCACCTCCCATGCTCAAACTATCCTCATGCCTCAGCTGCCCCAGTAGCTGGAACTACAGGTGTACGCCATCACACCCAGCTAATTTTAGTATTTTCAGTAGAGACAGGGTTTTACTGTGTTGTCTAGGCTGGTATCAAACTCCTGACCTCAAATGATCCATCTGTCTCGGCCTCCCAAAGTGCTAGGATTACAGGCGTGAGCCATCATGCCTAGCCCTAGAGCTTCTTAAGTTTATTGTTTGACAAGACAGGAATCTCAACAGTGAAAGTGAAGTGTTGAATGTGGTCAGACCAAGAAGCTATAAAATAATCCACAGGTTTTGATTTATAGTCAGGTAAACACTGAGAAAAGAATACTGGCTTTTACTGAATAGAGGTTCAACTGCAACAGAAATAGTTCTCATTAGATAATTGGAAGCTAATGATAAACTAAAATTTTACAGTGTACCTATGCCCCACATTCACTACCATATCATCCCTCCAAACTGGAGTCCATGATAAGATGAAATGTTTCTGATAGGGGGAAAGGGTCACACATTGAGTTTATAATGGAGTCTGTGCTTTCCTGTGAACTCTGCCGTGGCCGACCTACTGATAATGAAGATATTTAACTTACTCTGTTGTCGGCACCAGCTCCTGATGTGGTCTGGCTTTGCTTATATGATTTCTCACCATTATGGGAGAATACTACCCTTCTTAATGTCTCAATCTCTGAGGCTCATTGAATGTCAGTCACCAAAGGAAGTTAGAGAAGCATCAGTTCTATAGAGAAGACAGGCAACAGCTAAGTTTACAGTGTAGGAGATGACCTTTTATTCATTGAGACTTGAACTTCTATTGTTAGTCATCGCAGTTTGCTCTGGAAATGCCATTATAGTACCTGTCAGAATTTATAAATGTGCATCTTTTTGATATTTGATTATTTATTGAGAACTTACATATTCTAGCCTTCAAGTATTTTGAACAAATATCTGAACTTGCGCTATGCTAGATCACTTTTGTTAGTGGCTAAGGTATGCAAAAAATGGGAGGGAGCTGCCTGAACTATTGTCATTGCTTTGTGATTTGTACCCTTGCCTCAGATCTCTTGTTCTCTGTTGTCTGTTTTCACATCGCTATTGGTATAAACACCCACAGTACCCTTTTGATTATGCTACACCTCTATTTAAACCTATGATTACCTCCCTCTCTCTATCTTTGCCTGCAGAGTAAATAAACCCCAAGCCTCCTGCTCTTGCCTTCAGGACTTTTCATCATCTAGCTCCAGCTGACCTTTCCAATGCTGTACATAGAAAGGTCAAGCTGGAGCTAGATTATGGCTAGCTGGACTGCTGAATTTCCTCAAACATGCCCCGAGCTTTCCTGCTCCTGAACATTTTTTTGCACAATTTATGCCTAAATTCATTTCAGGCCATCAATGCTTGTTGAGTGATTTCTGTAGGACTATAGGATCCAGCAGATTGAAAAAGTTGTTCTGGTATGGGAAGCTGAAAGGAAATGGGCCACCTCACTGTTCTTCTATTCTAGCACTGCCTACTTAACTCTGCTGTAGCACTCATCATTTTGTCTGGGAACTCTGGGTTTATTATTGAACTCCCAGGTCTCAACTCAATGCCTGGAACATAACAGACATTCACATTTATTAAATATTTTTTTGTTGAATATATCTAGTCAGGAAATAGAAAGGAGTATACATGAATAAAATACATGTCACATGAGAAATATAAGTGCAGTCAAGGGTATTTACTAGTAAGAAACATTGCATCTAGTTCAGGGAATTACAGTAAAACTTTAAAAGTGTGGTGCTTTTTACTTTGCACCACACTTTAATATTTTTATTTCATTCTCACAGGCACACTCTGAGGTATATATTATTAACACCACTTTTTAGAATGGGAAATTGACACTGTAGGAGGGTAGGTGAATTAGGTTTCATAGCTGGCAAGTGGAATGCCTAAGATCTGGACTTTGATCTGCAACTCCTCAAAGTAGTTGTAGGAACCCAGTAGAAATTATCTGCATAAGAAATGAAAGATAAAACTGTAGAAAAGGATGAGATCCCTATAGATGGATTTTGTATATGATATACTAAGTGGAGATAGTTTTCAGTTTTTGTCTGAAAGTTGGACTTGGAGCCTACCAAGATGGAAATAACATTGAGCTTATTTTCTTCTGCCAACAGTTGCAAAAGGTCTTATGTTAGTTTACATCCAAGCATTACAAGGCCTTAATAATCTGTTTGGATAATGGGCAAACCTTTTCTATTAGCAGAAAAGGACATAGACACAAAGGTAAGATGTTTATAGTAGTGCTTGTTACTTCTCTTGTCTTAAATAACAGATAAAAAGACAGAAGTCTTTGTCAACCATTCCAACTCTGAAAGCAAGAGTAGTATCACGGAGCAGATACCAGCACCAGCTCAAAATACCTTCTCTTCCTCTTCTGCTAGGAGGGTGAGTACTTTTGACTTAATTTGGGAATCATATTTCACCCTACTGCAGTAGCATACACCTAGAATGCCCTTAAATGTACCTTCTTGCAAAATAATAAAAATATATTCTTGCCTGTCGTAGTCTGCTCTCATAACAAAAAAACACAGGCTGGGTGGCTTAAACAACAGAAATGTATTTCTCACAGTTCTACAGGCTGGGAAGTCTCAGATCAAGGTACCAGCCAATTCAGTTCCTGGTGAGGGCCCTCTTCCTGACGTGAATATAACCACCTTCTCACTATGTCCTAACATGGCAGAGAGAAGGAGCTCTGGTGTCTCTCTTCTTATAAGGTAACCAGCCAGCCCTATTGGATTAGGGCCCCACCCTTTTGACCCCATTTAAACTTCTTTACTTCTTACAGACCCTATCTCCAAATATAGTCACATTGGGAATTAGTGCTTCAATATATGAATTTGGGGAGGACATGAACTTTCAACCTATAACATTGCCCCCAAAAATCTGTAAGATCAAATTTGGCTACCATGTGTTAAGATAATGTAAGAGAGAGTAGTCTGAGACCAAAGAGATTTTGTCATTTGCCTATTTTTTTTGTATCTAAAGATGCCTACATGTAAAGTGTGGGCTGGGCTAGAAGATATCTAGCATCCAACATTCATTGTTTTAATGGTTATTCTTCTTTTTCTAATTCTCCTTTAAGACTTTACTTTCTTTTTTTTATTTTTTAATTTAATTTATTTTTTTTAATACCCCCTGGGCGGGGGCAAGACTTTACTTTCATGAGTAAAGTCTTTATACCTTATGATGAGTAGAGGGCAGAGGTAGAAATAATTTGTTGAAATACCAGTGGCACCTCCTTCTGTAACTTTGTTCAGGCTTCTGAGAATCTGTAGGCTTCTAGTCAGTGAGACTGAGTTGAATGATGACCCTGCTCTACAAAGTATAAAATTCCTTTTGAGGTTAAGAATTGATTTGAGTTCTTTCGAATGAAGCTATTGAAAAAGCCCTGTGGTTGTATAGGTATGAACTTATTGATCTTCTTAGCACTTTATGAATTGGAAAGATGGGGTTATGGTATTCTTGTGGAAATGAGAGAACAAAGGCCTGGCTACTTATCCCTAGAAGCTTCATTGTGAATAATTAAAGAGGTTTTGAATAAGTATAATTCTCACTCATTATTCAGTCATTTAGTTGTACCTCATATACTGTCATTGCTTCTAAGGATGCCTAGATTTACTACTGTTTTCAATAGAAAAATGCTAAATTAGACAAGGTACAGTGGCTCACACATACAATCTCAGCACTTTGGGAGGCCAACATGGGCAAATCACTTGAACCCGGAAGTTTGGGACCAGTTTGGGCAACACGGGAAAACCTCGTCTTTACAAACAGTAGGCTGGGCGTGGTGGCTCATGCTTGTAATCCAAGCACTTTGGAGGCCAAGGCGGGCAGATCACCTGAGGTCAGGAGTTCAAGACCAGCCTGACCAACATGGTGAAACCCCATCTTTATTAAAAAAAAAAAAAAAGAAAAAAACAGTAAAAAAATTAGCCAGGCATGGTGGCACACACCTGTAATCCCAGCAACTTGGGACTGGGAAGCTGAAGTAGGAGGATCACTTGAGCCTAGGAGGTCAAGGCTGCAGTGAGCTGTGATCGTTCCATTGCACTTCAGCCTGGGCAATAGAGTGAGACCCTGTCTCAAAACACACACAAACACACACACACACACACACACACACACACACACACACACACACACA
>NW_022436962.1:6016503-6080335 GCF_009761245.1 Sapajus apella
CACACACACACACACACACACACACACACACACACACACACACACACTCTCTCTCTCTCTCTCTCTCTCTCTCTCTCTCTCTCTCTCTCTCACTCACTCTCTACCTCACTTAAATGATGCTGGGAAAGGCATATTCCCCCTTAGAAACAGGTAGCTTGTAAAAAGCCGACATTATTGAAGCCCTAAAGCTGGAAGGAGCACATAAATGTGTACATTCAGATGACTGATGAAAAGAGAAAATCTATATGTGAGTTCAAGATGAGTGATTTAATATTTTTATTGATGTTTCTCTGTATCAGGCAGTAAAGGTAGCCTCGTATTAGAAGAAAGGCCGAAGTCTTCTTGAAAAGGCCCTGGACCTCAGGAAGGGTCTGTTGGCTTGTGTTCCAAAGACTAGTTGTACCCGAAAGTACAGGTCCTTGGCCTAATGCTAGTCTATGATGTTTCCCTAGTTTATGGCAAAATGAGATAATTAAGGACAATGTAAGCTTTCCATAAAGCTTTCTTTTCTGATGTTAAAATTTCATTTTTAAGAAAATATTGTTCTCTTTTGGTAAAATTTAATTTAAAAGATAAAAACATAGCAACCCTTTGACCTCTTTTTTTTTTTTGAGACAGAATTTCGCTCTTGTTACCCAGGCTGGAGTGCAATGGCGCGATCTCGGCTCACCGCAACCTCCGCCTCCCGGGTTCAGGCAATTCTCCTGCCTCAGCCTCCTGAGTAGCTGGGATTACAGGCACGCGCCACCATGCCCAGCTAATTTTTTGCAGTTTTAGTAGAGACGGGATTTCACCATGTTGACCAGGATGGTCTCTATCTCTTGACCTCGTGATCCACCCGCCTCGGCCTCCCAAAGTGCTGGGATTACAGGCGTGTGACCTCTTTTTTTTTTCCCCCTGGTCAGTGAAATCTAAAGTTCTCTGAACTGCTACTCTAGAGCAAATAAATTTTCTTGAAATTATGAATTAGAATTTGAGTGGAGTGGCTTCTAGAATTTTTATCAGTGTTAACTTAAATCATTTTATCATAGCACCTTAAAATGTATTTATAAATTAGCTCGTTCCTGGCTGGGCATGGGCTCATGCCTGTAATCACAGCACTTTGGGAAGCTGAGGTGGGAGAATTGTTTGAGTTTAGGAGTTTGAGACCAGCCTAGGCAATATAGGGAGACCTTGTCTCTACTAAAATTTAGAGAAAATTAACTGGGCATGGTGGTGCATGCTGGTAGTCCCAGCTACTCAGTGGGCTGAGGTGGGAGGATCACTTGAGCCCAGGTGGTCAAGGCTGCAGTAAGCCCTGATTAGGCCGCTGTCTTCCAGCCTGAGTGACAGAGTGAGACCCTACTTCAAAAATAAAAATGAAAAGATAAATTAGCTGGTCTAATTTTTTCCAGTCTCCACATATTATAAGGAGGGATTAAGCTCATTATTATTTTACAGATGAGCATGTTGAAACCTAGAGAAGTAAAGTATCTTATTTTCAGTTCCACAGTGAGTTAGAAGAAGGTATATTACTAGAATACAATCTCCTGGTGTTCCATGTCACTATTAATTGCACAGGGATAGCAAACGATGTTTAATTTCTCAGAACAACTTTGTCAGGTAGGAGCACTGTGTGAAGAATCAGAGGGTATTTTTGGCTTAGGAAGAAAGAGCCTGGAGAGGTTATTAGGGTTTCCTGGGTGAGGAAGGGAACATTGGCAGAAAGCCTGCCATGTATTTGTTCTTCCTAGCTATCTTGTGTTGCCTCTCTGAACTTAGTTAAGTGTGGAAAAGGCAAATATGCTAAGAAAGAATCATCAGAGCCTTTCTTTTTCTTTTATTTGCTTCTTTCTTAGTTCTCTTCTGGCCTTTTTAACAAGCCGGAAGAGCCCAAAGATGAATCTCCTTCTTCATGGAGATTGGGACTGAGAAAAACTGGCAGCCACAACATGCTGAGTGAGGTGGCCAATTCCAGGGAACCTCTAAGGGACCGAGGCTCTTCCGTCTACCGCTCTTCTTCAAGCCCTCGAATTTCTGCTCTGCTGGACAACAAAGATAAGGTGCAGTTTGGGTAGGGTAAAGGGGAATTCCAAGGCACTTTTTTTTTCGCAATGAAAATTCAGTCTTAGGAAAAATGAAAATATTTTCTAGTCCTTAATTTGATTTTGGAAATGCGAAGCCTTTAAAGGGAGACAGGCACACTGATAGTTTAATCAATTAGCTATTTGCTTGCCATTATTTGCTTGGCCAATAAAGAAAAAAAAGCTTTAAAAATAGCTTTTCCTTTTGGTTTGTTCATTCTTCCTTGCTCTGTTACCTAAAGCAAAAAATGGATCAGAAACATAAAAATTTTAATATGGTGGAGGAGGGTACAGGAAGGACCCCAGGAAGGTGTCCTGGAGCCAGAGGGCCAATTCTCATACCCCCAGCATCATGGCATCTGTGCTGAACCCTCTGAGCCCCCGCAGCCCCTCACCCCCACTGCGCCTCCCGCCTCCCGCCAGGGTCCACCACTTGAGGACTTCGTGGTGCTGGGAGGGGTCGAGGATTCAGAGGACGATGAAGATGACCTGAGTGAGCTGCTGTTGCTGGAGGATATGGGATAGCCCTCGGTAGAGGAGGCTGAGCAGCCTGGGGCCCCCGACCTGAGAGTCCTCACTGCCATGGAGCCTGTGCCTGCCCCTTCTCCTGTCCCGGAAGAGTGGCTGGACATCCCAAGGAACCCACATGTTGAGGAAGAAGACACTGGTCCCAGGGCTGCCGGGTTCCAGCCGACCAGTCAAGGGCCAGGTGGTGACCGTGCACTGCATTTCGTGAGAGAACAGCACACTGGTGCAGGAGGAGCCAGAGCTGGTGTTCCCTGAGTGACTGTGAAGTCATCCAGGCCCTGGATCTTAGTGTCTCACTCAGGGACGTAGGGGAGAGGGTCATGGTCTCTGCTGATTCCAAGTACTGCTATGGCCCCCAGGGCAGGAGCCCATATATACGCAGCCCTGTGCCTGGAGGTGACCCCGAAGACGGCCATGGACGGGCCTGACCTGGAGATGCTCACGGGGCAGGAGTGCATGGCCCTGGCCAGCCAGAAGTGGGAGTGTGGCAATGCCCACTGTCAGCAGGAGGACTTTTTCTGGCCACCAACTCCTATGACCTCACCATCAAGACTATCACCTCCAGTGCCAAAGTGGACATGACTTTCGAAGAGGAGGAGCAGCTTCTGTGGTTGAAGGTGAAGTGTCTGAACAATCTGGTGGCCTCGCAGCTGAACCTTGACCACTCCTGAGGCTCCTGCAGCCTCGTGCTGGAACACCATCCAGACAACATCAAGGCTCTCTTTTACAAAGGCCTAGCAGGGCGAGTACAGTGAGGCCATCCCCATCCTGAGGGCGGCCCTGAAGCTGGAACCTTCCAACAAGACGACCCATGCAGAGCTCTTGAAACTGGTGAAGAAACACGTGGCACAGTGGAGCATGGAGACTGCCCTGTACTGGAAAATGCTGGGCAACCCCAGCTGGCTGCCCACCAAGTGCCCTGGTAAGGGTGCCTGGTCAGTCCCATGGAAGTGGCTGTTTGGGGCGACTGCTGTTGCCTTAGGGGGTGTGGTGTTCTCTGTGGTCATTGCTGCCGGAAATTGACCGCCCAGGTGGACGCCACCCCCTCTGCACACCATGGACCCTGCCCTGTGCTGCCTAACTCCCCCAGACTCTGTCCACTGCCCTCCCTGGTCTGGCCTCCTCCTCCTCCGGGTTGGGGGCAGCAATGATTGGGGGTCATGCAGCCCAACCAGAGGAGGGACTGAGGCCCTCTAGGAGGAAAGCCTAGAGGAAGGGGGCCCTCATTCCTTCAGACCCAGTTTCCTCCCAGCCCTCCTCCTGCTGGGCTAGGTCTGTGCTGGGGCTGGCCTCAGTTTCTCCTCAATAGGCTTGGGGGCAGCCCCTCCTGCCCTGCCTGCCCCACCTGCCACACCTACCCCACCTGCCAAACCTGCCCTGCATAGGCTCCTTCTTTGCCACAGTGAAATAAAGCCTCCCACCCTGCAAAAAAAAAAAAAAGGCCGGGCACGGTGGCTCACGCCTGTAATCCCAGCACTTTGGGAGGCCGAGGTGGGTGAATCACTTGAGGTCAGGAGTTTGAGACCAGCCTGGTCAACATGGGGGAAGTCCATCTCTGGTAAAAATACAAAAATGAGCCAGGCATGGTGGCATGTGCCTGTAATCCCAGCTACTCAGGAGGCTGAGGCACAAGAATCACTTGAACGTGGGGAGGCAGAAGTTGCAGTGAGCCGAGACCAGGCCATTGCACTCCAGCCTGAGTGACAGAGTAAGACCCTGTCTCAAAAAAAAAAAAAAAATTAATATGGCCTAAGATGTTCTCCTGAAAGAAACTTCTGATGTTTAGAGGCAAAGGTCCCTTACCTGGGCTTTGAACCCAAATAAAGCTCAGGCAAATTAGTACTTAGAAAAAAATTTTTTAACTTGTCATTCTTTCTTTAATATGGAAAATATGGTTAAGCTAACTTCACAAATAGTTTGTGTATTCATTCAAGATAAGTAAATTTTTATTTTCTCCCCTTTTTAGTTCCAGATTTTATAGGACCCTCTTAGTGCTTTCCTCTGGGGTCACATCTTGTAATCACAGTCCTCTTGCTTTATATTTCTGGAGACTACTCAAAGAGATGAGGCATATTGGTTGGATTAACTGCAGCATACTTATTGTACATAGTCCTAAGGAAGCCGTATTTCAAGGAAAAGATGTACTGGGGACTACTGGGGACTGCATAAATCTTATTTCCTCAGGAATACTAGAGTGGAGCTTTCTGTTTGTGGCTTTTCAAAGGCTCTCCTCCTCTCTTGGCATAGCTGCTGCTTTGTGTAATTTGTGCTGCTGTTTCTTTATTTGCTCATCCTGACTTTCCCATGAGAATGATTTCCCTTCATACTGTTTTTTTATGGAAGAAAGTTAGGAATAAGCTTTTGAAAGCTAACCTTTTGTAAATACCCCTCAAAATAGAATTAGTGTTAGATCCAGAAATAAAATTATATAGGTATATTAACTTCTACTTTTCTACTCAAAATGTTTTACATTGTGCCAGTATTGTACCTTTCTTGTGCTTTACTTGTTTTTATTTTACAGGAGAGAGAAAACAAAAGCTATATTAGTTCACTAGCACCCCGGAAGCTCAATAGTACAAGTGACATTGAAGAAAAGGAGAACAGGTAATCCTAACATTGGGCAAAAGATGGTTCTCATCCTCTTAGGTCTGCTCATTATAGTCATCTCCTGGCCATTACTCTTCCGATTTTTTCCCTCAGGTGGCCTTACCACATTATGAATTCTTTGTTCCTTCTGCTTAGAACGCCTCTCGACTCTTTTATCCTTGCTATGCCAGTTCTTTATTCTTCAAATTCTAACTCCAGCTTAGACATTACTGTCTTTAGGAAGTCGTCCCCGATTTTTCCACACAGATTAGTTTTAATCCTCCAGCAGGCTCTGTAAAGGTAGGGTCTGTGTCTGTCTGGTTTTTCAAGGACTCCTAGTTCCTAGCACAGTGCCTAACACATAGTAAACACTAATATAATGTTATTCAGTTAAATTGACCAAATTCTAATTTGCCAGAAGGTAAAATTAAAGTCTTCCTAATTAGTTAAAATAAATATAGGGATTTTGAAGTATTGCTGCATCTCAGGGCAAAACGTGATCTCAAACTTTAGCCAGCAGCATTGGCATCACCCAGGTACATTTTATTTTTATTAAAAAAAAATGTTTTTAATAGTAACAGGGTTTTGCTGTTTCCCAGGGTGGTCTCAAACTCCAGGCCTCAAGCAGTCCTCCTGACTTGCCCTCTCAAAGTGCTGGGATTGTTAGGCATGAACCACTGCTCCTAGCCTGGGTGCTTGTTAGGACTGCAGAATCTCAGGTCCTACTCCAGACCTACAGAATTAGAATCTGTATTTTAACGAAATTTCCTGGCTTATTGAAATATTAATACAATTAATGTTTGAGAAGGATTGTGCTAGAGAACCTTGTGAAGCATGGAGACCCATAGCTTTTGTAACAAAGACCCTGAGTTACCAATTGTGGATCAGAAATCCTACTGCAGCACTTTCCTGGATACCTTTTCATTTATAATGCTAAAGAGGCTTCCAGCAAGTCTTCCTTCCCTTTCCCCTTCTGTAGTAACCTTTTTTCCTGGTAATGAACTTCTTCATCTTCCCCCATCATTTCCTTCTCTGCTTAACCTAAAAGCCACCTACACTGAGACAGATTGCAACACACTTTTTTTCCTTTATTTTTTGAAACAGTCTCACTCTGTCACCCAGGCTGGAGTGCAGTGGCATGATCTCAGCTTGTTGCAGCCTCTGCTTCCTGGGTTCAAGCGATTCTCATGCCTCAGCCTCCCAGGTACAAGCATGTGCCACCATGCCTGACTAATTTTTTTGTATTTTTAGTAGAGATGGGGTTTCACCATGTTGGCCAGGCTGGTCTCAAACTCCTGACCTCAAGTGATCTGCCTGCCTTGGCCTCTCAAAGTGCTGGAATTGTGAACTACCATGCCCAGCCGCAAAGCACTTTTTAAATAAGGATCAAAAGTGACTTCTCATTACAAAAGCGTTAGAGACCTTTGACATGAGGACTTTGGTACCTGTTGAAATTAATTGGTTCAAAGTTGAGAAAAGAAAGCAGACAGTAATACTTCTATTCTGTACAGAAAACAGGTATATAAAACAGAATCACCTGAAAAATGTGTCTATTAGCCATATTAGAGTTTGCCTGTCTTGCACTTCTCTCTCTGTATTGTATCATGGACAAAAACTGGTGGTAGGAATCAGTGTTTTGTTTTTCTTTCATGCTTCTACAGAGAATCAGCTGTTAATCTAGTGAGGAGTGGCTCCTATACCCGGCAGCTATGGAGGGATGAAGCAAAGGGAAATGAAACCCCACAGACAATTGCTCCCTCCACTTATGTATCAACCTACTTGAAAAGGTACCAGGCTCAAAGGGGGTGGGAGGTGTTTCTTTCACTCTAGCCATGGGAATATGGGTAATAATTGCATGCCTTTTTATGTCCAATTAACACCATAGAAATGAATCAAAATGAATTACTTTTAGATTTCTTAGAATTAACATCTTGAATAATTTAAAAATAAAATAATTTATTCTCTTAATAATTGAATTAAAGTAAGCTAATTTCAGGTTCTTATTACAGATCTGGCTTTATATTTCATCCTCTCTGTCTTATTAAAATTTTTAGTCAGAAGGGACTTTCAGTAATCTCTGAGCAAGACTGAATTTAAGTTATCCTTGTCCTGTAGCTGGTTCCCCCTTTTCTGAAGTAGAGTAGCTCTCATCCCATGTAATATTTTTGGGGAAAGGAAGGGAGGGACACTATAGGGTGGTGAGGGGTGGGAAATGGGGACAGTTTTCTATTGCATTAAAGAAGTTTCATACTAAAGCCTGTTAATTTAGGGACTTGAGTTGTTTTTTTTTCTTATGACTTTAATGGCCCTCAGATCCATCAAGATGTGAAACTCGCCAGTTTGATGCAGAGAAGGTACATGGGTTTCCTTCTTTTCTCATCTATATTCCCTTTTCTGCAATTATTTTCTTTGCCACATACTAGCCAGCAAACCAAGCACCTTTGCCAGAGCCATTAAGCTATAAAATATACTTAATATATTAATTTGAACTTTGCTGCTAATGTGGAAGAATCTGTTTATTATTGCTTACTTTGAATTCTTTCTTCACTTCCACTTAACCCTTCCCACTGTCTCCTCACACAGTGGTTTTTTAGATGATTGGTTGGCTACCTTAGAAACAGGCCCTGGCCATAGACTAAATGCGCAGATTAACTTTTTGGAATCAACACTTATTTCCACTTGACAGGGAGACTTGTCAATGTTGGAACATGGGAAATAGCTATAAAACACACAGCCACTGTTGCCTTTTAATGTTCTTCAGTTCTGTAGATATATTCTGTAAGAAAGGGCTCAACTTTGAAAGTATGAAAGTTTGATGATCTCACTGATGCTTCATTATACAAAAGAGGTGTTTCTTGCTTTATGAGGCTGTCACCTATTTGTCTTAATGGCTAAGGCCTTGGTATTCCTAGATGCATTATTATTCCTTATGGTTGGATCCAAGATCAATAAAACTTTTCTAAGAAAATAATGTTCTAGATCAAGGGAAGGGAGAAAGCTGGCATTTAATTTCCAGGCATGGAGTTATTCTGTGGTGAGGTTGTTGATTTTTGTGATCCAAATAATCAGCAAATTGGTTGAGAGGCATTTGGTTTGATAGATGTAGTTTGGCAAAGTTATTGTGAACAGTGAAGGGAAGGGTTGCCTCCATTTAGGATCAAAACCATGCTTAATGATGTGAGCACTTTTTGAGGAAAAGATCTACAACTTGCTTCATACCTTGGATTTCCAAAGCTCTTCTCCTGTAACCCTAAAGCACTTCTTAATTTTATAAAAGCCTATCTTGTGATCTTTTTAAAAGGAAAGAATCATATGCCATCACCATTTAAAAGAGCAAGTGTGAGGAGAAATTTGTCATTTCCCAGCTATGCCAAACCTTCGTATACATTCCATTTTCTAGTTCATCTCTTGTGTTTAGGCAGAAATTCCTTTCATATGGCCCATATTAAAATACTTCTTTTCCAAGGAAAGCTTTATAGCTTTTTTTGGTTATCCCCCCAAGTGTCTCATTTCTATTATAGTCAAGAAATATTTTTAAAATTTGAACCCAAATAATTTTTTGCTGCAAGTGAGATGGTTCTTACCTGTCTTCAATTGAAACAAATAAAAGTTGCCTTTTATTGCTCATACAGTATTACTTTCTAGAATTAAAACTTTAAATCCTCCCAAAGGCAATTTTGCTTTAGGCTGAATAACTGCAGTTCTCAAAGTCATTTTTTTCACAGAGCTTCTTTACTCTTTTCCGCTTTTAAAATTTAAATTTCTACTCCACAACCTCTCCAAATTCTCTGGTCTTACTTTAGCTTTTACAGTGCTAATTCTATATCAGGTAGACATTTGGGGTTGCATGATTATTTGCCTTGGGTTGGTTGGGAATTATTTGCTCTAATAGAATTATCCTGTTTCCTATTATTCCCTTTCTTAGCCTCCCCTCTTATCATAAAATCTACTTTCCTGCTTTCCCTCATTCAGTATCATCTCTCTTCCTCCATATTCCTTCACTCTTTTGGATGATTGACCAAAAAGACCATCCTTCAAAGAGTGATGATTCCTTCATTCTTTCGTTGATTGCCTACTTGCTGCTACCAGTGACTCAGCTCTAGCTGGAGTTGATCACTTCACTTCCCAGTTGTCATACCTTTCTTTAGTCTATATTCCTTTTAAGTGCACAATCTGGGTGGGAAGGTGGTGCTGGGAAATGGTGGGTGAGCAGCATGTCCTGAAGAAAGTGACTGTGTGCTGTTTTGCAGTGCTTCATTTGGTAGGAGTAGTGACCCCACAAGTCCCTACATTTCAGCCAATCGCAATTCATCTCCTGCTACCTCACCCATTACCATTGGTTCATCTACCTCTCGGGGCAGCCAGTGGCAACCTGCCTCTTCTTGCCCTGCACCAATCAGTGCAAACACTACTGCATCTGTACATCATGGCAGGTAAGGCTTCTTGGAGCCATTTGAGTTGCATTCATCAAAGTTAATGCCCCTGAAAACACATGAAATTTGAACCAAAGAGACGTTATCACTATAGAAAGACGTTAGAATTCCTGAGAAAATGTCTGAAATTTAATGAGGATGTTTTTGCTTTGACTTTTATTAGCCAGTCAACAGTTGCATATTGAATAATTAAAGTGTATGTATAATTGTACTTGGTGTTTGGACATCAGCTTAAGATGACTCATTTTATCTCTCAACAACCTTCCCAGTTGTGATTACAATTTAAGGGTCATACCATTGTGGTAAATCGAATATTGAAAATATTTTCATATTTTACTTCTATTAATTTTCCAGTAATTATAATAGGAATCTCTTGTATTTAGTCTTTTAAATGGCGTACAAACCCGAATCAGAAAGAAAGCTAGCTCATTTTCCAAAAGCCTGTGATAGCCTTCTGAAAACTCCCAGCCAATGAGAGTGTTTTGCTGGATACCCTGTAAGAAGGGAGAGATTTGTGCTTGTCTAAACTGTGTTCTTGGGGCAGTATCTTCCTGGTTTCTAGTTCATCTACGGGATACCATGGTAGAGGGTCACTGTGAAAGTATATTAGGACTTTGTCGTTTTAACTGTGGCTTTTAATCCTTTATGTGTGGTGGCAAAGGGTCTCCTTTTTTTTGGGTCTGTGTCTACAACTGATAAAGAAAATGAAAAAATCTTAATGATAGTGTTGTTGCAAGAATGCCAGTGTTGGTGCTACTTGATTGATATTTGTCATTTTACTAGATTTCTTTCCCTAAAATAAGTGATGATCATTAATTCAGCCAGGAGGGAAGGGTTTATGATGGATTGTTAATAATACTGTATAATTATGAGTAAATTTATTAGGTCCCGTAATGATCCAGTTGCATAGACATGTTAATTATTATCACCATAGATGAAGAAACACAGAGAAGTTATTGTTACTATATTATATTTGACATATATAATGTACATTATATATGTAATTATATGTATTATATATGTAATTATATATATATTACAAGTCTCATAATTTTTTATATATATATTACTATAACTATTAAGAGCTGCAGCTGGGCCGGACACAATGGCTCATGCCTGTAATCCCAGCACTTTGGGAGGCCAAGGTGGGTGGATCACAAGGTCAGGAGTTCAAGACCAGCCTAAGATGGTGAAACCCCGCCTCTACTAAAAATACAAAAAAATTGGCCAGGCACAGTGGCAGGTGCCTGTAATCCCAGCTACTCAGGAGGCTGAGGCAGGAGAATCGCTTCAACTGGGAGGCAGAGGTTGCAGTGAGCTGAGATTGCGTCACTGCACTCCAGCCTGGAAGACAGAGTGACACTCTGTCTGGGGGAAAAAAAAGCTGCAACTGAGACAAAATAATTCCAGCTGCCATTTGTTGGACCCTATTATGTGACAGGCATTTGGTTAGGTAGTATATAAAAATTATATTGGGGTTTAGTTTGCTCACATGTAATGATAAATCTAAATAGTAGTGGCTTAAATAAGTTAAAGGTTATTTATTTATTTATTTATTTTGCACTTAAGAAAATCCAGAAATATGCAGAGCTGGCTTAGTAGCTCCATAGTCATTAAAGGATCCAGGTTCTTTCTGCTCCACAGGTCTTGCATCATGGCTGCCATTTCCATGGGTTGCCCTATGGTCCAGAATAACTCCTGGAGCTCTAGCCATCATGGCTACACTCTAAGGAAGAAGGAGGAAAGGGGGAAGCAGATAAAAAAAGAATGCCGCTGAACTGAGAATTTTCCCAGTAGTACTAGTTGCCTGCATATGTCTCATTAGATACCTCTAGTGGCCAGGAGACTGAGAAGTATGGGGCTTTTTGTTTTTGTTTTTTGTGTTTTATTTTTCTTTTAAGACAGAGTTTCACTCTTGTTGCCCAAGCTGGAGTGTAGTGGCAGATCTCGGCTCAGTGCAGCCTCTGCCTCCCAGGTTCAAGCGATTTTCCTGCCTCAGCCCCCTGAGTACCTGGGATTACAGGCCTGCGCCACCATGCCCAGCTAATTTTTGTATTTTTAGTAGAGACAGGGTTTCTCCATGTTGGTTAGGCTGGTCTCGAACTCCCGACCTCAGGTGACCCGCCCACTATAATCCCAGAGTGCTGGGATTATAGGTGTGAGCCACCACACCCAGCCCAAAAGTGTGGATTTTTAACTGGGTACATTGCTGCCCTCAATAATATAGGCATTCAGTTCATAAAGAAGAGGGACAATGGATATGGGTTAGACAACTAGCTGTCTCATGCATACGTATATCACTTATTGTCTTATAATAAGCCCCCTATTATAGGAAGTATTATTTTATAGATGAGGAAACTCAGACCAAAAGGTTAATCATCTGCCGAAGGTCACACAGCTAGTGAGGAACTGAGGTAGGATTTGAACCTAGATTTGTCTATTTCAAAACTCTTATCTATTTTGTCACTGTTTGTTTCTGCCGAGTTTATATTTTATCCCAGGCACGATTTTAGGTGTTCTACAGACATTATTTAATCATTACAAGAACCCTGTATTTTAAGGTGCCATTATCTTTATTTTATCAATGAAGAAGAGATCAGAGAAGGTACATTTGCTTAAATGTAGCCCCAAGTATTTCCAAAGCCCATATTTATTCTACTCCATTGTATATCCTCTGATCTCTGCTCTAGGACTGTTCTTATTCTAACAATCTACTTATAAAATGACACTGCATATTAAAGTAATAGTAAAAGTCCTATTATGTAATTTAATGAAATTAAATCCTGGGCATTTCAACAGCATAGGAAATTACAGTGAGACCAAAACATGTTATTAACCTAAAAAGAACTTCAGGTAAGATTTGGTTAAAGTGTAATTTTTTATAGCTGTGTGTCTAGCTAATTTATTAGTACTTCCTATAGACTCATATCTGGTAAGTCTGAGGAATTTTTTGCCTTTACTTTTTTAATTTAAAAAATGACTATAAAAAAATAAAATGACTATAAAATTTCACCTTTTTTCTTAGTTATTAATTGCTTCTGTAGAAGTAGCTTGTGTTTTTTAGATACTACCTCTATCTTTTAAAATATTCTGTTTTTATATTTGCATCTAGATACCATATTTAGGTTTTTATATTTTGATTATTTTTTTCAAGCTCGTAATGTGATTATTTGGAAGTAAGCTTAGAGCTATCTGTGAACATTTCATAGGTAATAATTGTGAGTAGGTGGCAAAAATAGATTTTTAATATTTGTGCTTTTCATTGCTTTCTCCATCTCTGTATCAATTTTGGATCTCTGTTACCCCAGCAACAGCTGTGACATCACAAATGATAGCTTTTTGGGTGGAGAGCCAATGGTTGCTCCCAACTCTTTGTTAAGAAACAAAGATCTTGTTTTCATGTAAATGAATTTAATTATACAGCTTGCTGTTGAAAAGTCTGTAGTTAAGGTTACTTATAGAATCCGATTTGGTTTTTGTTTCAATTTCTCACTTTTGCAGTTATGAATATAGACAATTAGGCATTTGGTTAAATGGAAAGAAAGAACAGTTGCTAAACTAGGTAAGGGAGAACTAAGCATACCGAGGTTTTAGAGTATCAGTTGTCTCTGGATAATTCAAGAAGATGGTCATCAAATCTAGGCTGAGGACTACCACAAAGACTCCCACTGCCAAGAATTAAGGAACAGGTGGAGACTAATATCGTAAGTGACTTTAGTGTCTTTTTCTTGTGTAGAGAGGCCCTGTGTCCGTGTGCATGTGTGGAGACCAGATGCTACTGGGGAGTCATTTAAAGCACTCTTACATATGTCACTATCTCGCCTTGTACCATAGCTAATGATTTTTGTTAAAATAAAATCTCAGGCACACACGTACACATACAAGTCTCATAAAATGTAACTCCTCAGGCAAAGGATGTCAGACTAAATGTGTAATTATACTATTCCAAGTTGTAGGAGCTCAAAATTAAAAAACAAAAAACAAAATTAGAGCAAGATTTCCTATTTGAACCTCTCTTTAATCCTCTGTCTCTGTGCCAGTGCTTTATTGTATAGCATGACTTACCATTTCCTTTCTGCTTGTATCTTTTTTGATTTCAGGATTCCTCACAAATCCCAGACTGACTCCACAGCAGAGAAAACAGCAGACAATGTCTCTTCTAGCACCCCGCTTTGTGTGATTACCAATCACCCTCTGCCAAGCACTGCCAATGGGGTTACAACTACTCCTGTGCTCTCCGTTACTGGAACAGACTCCTCTGTGGAAGCCAGGGAGAAGAGGAGGTATGTTGGATTACTGATTTCATTTGTGGGGCTCTGCTTCAAGGTAGAAGATAAAGGAATGGGCATAAAGTGTTTTTCACAACTTCAAATACATTTATCAAAATATACCTTTATATTATGTTCTGTCTTTTGCCTCTGAGCAATCGGTTTTTGGTGGAGACCTCAATTGTTTCTGATTATTTAGCATAGACACTTATGCCGCTATGGATTTAGGCATATCTTTTTTTGTTTGTCTTGTGATAGAGACAGTTGTTAGGCATTATTTCTCCATTTTGTGATGGAGAACCTGTGAAGTGAAGCACAGAGAAGGGTCTTTTGTTTTGTTATGGATAGTCTATGTTGACTTCTCTGGCAGCAAAGAAAGGTAACAGTATGACACAAGGCTCAAAGAAATGGAAGGATATAAAGTTTTGATTAATTTGAGTAGAATACCAGAAAAGGAAATGAATAGTATGTGATGATATGGTAAAAGAATAGTGACTAGTTATTCTTTAATTTCTTTAGAGAGAAGGTATAAGAAAACATTGTGAATTGACATAAAAGAGATGTAAGGTGGAAGCTAAGAAAAACTTTTTGATTGTCAGGGTTAAGAGAAACCTTGGAAAATGTGACCAAGCAAGAATGGGCCCTTTTCTCCTACTTGAGGAAGTGTTAAAAAATAGAATGTACTCCATTTGGAAGTTTCAAATGTACTTAAAAACTAAGGCTATAGTTATCCCTTGTTAAGATTAGACAAAGTGAAATCTTATCAAAATTTAGATTTCAGTTTGACTTCATATTATTTTGAATATCCAAAGAAGGCACTTTAATATTTTGTGTGTACCAAGAGATTGTCTTTTTTCCAATGTATGTTCTTGGCACCTTTGTCAAAAATAAGCTCACTGTAGATGTATGGATTTATTTCTGATTTCTTTACTCTGTTCCATTGGTCTATGTGTCTGTTTTTATGTCAGTACTATGTTGCTTTGGTTATAATAGCTTTGTAGTATAATTTGAAGTCAGGTAATGTTATTCTTTTGTTCTTTTTGCTTAGGGTGGCTTCACTATTCTGAGTCTTTTGTGGTTCCATATGAATTTTAGGATTATTTTCTCTATATCTGTGAAGAATGTCGTTGGTATTTTGATAGGGATTGCATTTAATCTGTAGATTGCTTTGGGTAGTATGGACATTTTAACAATATTGATTCTTCCAGTCCATGAACATGGAATATCCTTTTTTTGTGTGCTGTTTATTTTCTTTAGTTTTTGTTCTAAAGATCTTTTAGTTCTTTGATTAATTCCTAGGTATTTTGTTTTATTTGTAACTATTGTAAATGGGTTTACTTTCTTGATTTCTTTTTCAGGTCATTCACTGTTGGCAGATAAAAATGCTACTGACTTTTGTATGTTGATTTTGAATTCTTCAACTTTACTGAATTTTTCAGTTCTAATCGTTTTTTTTGGTCAAGTCTTTAGGTTTTTCCAAATGTAAGATCATATTATCTGCAAACAAGGGTAATTTGACTTCTTCCTTTCCAATTTGGATATCATTTATTTCTCTCTCTCTCTCTCTCACTCTCTCTCTCTCTCTCTCGTTTTTTAAATAGAGATGGGATTTCACTGTGTTGCCCAAGCTGGTCTCAAACTCCTGGGCTCAATCCATTTTCCCACCTCGGCCTTCCAAAATGCTAGGATTATAGGCATGAGCCACTGTGCCCGGCCTATAACTTTATCTTGTCTGATTGCTCTAGGTAGGACTTCCAGCACTATATTGAATAACAGTGGTTGAAAGTGCACATCCTTGTCTTGTTTCACATCTTAGAGGAAAGGCTTTCAGTTTTTCCCCATTCAGTATGATAATAGCTATGGGTTTGTCATATATGGTATTTAATGTGGAAATATGTTCCTTCTATACCCAGTTTTTTGAGGGTTTTTATGATGAAAGGGTGCTGAATGTTATCAAATGCTATTTCAGCATCAATTGAAATGATCATAAGGTTTTTAATCCTTCATTCTGTCAATATGCTGTATCACATTGATTGATTTGTATATCTTTGAAGCATCCTTGCATCCCTGGGATAAATCCCACTTGGTCATGGTGAATTATCTTTGTAATGTGTTGTTGAACTTGGTTTGCTGGTATTGGCTATAGCTTTCTTTTTTTTTGATGTGTCTTTGTCTGACTGGTATCAAGGTAATGCTGGCCTTATCAGATGAGTTTGGAAGTATTCCTTTGTTTTCTGTTTTTCAGAATAGTTTGAGTAAGGTTGGTACTAATTCTTCTTTAACTGTTTGGTAAAATTCAGCAGTGAAGCCGTCAGGTCCCATGTGAGTGTGTATGGACATGTAGTAAGTATGAAAGTCTTATCTACAAGATACAATACAAATTAAACTTTTTATGTCTGCTTATTATAAGGACAGCTTTTATGTGTCTATTGTAAAGAAACTTTTTTTTATATAAAGACATATTTTGAGAAGGAAGTTAAAGAAGATGTTGAGTTGGAAAATAGTGTTTTTCTTTTTTTATTTTCCTTCCTTTCTTCCTTTTTTTTTTTTTTTTTTTTTTTTTTTTCATTTCTTTACATAAAAGGGAAGGAAACGAATTTTCTGGGCTAACAGTTTTCAGAGCCAATTACTGTCTTTTTAAAATTGGTCTCCAGCCAAGGAAATAGTATTAAATCAATCTTGAATAGTAAATGCTTATATACTTAATAGCTCAAATGTAATTTAGATACTGTTAGTTTCACCTAGAAACTAAATGCAAAAGTAATCTTTTCATTAGCTGACAAAAACTCTCTTTAAAAAAGTCTTCCTGAGCTGAGAGAAGTAAAATGAGGTAAATTCCTCATTAAGAGTATGATCCCAGAAAGAGTGGGGAAATCAGGTTCTTTATCAAACTGCATTGTTAAATACCTAGTTGCATGAACTGTTATTTGGGAAACTTAGTTTTACTGCCTTCTGGAAATGTTGTAACCTACAATCAATAAGATAGTACCTGCTGCAGAGACAAGATATATGAATCAAATAGTTAAAATATTAGTGAATATTAATATTAGTGAGTATTATTAATATTAGTTGAATGTGGTACATCAAGCACAGGTCAAGATAAGTGCATTTTAGGAATGGCACAAGATAAATAAGTAGGGAGATGTTAGATGTAGAGCTGTTGGACTCGTTCACTGGATATGTTCTAGCATTCATTCATCTTCAAAATAATTATTGAATATTTTGAAGTACCTGTTGCCAGATGCTATGAGAAGCCCAGGTGATATATCAGTGAACCAGACAAATATGAAGTGAGCCCTGTGAAACAAATATGCTAGTGAAAAAGACAAATGTTAAATGTTTCCACCTTTTAGTTATTATGAATATTTGTGTAATATAAAGAAGTAGTATGAGTTGTTATAACAGTGTCTTACTGAAGATCTGCTGACAGACTTCCCTTATTGGTCAGGTATGGTGGCTCACACCTATAATCCTGGCACTTTGGGAGACCAAGTTGGAAGGATCACTTGAGACCAGGAGCTCAAGACTAGCCTACACAACATAGCAAGACAAAAATTAAAAGAAATTAACTGGGTGGTGGCACACACTCCCAGCTGCTTAAGAGCCTGAGACCAGAAGAGCTCTTGAGTCCGGGAGTGTGAGACTACCATGAACTATGATAACACCTCTGTAGTCCAGCCTCAGCCACAGATCATGACCCTGTCTCTAAAAAAAGAAAAAAAAAGGTTTGTCTTCTCCTGGAGGATAAAAGAAGGCTTTCATGAGGGTGTGATACTGCTCAAACTGAGATCTGCTGGTTAAGTAATAGTTACATGAGGAGAAGGGAATGAGGATTCCAAACAAAAGGTCTGGCAATTGAAAAGACACTAAGGTAGAAGGGTTCTTGATCTTTTGGAAAAACTGAGAGAAGGCATTGTGACTAAGAATAGAGAAAGAGAGGTCTAGGATGAAGCTTGAGGAGCGGGTAGGAGCTATATACATACATATATCATATACATATATATGTAGAGAGAGAATTCACATACCATACAATTCACCAGTTTAAAGTGTACAATGCGGTGGTTTTTAGTATATTCACAGGTAAGTGCAACCATCATCACAGTAACTTACAGAACATTTTCATCGCCTTAAAGAGAAATCCTGCACCCTGTAGCTATTCCCCACAGTCTCCTTATTTCCCCTAGGCCTAAGCAACCACTGATCTACTTTTTATCTATAGACTTACTTATTTTGGACATTTTATATAAATGGAATAAAAATATGGTCTTTAGTCACTGACTGACTTCTATTTAATAGAACGTTTTCAAGGTTCATCCCTATGATTGCATGTATCAGTACTTTATTCCTTTAAACAGGTGAATAATACTCCATCGTATAGATAATGCCACATTTTGTTTGTTCATTAATAAGTTGATGGACACTTGAGTTGTTTCCACCTTTTATTTATTATGAATAATGTTACCATGAGCATTTGTGTAGAGGTTTTTGCGTGGACATCTGGTTTCATTTCTGTTGGTTATATACCTAAGAATAGAATTTCTGGGTCATGTGCCATTAGAAGATTTTAAGCAAAAAGTAGCATGATCTGACCTATAGTTTTTAAAGTTCTGGCTTTTAAACTGTGGCTCCAGTATTACATATGAATTGGACGAAGAAAAATAGACAAGAATGGATGTGAGATGACCAGTTAAGGAAACCATTGCAGAAGAAATGGTCATGAGAGAGAACAGTGGCTTGCATTGAGATAATGGTAGAAGAGTTAGACAAAAGTGAATGATCTTGACCAGGCACGGTGACTCATGTCTGTAATCCCAGCACTTTGGGAGGCTGAGGAGGGTGGATCACTTGAGGTCAGGAGTTCTGCCTCCTGGTCAACACAGTAAAATCCCGTTCCCACTAAAAATGCAAAAATTAGCTGGGAGTGATCACACACATCTGCAATCCCAGCTACTCGGGAAGCTGAGGCAGTAGAATCGCTTGAACCTGGGAGGCAGAGGTTGCAGTGAGCTGAGATCATGCCAGTGCACTCCAAACTAAGCAACAGAGCAAGACTCCATCAAAAAAAAAAAAAAAAAAAAAGTGAATGGTTTCAAAATAATGTTTAGGAGGATGATTCCAATGTGATAGATTGAACTTATAAGGCTCCCTTGCCCATTATGAACAGAAATTCATAGTTGAATTCAGAAAAATAATAGGGAACCCCCAGATGACAAAAGTGAAGAGTACTCAAAAGCCTGAGTAGTTTGGCCCAATGTTGGTGTCAGACCTATATGTAGACTACAAGGTCTGGATGCTCAGATTTTAATGCCATGTGTGTGTAGAAAGCATGCTCTGGACCTACTAAGGCTGCAAGCTGTAACTAAAAAACTGTATCAAGCTAGAAATCTCAAAGGACTGCCTAATTCATAAAAAGCTTTCTTAGCCCATAGCTCAAAGAAGTGGTAAGGAAGAAAATGTATACAAGGGTGTGGGTTGGGATAGACAACTCATTTGTGAGAAATTTTCACTATTCATATAGTTTGGAAATCCCAAGCCCAGGATTTAATACAGAAACTGGATCTGTACTCTTAAAACTCTGGGGCCCTGACACAAGTAAATTCAAAACCACCTTGAAGGAACACATCTGCAACCCAGAGTAAAAGACTGTAAACTATAAAAACAGTTTCCAGCAAAGATGAACTCACATAAAACATTAACACTGAAGGTCACCATGAGGGAGAGTTCTAAGATAAACTCATAGATGCAGACTAACATGTAATAAAACTTAATGAAACTTTATTGCAGAAAGAAACCTCAAACTATTATTAGAATAGATAACAAGAATTACAGTTGACCAGCTGTACTGCAGATAGAAACACATATAGGAACAGTTAGGTAAATGAATCAGGAATGGTTTTTAAAATATAAGATTTTGCAAAATAGTATTATCTATATAGAATCTTGTTTAAGTGGCAACTCACATATATAAAGCACCTAACAACTATTTATTGAGAGACTGCCATGTGCCAGGCACAGAGGCATTAAGGATGTAAAACCAAACATTTTTTTCTGCCCTTGAGGATATAACTATTATGGGAAGGCAAACAAGTACATCATATAGTACATTTGTTAAGTGATGTGATAAAGATATGTATAGATTGCTATGAAAGCAGAGAGGAGACGAATCTAAATTAGATTGAATAGGGTGACAAGGAAGGCTTACCAGAGGAGGTGACTGGAGTTGAGTTTTGAAAGGCAACTGGAAGCTAACTAAGTCGTAATAGGAGGATGGTATTTGAGAAGAAACATGAGAAATTCAGGAAACAAACAAGTTCAGAATGCCTGAAGCTGGGAGCAGATGTGGCCAGGCTAGCATTTCTGAAAGTGTCTTTTGTGGAATAGATTTAGATGAAGGAAAAATAATATTCTGTGGCCAAATGAATTTGGGAACAATGGATTAAACAAAATTAAATAGGATCACTCAGAAGCCTTCTCAGTCATTCCTCTCTGGGGAGTGGGGTGGAGTAGAACATGGGAGTGGTTGGGGGATTTGCACCATTTTCCAAATTTCGTAGTCCCTCTAGTAGTTTTGTTTTGTTTTTCAAAGAAACCCAAGACTGGTATTCCACTGGAGAAACTTTGGAAATTGTCAAGCTAGAGGGGTAGGCAGGAACCAAATTGTGTAGATTTTTGTCTATGCTACGCTAAGAAATTTGAATTTCTATTCTCGAAGCTATAGAATACAATTGAGGGATTTTCAGCAGGGGAATGACTTGATCAAATAAAACATATCATTTAAGCCTTTACAGAATTAAAGCCATTTAGTTTCTCTGGCTAGACAAGCATAAACTGAAAGAAAAAAAAAAACAGATGTTTTGAAAACAGCTAAATTTTCCTTCTGAAAGAGCATGCTGGATGCTAATTCTCTTGAAGCTGCAGCTTTCTCTGTAATCAGCTCTTTGTGGAAGCATTTTGACTTCTACTGGGAAACCTTGATAAAAGCCTGAAGCCTGTGTTCACAGGTCTAATTTTAAACAATTATTGAGCATTGGGATAAATGGGGCTTTAAAACTGGCCACAGCAAGACCTAAGTGTCGTAGAAGATTCTCTCTCAGGAATGATCTCCATTTGCAGGGTAATTAGAGCACTTCAATTGGGGAGTGGGTCTTACCATTAAATTGCACAGCTGGCTCTCCTTTTCTGAGAATATTTTATCTTAAGTGGGGATAAGTGGGTATGTGCATACCAATTGGCCAGTGATCAGTCTCAGCTTTACACCTTTGTGCTAACAGTTCTTTACTCAGTTTGTTAACTACACATATGTTGCTAAATGAACAAAGCTAGATGTAAAAGAATATAATGTAATGCCAAATAGTAATAAACATGGAAATGTTGATATTGGATTTTTGGGAGTATCATGGATACTTTTTATTTTTATTTTTGTATTTTCCAAAGTTCCAGAATGATAAAGGATTACTGTTATAATGGGGCAGAGGGGGCAGGAGGGCATGAAGGAAAATTAATTATAGTGACAACAGCCTTTCTTATGATGTAAGTCTGTGAAGAAGGCCTGATCATTGAAGAGTAAATATAATAGAGATTCAAGATTTACAGGATTCTAGATAATTTATGGTTTTGCATACATAGGACAGAACTTCCAAAACAGTTTATTCCTTTTAAGAAGGGCATAATCTTGGATTTGTGAAGTTCCTTTTTCCCCCCACTGAAAAGCTCAAGTGTGTTTAAATGTATTCTCTTTACATGATGGAAAGGAATAGAACATATGCTCCCTATTTTATAAATAGGAATGCTGAGGCCCTAAGAGCATAGAGTCATTTGCTTAACATGACACTTTGAGTCAGAGGTAAAATGCAGACCATCACCTAGGCCTTCTTTTTCTCCTTGTTGAATTCACTGACTATTCTTTTGAATTTAAGTATTATCCATTCAGAATAAAGGTTTTGATTCAGGGGCTAGCCACAGCTCAGAACGCAACAGTCTCTATCTTCATGGCATTTTGATAACTGCTATTCAGTCTTTGGATTGCTTATGAGAACTGTAGAAACCAACAAGGTCATCTGATTATAAAGAGACTGATTTGACAGTATAGAAATGGCAAGTGGCAAGCTGTTGGCACATAGCTCTGCAGGAATACCAGGGCCAGACAGCAGCTGTCACACTAGTGTAGTGGTTGGGTTCATTTTCCAAAGCTCTAAGTTTTCCTTAGCAACAAAATGTTAGCAAACAATTCCCTTTGCTAATATTAGAGTCTGATAGTGTCTGCCTTTGATTCTCTTGTTACTCCTTTAGCTTTTTCTCTCTCACCCAACCCTGAATTTTTACATCTTTTTTATGAGTGCTCTTTTCTTTGTAGAAATGGTTAAAAATAATTTTTCTCCACAATAAACTACAATTGTCTCTCCCAAATAGCTCACATTACGTATGACTCTGCTTTGCTTGGTCACATACAGTGAGTACTGGCTGAGTCATATACCACACTTACCAGCCTTCTTCAGTCCCTTGGGGTCTTTATAAGCTAGGTAGTTATACCTACTAATGTGAAGCTGTCAGCAGATTAACTTGGCATCATCTTTGGAATGTTCAAAATTTAAATCAAGAATTTAAACTCTTGAGTTATGGTTTTTAAAAGTCATTTGATTTGTTCCTTTGTGTCCAAGCTAAAGACCGATAGTTGTCAATTCAAAAAGGTACTCTAGAAAAGAGCTTCCACAGATTACTCCAATCTTTCTCCATTTTTGCTCTAAAGTGATTAGTTATCTAAAAGTCTGCAGCCATGCTGCCCCTCGCAAGCTTTTTCTCTACTGATATAAATAAGCTCTTTCTTCCTATATGAATATTGAACAGGAAGAAAGTGAAACGTATGTAGCAGTAGGTACATTTCTACTATATTACCATTCTGGAGGTCTTTGGATTGCTTATATAATTAGGATTATGCTGTGGGACTCTGAACAATTCTGGTATAGAAAGAAAAAAGGCAATCTTTTTAGTGCTTTGGCCCTAATCCTTAGGTAGCAGAATGACAAGAGGCTTCACCAGACTGAATATACCTTACAAACAGTTTTCAGTGTCATATGGCACCTCTATGTAATTTTTTTTCATAATATGTCTCTTTGAAAGAATAATGATGATATGTTGCTGCGTAAGAGAAGAGGCTACCCCTAGATAACTGTGAATGTCTGGACTTAGTGGGAAATGCACAGTATTGATTTCTGAGTTTCAGTTCAAACGGGCCATGGTGGCTGACACCTGTAGTCCCAGCTACTCAGGAGGCTGAGGCAGGAGGATCACTTGATGCCAAGAACTCAAGACCAGCCTGGGTAATATAGTGAGACCCCCAGCTCTTAAAAAAAAAAAAAAAAAGAAGAATCCAGTTCAGCCTCTTATTTGTGTGATTTTTTGTGTGTGTGAGTTCCCTTTCTGACTCTTGCCTCAGATGTAAAAAAGGGATAATGCTTACCTTGTTTGTATGTATATGAGGATTAAAAATAACTTATGAGTAACCTTGATTTTTCCCAACCTATCTAATGGAGCTATTATGAGGATCAAATGAGACAGACTATGTGAAAGTACTTTGCAAACTACAAAACAACTTAGAGATATATGTAACAATTATTTATGTCATTATCAGTGAAATGCTTTTATGACTTTCATTAAGATCCATGCTTCTTCAGAGCTAATACACATTTGGAAATAAGATCTACCTTAAAATGCTAAATATTAGTACCATTTTAGATTTTAGGTTGTTTTATTTATTTAATTTTTAAAACCTGTATGCTATAGGGATTCCATATCTCAAGTTTAGGAGACTTAATTTTTAAATGTAAGCTCACTTGTCCTGCCTCTGATCTCTTTACCAATTATTTACAATGCCATACATTGTTTTCTGCGGCTCTAAGGGAAAATCTCCACTGTGGTGACATAGTAAGTGGCAGCCATACACAGGTACCTTCTTACACCTTTTCTCCCCTCACCAAGTGGTTGGTGTCCAGGAATCTAAGCATTTGAACATTTATTTGAGGCAACAACTAGTGAGCTAAATGTGATAATGGTAGCAGTTGACCCTTGCAGGAGAGTTAGAGCCTGGGCCTCCTATCCCGATGATATTCTTTATGTTAAAAATACTAGTAATTCCCTCCCACAGATTTCTTTCCTGGCTAAGTTAGGGAGGTCAATTTCTGTTGTCTCCCAAACAAGTACACTCCATACTATGCAGTAGTGGATACTTTTGCTACTAGGTTGAGCATGTTTTAAAATCGGTTATAGTGATGATCGCATAACTCTGAATATACTAAAAATCTTTAAATGATACACCTAATGGATATATGAATTATGTCTCAATAAAGGTGTTTAAAAATAACGTTAGTACTATTTAGCTCCACCAAACAGTTCTGGAAAGGAAGGCCTGGATAATGTCTACTAAGAGTTAAAGCAATGAGATTTAGAGTCTTGAATAAAAGAGTCTATTTTCTTTTTTCCCTATTTCTGTTGCTAAACATGGCTGTTGCCAACACCATCTCACTTCATTTTCCAGAGACAAGGGTATTCGCTATGCAGTTTCTCAGCTCACGACTTAACAGTTCAGGAGTAAGCTTAAAGTGTTTCCCCTCCCCCTCAGGACACGTGCATTTAGAAGAAAGGACAAGAATGTATTTCCTTATGTGGCAGAACCTCTGGTAGTTTTATCCCAATTCCCAGCCACTTAGAGTTTAGACACATTCACCTAACACCTGCTACTCAAAGCCCTTATCGGCCATGTTTTTGTGGTTAATCTTCTGATAAAGTGGTTCTTTTTTCAGAGCTGTGAGTATTGGTGACATGTAGGAGGGACCAGAATTTTGAGCCCTCATTCAACCTTCCCTTCTCTTTTAGCAGTTGATTTTCCAATGTTAGAAAAAGACAGTTGCTGGTACAATCTCATAAAATGGGCTCCGGTGTTTACTAGGGAAGGCTAGCCAGAGGAGTGGCTACCCGTTTGTTGAAAATTGGGCTTCTGGGAAAGTTGCTGCACAGGTGTGTGGCAAGGTGTGTCTGAGATAGCTTGACCTCCTCTCACCTGGAATGATTTGATCTGGCAGTAGAGTTCCTTGCTATTCCTGGTTTTATGGAAATCAGAGGCACAGGAAGTTGATCTGGGTGTTCTGGGGTATTGAGACAAGCCTCTGTCATACTTTACTAGCATTCTCTGTGTTTGGAGGCTAACTCCGGTGTGCTGAGTTGAGACATCAGCAGGTGCTGGGCATGGAATGTCAGAAGCAGCAGGTAAAATTTCTTCCTTTGATAGCTTTAATGTCCTAGTTGCATGCTTTTGGGAAACTGGCTTGGTTGCTTACATGATTTGGTGGTATGGTTTGAAAAGGGGGAGAAGGCAAGTGGTAAGAATAAGATATAACCAGTTTGAAACTTCTCTAGAAATATCATTTCTTCATATTCCTAGTGAATTTAAACATGTGCACTGACTAATAAAGATCAGGGTACCAGAAGATAGTAAGGTAGCAGAGGACAATTAAGAGTTTCAAGAAGTAGAAACATGCTTCTCTGTCTTTTTTTTTTAGACAGAGTCTTGCTCTGTTCCCCAGGCTGGAAGGCAAGTGGCACAATTTCAGCTCACTGCAACCTCTGTCTCCAGGGTTCAAGCAATTCTCCTGCCTCAGCCTCCTGAGTAGCTGGGATTACAGGTGCCCACCACCATGCCTGGCTAATTTTTGTATTTTTAGTAGAAACGGGGTTTCACCATGTTGGTCAAGCTGGTCTTAAACTCCTGACCTGGTGATCTGCCCACCTCAGCCTCCCAGAGTGCTGGGATTACAGGCATGAGCCACTGCGCCTGGCATATGCTTCCCTTTTTAAGAAGAAACTGGAATTGGCACTATTATTCTTAAATTGGATGGTAAGACACAGGTGATGGTTCTATTATTATTTATATCTTTTTTGTTTGCCTTAAATATTACGTAATACATGTTTTAATAAGTAAAACAGAAAAAAGCATTATTGGATATTTAGGGCAATTACAGAAAGAAGCTGGTTTACGTAGGTGAAGGGGCAGATTACAACTTGAGTTGGCCTTTGAAATTACGAAATGAAGAGACTAGTTTGATCAGGTATGGGTAAAAGTTGTTTACTACTCACTGTACAATCAGATTGAATATTAATGGAAGTTAATGTTTTTCCATGTATATGAGAAGTTTTCTAATTGATCTTGTTCAGAGGACCAATTTCTGGACAGAATTCAAACATATACTGAGTCAGGCAGTATAGAAAATCCTGCTGATCATTAGTTTATTTTAGTCCTGTGGAGAGAGTACTCACCAAACTCTGAATTCAGCCTACTCAGGACTATATTTTTCTCTCTATTTTTCTTATCTTATCCCTTTCTCTCAACTCTTCTTCCTGGTAATTACATCACTTTACTCAGGTAGAAAGATCAGGCCTATTTCCTGTACGTTTTACTTTCATGACCCTCTTCCCTTGTCCACGCATGACCTTCTTTCTGGTATAGCTTTTTCTCACCCTCTCTGCCTGACAAAATTGTATTTGTACCGTTAAGAACTCCTGCAAATTAAAATCTACTGCGGGACTACCCTACTACACCTGAGCCCCAGGCTAAAATTAGTATTCTGTCTTCATTGTTTTTTTGGTTTTTTTTTGTAACACTGTTTTAGGATCTGTTTACTAACTAATTAAATGGTATGTTGTTGTTTTTCATTACTACGTTGGGAGCTTTTTGAGGGGTTTTCTTCACACCGCAGAGCCTAGTACATAGAAGATGATGGGTAAATGTTTATTGAATAAAATTATTTCTCAAATGAAAATAAGCTCATGTGTAGTGATCTTCTATGCCCATAAGAGGGCAGCAGAAGAATGTCTGTTGATCTACTTGAGTGTAAAGCTACCAAAGACCCTCTTTTGTGGTTGGATCACTTTGCAGATGAGCCTATCTATCCCATTCCATTTAAATGTTTTAATATAGAGAATGCAGATATTTTTTGGCATGTGAAGTCCCTTTGTGCACCTCCTCTCTGGCACTCCACACAAGAGCAGCAGGTACAAGGTATAAAGTTCCCTGGGTTGCAAGACAGGATACCTAGTTTACTCTTCAGCTAAGCTCACAATTTATGTCTTCTTAGGCAAGCCATTTAACTTCTCTTGTTCAGTTTCTTTCTTTTTCTTTTTTTAATAAATTTTTATATATTATTTCAAAGACAGGGTTTGACCATGTTGGTCAGGCTGGTCTTGAACTCCTGACTTCAGGTGATCCACCCACCTTGGCCTCCAAAGTGCTTGGATTACAGGCGTGAGCCACCACGCCCGGCCTCTTGTTCAGTTTCTTAATCAGCTAATTGGTAGAGTTAGGAGAACTATAGGGAATATTAGATCATAAAATAACAGCATTCTAAGTCATCAGTGACTGTCTTAGTTATGTGCTCAATATTGTGTTAAGAACTGTGAATATCATAAAAAAAGGTACATGCCCCTAGGTGCTCACATGATACAAGACATCAAATGTACACATAGTAAGCATGAGTGTATATTAAGGAATAATATATCCTTGAGAGCAAAATTATGTTTAGGTAGGTACATTAAGAGTTCAGAGAATATGAATGGTGTAGGATGGAGTGGTCAAAAAGAGCTTCACATGGAGCCAGAGGAGATTGAGTTGGCCTTTAAGCATATGAAAGGTTTAAATGCTATAAGAGGATGAATGTTTTTGAAAACTTACTATATGCTAAGTACCCTGCTAGATGCATTTAATCTTTGTAACTTGGTCAGTTAAGTAATAGTCTTAATACACATAAGAGAATAGATTAAGGCTCAGATAGATTAAGGAATCTGTCCACAGTCACAGAATTTGTAATGAAATGCCAGAATTCAACACCAGGTCTTTTGGACTTTGAGGCCCATGCTTGCTCTTCTACACCTTCAAGAAAATGTGTCCAAGGGGTCAGTCTTCATTGGACCTTCGTATACCATGAACTTGGCAATATAAGCATAGTGGCTGGAATCTCTTGATATTTATTTGAAGGGGAGGTAGAACTTCTAGGAAATGAGTCATTGTATAGGGATATATTACTTCGGAAAGTGAAGCAAATTGAAAACTTTCTAGCCTCTCTGAAATCTGTATGGTAAATAGGGTTTTTTTGTTTTTGTTTTGATAACCCAGTAAGAGATTGTCTTTTGGGTCACCTGGCTTGTCCAGGGTTGGATGAGGATGCTGAGTATAAGAAGTTTATCTTTGGGACAGTTCCAGAGCGTTGGGCAGGCATATTCCTATTTTAAGAAGTATTTTTAAAAATGGAATTGGCTAACAGCAATTACCTGAAGGCTTGTTTCTGATTCTCCTTTAAATTAAATAATGATTTTTCTTCCTCTTCCTCAGAGTTTCTTAGATAATACTGCATAGTATACTGACCTAGCTTTTAAATTTATTTTTTTCTGAGGAAATCTAGTCTTCTAACCTGGTAAAGGCAACTAGAGGATGATTCACAATCCTTGCACTCTTGTGCTGAAAATGGCTCATTGATCATTGACATGTAAATAAAATATAGTAATTGCTCAAGAATCCTTTTAGAACTAAATTTCTTTGTAATGAAACTGACAGTGTTTAAAAGAACACTTAGCATACAAAATTCATAAACATTGGGAAGCAAAACAGCAAGCTTATCTCTATCTATGACAAAAATACACCTGCACAATGATTTTATTTGTCCTTGACAGGCGCTTGTTTTTCCTGTCATAATAGGATTCAACCTTTGGCCCTGCACTGCTCTCTAGGGCTACCATATCTCACTCTTCCCTTCACTGTTAATCTTGAAACAGTCTTCTAATTTCACTTTATTCATTTCCTGGCCTTCTATTCATTGTTCAACCTATTTGAAATAGAAATTCTGCCCCACGCCCCAATCCAGTGAATTTTTTCTGGCAAAGGGCCCTGTAAATGTCCTAATTACTGGATTCCTTAGTCACTTCATCTTTTACCTGGAATCATGGCAGCAATTTATAATGTTGACTATTGCCTTCCTAAATTTTTATTCTACTATAACCTTTCTGATATTATTCTTTCCTGGCTCACTTCTCTTTTCTGTTTGCTTCTTCTTCGTGTTCTTTTTAGCCCTTTTTTTTCCTGTAAACACCTTAGGTATTGTTCCTTAGGCTTCCTTCTTTTCTTTCCTTAGGACTCTCCCTAGCTGACCTCATCCACTCCAGTTGCTACAGCTAGCACTCGGACCTCTCTCCAACTCAGCCTTCTTTGCAGAACTTCATTATACTCATGTAAAGGACTCACTTAGGACAGTGCCTGACTTCTTGTAGGCACTCCATAACAATAGCCATTTCTGGCTGTTGCTTTATCTCCTTATTTCTTATTTCCTTTTCCCTTTATCTATTTAAAGTATTGTTATAGGCATGTATTTCCATAAGTGTTCTCAAGTCCTCTTTAGCAAACAGGTAAACCAAACAGTTCTTTCCTCTAGCCTTAAAAACAGTGTGTGTGTGTGTGTGTGTGTGTGTGTGTGTGTGTGTGAGAGAGAGAGAGAGAGAGAGAGAGAGAGACACGGAGTCTTGCTTTGTCGCCAAGCTGCAGTGCAGTGCCATGATCTCAGCTCACTTCAACCTCCACCTCCCCAGTTCAAGTGATTCCCCTGCCTCAGCCTCCGGAGTAGCTGGGACTGTTGTACTGGACCGAGCATAGAAATTAAAACCAAGACAAAAGTATGCCAGATTGCAGGGTCATTTATTATGCCGGCGACCACAGAGGACTCACGTCTCTCCAACCTGTGGTGTCGAAAGGAGGGTGCCAAGACTTTTTATACCCGAAAAACCACCTTGGGAGTTGGGGTGAGGAGCAGGATTGGGGATGAAAAGGCTTCAGACATTCTGAGGGCTAGTGGATTCTGCAAATCATCTCCTGGGCGGAGACGAGGGCTCTGGATATTCCAAGGGCCAGGGGACTCTTGCCACTCCGTTTGTTACTTAAGTGTTTTACAGAAGTCAAGATAAACATTTGTTTACACATTATCTGGGTAAGGTGGAAATCACAGACCTTAGTTAACGTATTACAAGTCGCAGGGGCCAAGATGGCATTAGTTTGGGCTGCTTAGTCTGGCAATTGCCGGTAAGCAAAGGCTAGCAATTCTGGCAGTTACTGATAAGAAAAGGTAAGCAGCTTTACATAGTGGCTAGTTTGCAGAGCAAACTAGCAGTTTTATTTACAGAAGCCAAGGCTAGCAGTTATTGTGAGGAGAATGGGGCAGCCATTACAACTTATTTTTAAAAACAGCTTTTTCTTTTATAAAATGATGTTGTTCAGGCTCTAACTCTAAGCCAGCTGCAGCACAATATCACAGGACTATAGGCGCCTACCACCATGCCCGGCTAATTTTTTGTATTTTTAGTAGAGACAGGGTTTCACCATGTTGGCCAGGATGGTCTTGATCTCCTGACTTTGTGATCCGCCCACCTTGGCCTCCCAAAGTGCTGGGATTACAGGCGTGAGCCACTGCACCTTATTTTTAAAAAATCTCAGCTGGGTGACATGTAAGACCACTTAGCAAAGAGAACTGGAAATCAAACTAGAAGGCTTTGTATTTTTTTCTTCTCATATTTAGTCTGTCACCAAGTCCTGTCTTTCTCCCTAAGAATCCTTCAATTCCATCCTCTCCTCTCCATCTGCATTGCCCTCTGTTAACTCACCCTCTCCTGACTTGGACCCTAGACCTTCCTCTCCCCTGCCACACCCCACCATTCCACCATCTGCAGTGCAGCATTAGTGATCTTTCTAATATGCAAATCTGATCCAGTCACGCTCTCCTGCTTGAGATCTGAGAATGATCCTGCAAGCAATGTTGTCCTCCCTTGTTTTCTAGGAAGTCTCTTATTCTCTTTAGATTCTGCCCAGATCACCCCCCTGCAACATTTTATTCCTGATACTCCTCAGGTTTCCTCTCCAGAGCTATCTCTTTGTGGCATTTTTTTTTGCCTTAAATTTTAATTATCAGTATTTAATATGTCCAACTCCCTTACAAAATCTTGCTTCAGAACAGACATTCATTTTCATATGTAGTGTCTCAAATGGGTAAAGAAAAATAAAGTGGAGACTGGGTGCAGTGGCTCCTACCTCTAATCCCAGTACTTTGGGAGGCTGAGGCGGGCAGATCACCTGAGGTCAGGAGTTTGAGACCAGCCTGGCCAACATGGCAAAACCCCGTTTCTACTAAAAATACAAAAAATTAGCCAGGCATGGTGGTGATTGCCTGTAGTCCTAGCTACTTGGGAGGCTGAGACACAAGAATCATTTGAACCCAGGAGGCAGAGGTTGCAGTAAGCTGAGGTCGTGCTACTGCACTCCAGCCTGGGAGACAGAGCAAGACTCTGTCTCAAAAAAAAAAAAAAAAAAAAAAAGATAAAGTGGGAAAGTGGTTGAATAGAATGAACAAAATAAGAGCATAAACCAATATATTATTGACCAAATTTTAATAATGATAAATTAGGGTCAACCCTAAAACAGAACTGAATAGCTCAGATTCTGAATTTCATCCATAACCTTAATTCAGTTCAATAATTGTTTTAGAGTACCTAATAAAAGGTAGGCACTGTGCTAAATTTAATGAGAGAGTACCCCCTACCTTCTTAGAGCTTCAAGAATTGTGATTAGTTGTGGGTAGAAGAGATCTTTTTTTTATTATAATCTACAGTTTAGTATAGTGGCCAACATCTAACTTAATGAGGGAAGGCAGTTGTTGGTTTATATATTACTTTCTAGTGTGAGAAAAAGTCAATGTGTTTCTTCAGCAGAGAGTTTTAAAAATAACTGTTGGGTACTAGACTTAGTAGCTGGGTGATGAAGTACTCTGTACAGCAAACCTCTGTGACACAAGTTTACCTATAAACAAATGTGCACATGTGCCCCTGAACCTAAAATAAAAGTTAAAAAAAATTTCCTTATGCTCAGATTGGGGTGACTACCAAGTAGCATGAGTGAGTTTTGGAGGGTGACAGGACTGGTTTTGTATCTTGATTACGGTGATGGTTATGGGACTCTGTGCATTTGTCAAAACTCGCAGACCTATATACTAAAATGGGGAAATTTTACCGTATGTAAACTTACCTCAGGAAACCTGACTCAAAAAAAGAAAAAAAAAAAAGCCACTGAGTCTTAAATCAATTTGATTCATCTGCAAAGTAGGGTAAGTGGAAAGTGAAAATAATAGACTTCTTTTAGAGATTTTCTCTGAAGGTAAATCTGATTTAGATCTTTTAGGGAGTTCTTCTTTTCTAGATTCTTTCCTTCATAATCTGAGCTAATGGAAAGTTCAGAAATCCCTGAAATTGTTAGCCAAATTTTGTATATACATAAGTGCTTTTTTAGGGGCAGGAGATTACAGTTCTTATCTGATTGTTAAGATTGATTAGATTTCAATAAAGGTTAAGAACCACAGGTCTAAGAGCTTTTCCTGCTTTCCCAAGTACCCTCTTTTTCCCTACTGAAGGCCATCCTAGTGATTACAGGAGCTCGAGACCGATTTCTAGGAGTTGGTGAGAGCAGAGGAGTCTGTGAATCTACTGGTCGTAATACAGAGAATCTACCTATGCTAACACAGGTCCTTTCCTGATGGCCTACTTAAACAAGCTAGAACTCCTTCTACCACTTCTGACCTCTAATCTCTCTCTTTGCCCCCTATGGCCAACCAATTTTTTTCTGGCATATTTAACTTCCTTTAGTATTTAGTATATCTTGGAGAGTACCTGTCTTTCTATATCACTATCAACTATGGTAATAAAAAAGTGTGAAATACAATACATCTCTTTTATGTATAGCTTACTGTTTGGAAGAGTCCTTTAAATATTAATGATCATTTTTCAAAGTTAAAAGTTTTTAACCTTAACTTTTAAAAAGTTTACAAAATTTTCCACAATAACTATATTTTAAATAGATATTAAAAATTGCCCATATTCTCACTGTCAACAATATCACTACTAATATCTTTATATATTTTATTTATTTTGAGGTCATGCTGTATATGGTTTTTTCTTCTAAAAAATTATTCCCAGGTGCGGTGGCTCATGCCTATAATATTAGCACTTTGGGAGGCAGAGGCAGGAGGATCACTTGCACTCAGGAGTTCGAGACCATCCTGGGCAACATAGTGAGACCTCATGTCTACAGAGAACTTAAAAAAAAAAAAAAGAAAAAAATTAGCCAGGCATGGTAGCCTGTGCCTGTAATCCCAGCTACTCAAGTGGTTGGCGTAGGAGGATCACTTGAGTCCAGGAGGTTGAAGCTGTAGTGAGCTATGATTGTGTCAACTATACTTCACCCTGGGTGACAGAGCAAGACCTTGTCTCAAAAAGAAAAGAAAAGAAAAGAAAAGGTTATTAAATATTACAGACACCAGGTCAGGTGTGGTTGCTCACTCCTGTAATCCCAGCACTTTGGGAGGCCAAGGTGGGCAGATCACAAGGCCAGGAGTTCAAGACCTGCCTGACAAACATAGTGAAACCCCATCTCTACTAAAAATACAAAAAATTATCTGGGCATGGTGGCAGGCACCTGTAATCCCAGCTACTCAGTAGGCTGAGGCATGAGAATCACTTGAAAACGGGAGGTGGAGGTTGCAGTGAGCTGAGATCCCGCCATTGCACTCCTGCCTGGGTGACAGTGCGAGAATCCGTCTCAAAAAAAATAAAAATAAATAAATAAATAAATATTACAGACACCCAATCTATCCATCTTCTGATCTGATCACCTCCCAATATTTTGTGATATTTGCTTCGGTTATGAAGAATAAAATATAGTTAAGCTCCTGTGTATCTCTCCTCAGTCTCATCCTTTGCTCTCTCCGTAAAGGTAATCACTATCCTGAATTTGCTGTTTATCATTCTCAAATTTGTATTACTATTATTCATTTGCATACTTACATAATTCTTTTACATGTTTTAATACTTTATATAAATGATATAATCTGCACACATCATTCTGAAACTTGCTGTTATCACTTAGCATTCTGTTTGTTCATTGTAAATGCTTATTTTAGCCAATTATATAATTATACCACAGTTTGTTTTTGTTTTTTTCCTGCGCTGATGGACATTCAGGTGTTTAGGTCTTTTTGCCCCCCAATACTAATGATGCTGCCATTTACATTCTTGTTCATGTTTCTTGACACAAATATGCAAGAGTTTCTCAACAGTATTTCCAAGTGGAATTTCTGGGTCTATAGGATAAGTGCATCTTCACTGGACACTGCCTGCTTGTTCTCCTGTTTACACTCTCACCAGCAATGTATGTGAGTTTCTAATTCTTTACAACTAGGTTAGACTTGAATTTTTTTTTGTTGCTGCTGTTTTAGTAATCTAAGGAAGATGAAATCATTTGTCATTTTAATTTGCATTTTTTTTGATGACTAGTGAAACAACATTTTCTCTTAACTTTTCTGGCTTCCTTTTTCGTGAATTTCCTGATTACATATTTTGTTGATTTTATTGTTGCCATTAGGTTGGTTCTTTTTTTTAAAATGGGTAAAAGTTTTTTTATATGTTCCAGAAACAAATATTTTGGAGCTTATGTATCTGTAGTACTTTTTAGTTTGTCTTTTGATGTTTGTAATTTTATCATATGAATGTTCCTTAATTTATTTAACCATTCCCCTTATTGTTTGAGATATAGGTTATTTCCATACACATTTGTGTGTTGACTTTCTTGGGCTATCTTATTAAAAAAAAATCGGTGGTACTGAATTTGTCTTGGTCTGCTTTGTAGTAAAGGATAAATATTTGAGACAGTTGGCCAGGTCCAGCTGGTATAGCCGATGTGTATGAAATAAAGCAGCACTCACTGGCCCCGTTGGTGCTTGAATCTGCCATTCTTACCATCAGTAACACTTGTTCTGACCAATGAACTAACTGTAGAGTGACCTACATAAGTAAAACATTGTCATTGTGAAAGTGGCTTTGGCACTTGAGGCTGGCATGTTTCTAATGGAACAAATGTTCAGATGGAAAAGAATTCAAGATGATATAGTACTTATCGAAGATAGGTCACAGAAACACCAGACTCACACTTTCTCTAAAGCAAAAGGACTTCTCTGAGCCATAGCTTCGTGATAGGTAACTTAGAGTCTAGAGCAGGGACCAGCAAACTTTTTCTGCAAAGGACCAGATAGTAAATATTTTAGACTTTTCAAGCCACGTGGTTTCTGTTGCAGCTGCTCCCTTCTGCTGGTGTAGCACGGCAAGCAGTAGTCACACAGCCTTGCCCATTCGTTTATGTGTTGGCTATGACTACTTTGGCCTCGCAGCAGAGCTGTTAAGTAGGCCTGCAAAACCTAAAAGATTTACTCTCTGGCCCTTTACAGACAAAATTTGCTGACTTCAACTCCTGCAAACTCAGCACTCTTGACATTTAGGGCCAGTTAATTATAGGTCTAGATTCAAGAAATGCTTAGTTTGGCTGAGGGAAATTCTTTTTAAAAAAATTCTTAATGGAATTGTAGCTTTGATTCCTTGCTTAAACATCAGTTCTGATCTCAGTGTCCGATTAGAGAGGCCAAAAATGACACATGAGCATTTGAATGCAGTTGTCCTAAACTATGAAATCAGCTCATATTTTGATATGTGACATATTAGATCTAGAAATATTCCTGGTATGTAGCTAGCTTATCAAATTGAGTGGTATGTACCCTCTTTCTCTATGTAGGTTTAACCCATTTATAGCAGATAAGACATTTGTTCCTGCATTTCTCTGGGTGTCAGGTGTTCCTTTTTTATTTGTCTCTTCACTACTGTTGGCATTTGCCGGCTCACTATGCCTGAGCCTCAAGTGAGGCAATATTTACAGCTGACTTGGATAGATGCAGCAGCTAGGGTAGCTCAAGGGCAGATGAAATAGTATCCAGAATGAGAATGCTGCATTTCTTTTTGCTCTGTCTTCTTTCACATGAGGAAGAATTTCTCTCTCTCACCTCCTGTCAAATGAGAAGTAGTATTGATTGATTTGGTACAGTGTATAAAACATGCATCTAATGGAATGTTATTTTGGGAACTATTAGCAGCATTGGCTCTGCCGAGGCTCAAGATTTTGCCTTCTTTCCCTTTTCTCCTCCCCTTCCTTCTCCTCCTCCTTAGTAGCAGCTTGTTAGCAAATTACAAGCTTTGCCTCTGGCTTGCTGTATAGCAGTGGCAGTGCAAGCCTTTTCCAGTTTCCAAGGGAGACCGGGTGCTGAGACTGCAGTCTTTCCCAGCAGCCTCTTACCTTTCTTGCTATTCATTTCCACGCATCTCTTGACCTTCATTCTGCCATGCAGGCCTGCTCGAGGAGGTAACAGCCTGTTTTCTTGGAGCTCTCTTTGTCAAAGGGGGCAGAGGGAAACTAGGGTGGTACAGGGTAAGGCATACGGAGACAGCAGAGTATAAATGCTACAATTGGGAAAAAAGTAGCTCTAAAGTGTGCTGTTATCTGTGAGCTTGTTCCTATTTGCTGTATCTATAGAACTGTTGTAAAGGTGGGAACCCCAGCACTATATTGTACTACCTAAAGTACCACATATATAAATGTAAGATTAGTGTAATACTGCCTTTAGGAAGCATAAGAGAAAAATGAGAACTTTGAGAAGAAAATGGAATCAATTGCTTTTAAACTTAGCTGACTAACAGATTGCGTTCTTCTTCTTTTTTATTTTTTTTTTTTAGATAGAGTCTTACTCTGTCGCTCAGGCTGGAGCACAGTCATGCGATCTCACTGCAACCTCTGCCTTTCAGGTTCAAGTAATTCTCGTGCCTCAGCCTCCCGAGTAGCTAGGATTATAGGTGTAGGCCACCAAGCAATTTTTTCTATTTTAGTAGAGATAGGGTTTCATGGTGCTGGCGAGGATGATCGCGAACTCCTGGCCTCAGGTGGTCCGCCCGCCTCCGCCTCCCCAAGTGCTGGAATTATAGGTGTGAGCCAGCCACAAATTGCGTTCTTGACAAAATTTTAAGGTTATGTTTTATGAGTTGAATCTGGTTTTCAGGTTTGAGAAGAGGGCTTGATAATGCCTTTTAATTGGATTCTTGGGACTTCTAGAGCTGTGATGTTCGGTATGGTAATCAGTAGCCATGTGTGGCTACTTAAATAATTAACACTAAATTTAAAATTAAGCTTCTCCTTTAAGTGCTGTGACCACATGTGACTAGTGGCAACCATATTGGGCTGTGCAGGTGTACAACATTTTCATTATCACACAAAGTTCTGTTGGACAGTACTAAAGAAAGTAACCTATGAAATATAAGAAATTTAGTATTTGGCCAGACTAATGAATAGACATTTTAGGGAGGAGACTTAGAGGCCATTTGTCCGGAATCAGCATAAATATGGATTCACCATGGTTTAAAGCTAAACGGGATCTTTAAAATTATAGATTTACCCCCTTATTTTACAGATGAAGAAACAAGGGGCCCAAGAGATTAAGTGATTCTCTTAAGATCAAACAAGTAATTAATGGCAGAGCTAAAACTAGAACCCAGATACCTGTTCTTTCTATTGCACCATAGTATTAGCCTCCCCTTCCCAATTAGGAACAGCAGGGAAAATTTGAACTAAAATTTGCCTCACAGGGTCCTAGCAACTCTGGAGAGTCAACTGCATCCTCCAAAGAAGAATTTATCCCTAATGTTTTTGACGTTTATAGTTTTTTCATGACAGTCTTATAGCATGTTGATGAAACTTCTGGAAATGTAAAAATCATACTTTCCCAAGACTGGTGTGTTGATTATGACAAACTTTTGGGAAATGTCAGGGGATGCTAGGAGAAGTTTAATGCAAGACATTGTTATCCATTAGTTCCCGATATTGCTGGATTTGGAAGAAGAAATGTCTTGCTACATAAATCTCCATAGCCAGAATACCATGGTACTGGGTGGGAGAAAAGTTTTTATTTGGTGCAGTATAAGAAAAGCTATACCCAAAGCAGGAGAACATGGTTATAATCCCTTTAGGTATATAACAGTGTTACCTTGGATATTTTAATATCTCCTTAGGCTTTGATTGAGTCATCTGTAAAATAGGAATATATTTTTTGTGTCTACCTGAAGTCTTGGAATTAGATCAAATGACATCTTGAAGTCATAAAATTTGTAGGCATAGGTCTATGATTCCCATTATTCCCCTAAGTCTGCCCCCCTGCCCCTGCCCCCAGTAGCTATCTATATATGCTTCCAGGTTGGTATCAAAGGTTTTTTTGGGATCTCTGAAGAACTTTTGTCGACATAATCTTAAGTTAAGGCACAGTACACATTGGCTGGGCATGGTGGCTTATGCCTGTAATCCTAACACTTAGAGAGGCCAAGGCAGGCACATCACCTGAGGGCAGGAGTTCGAGACCAGCCTCACCAACATGGTGAAACTCTGTCTTCTCTACTCAAAAATGCAAAAATTAGCTGGATATGGTGGCATGTACCTGTATGCCCAGCTACTAGGGAGGCTGAGGCAGGAGGATTGCTTGAACCCAGGAGGCAGAGGTTGCACTGAGCCAAGATTATGCAACTGCACTCCAGCTCGGGCAAAGAGTGAGACCTGTCTCCAAAAAAAAAAGGGACATAGTTCAATGAATGACAAACTATCTTATAAAGCCATTAGATATTCTGTGATTAATGACCACAGCATCCTTGGTGGTCAGTGGTAGACATATGCTATAAAATATTTATATAGTATGTATGTGATATTACTTTTTATATATTATAAGCTATATAATATATAAATATAGTAATTTTTTATGGCTGGGCTGTGGTGACTCACACCTGTAATTCCTTCACTTTGGGAAGCTGAGGCAGGCGAATCACTTGAGGTCAGGAATTTGACACCAGCCTGGCCAACGTGGTGGAAATCCCGTCTCTATTTAAAATGCCAAAATTAGCCGGGCTTCATGGCAATGCCTGTAGTCCCAGCTACTTGG
Organism: Sapajus apella; assembly: GCF_009761245.1. NCBI lineage: Eukaryota > Metazoa > Chordata > Mammalia > Primates > Cebidae > Sapajus > Sapajus apella. The sequence goes on from NW_022436962.1 coordinate 6,055,302, forward strand.
GAGGCTGAGGCAGAATCACTTGAACCTGGGAGGTGGAGGTTTCAGTGAGCTGAGATCGCACAACTGCACTCCAGCCTGGGTGACAGGGCAAGACTCTGTTTCAAAAATAAATAAATTTTAAAAATTAAAAAAAAAAGACATATACTATAAGAGACATCTATAAAAGCTATATACTTAACTTAGTTCCTTTCCTGTTTGGCGTGAACATGTTTAAATACCATTCTCTCCTCAACAGATTTGAGGTATAGGACTCTAAAGCTACTTCAAGACCCAATTTCCTATTGGATTCCAGACAAAATTTATTTTGTTACCATTCTAGAGCAAGCAGCATTATTCTCTCCTTGGAAATTATGGTTATTTCTTTTTCATTCTTCTACTTGGAGTAGTTTTATTTTACTTAGGTAACCCTATGATCCTTCATGGAGAATATTTCAAGGGAATTAAGACCTCTTCCAAATGAGTTATCCATACCTGGTAAAAATAATTAAGGGGAAGTCTTTAAGATATGATGAATATTGTAGCACACCTATCCTTTCTTTATTTTCCAAATTATTACTGATGAGCTTTTAATGACAATGAGAATAATGTGGTAGTAAGAGTGTTGGTAGTGATGATAGTAGCTCTGGTCATGGTAGTAGCAGCAAATGTGTGCCATATTCTATTCTGAGTACCTTACATGGGTTTGCATTTAATCTTCACAGCTCTGTTAGTATATCTGTATATATCTATTACAACTGCTGATATCTTCATTATTTAAGAAACTTAGGTTTAGAGTGCCAAAATAATATTCATGATCACCTGGTGAGTAAGTTGAGGAGCCATGGTACAAACCCAGGCAGCATGATTTTTATGCCAGGGTACTTTATCACTACACTTTACCTGTCAAAAGATAGTTTAGGTCTTTTATTATTATTTATTTTGACTTTCAAAATATTCACTGGTTATTTGCTGGATATTTTGCACAACTTTTTTTTTTGTTTGTTTTTTTGGTTTTTTTCTTGAGACAGGCTCTCCCTCTGTCACCCCGGGCTCGAGTGCAGTGGTGCGATCATGGCTTACTGCAGCCTTGACTTCCTGGGCTCAAGCAATTCTCCCAACACAACTTCTTGAGACAAAGTTTGTCCATTTATAGTGTGTGAATGGGCAGTATAAACTTTAGAGGCAAAGAGTACAAAGTGTACAGTATCTGTGAATTCATGCTTAATTCTCTATAATCAATTGCTTGAATGCCACAGATTGTGTAATCTCAATATCATAACAAATACAAAGAAAAATTCTTCCTGCCTTCTAGGAAACATAGTAGATAGAGATGGTAATAAAAGGACTTTGGCATCTGAATTCCTTCTCATGTTACTAAACTGCGAGTGTTAGCCTAGTTTTATCTGGATGCCAGAAGGCCAGGGGATAGATGAGAAGCCATGGCCTCCATTATTGTTTTAAGGTTTTTATTTCTGTTTTGTGAGACTGTATCTCTCTTCTTTGCATAGCAATGAAGAATCCTGTAGCATTCAGATTCATGGAAGGCTGCAATGCTTCTCAGAAAAATTAAGGAGTGTGGAGCGTGGGCTTGCTCTACCTAGGGGTCAGCAATATTTTTCTATAAAGGGACAGTTAGTGAATATTTTGGCCTTTGCAGACCATGTTGTCTCTGTTGTAATTACTAAACTCTGCTCTGTGATTCCAATAAAACTTTATTTACAAAAACGTTGCAGGCCAGATTTGGCCCAAGATCATGGTTTGCTGACCAGCTGGTCTAGAATTTAGAAAGTATTACAGAAGGACCTAGTCTCTACTGAAAAGGTAGTATGTCCTCAACACAGCTATAAGTTAGGCACATTACTTCCGTGAGCCTTGGAATGCCCATCTGAGATAAAGAATAATAAATGAAAATGTTCCTTGAAAAACATTTACAATTCAAGTACTGGAATTTATGGGTTTTATTTTTATATGTATTTTGTTAATTAGTAAACTCTCATATATTGACACAGGTTACAGAATAATATGTGTGATAGTCATAGTATATAGTTTTTTATAGTTTTATAGTATACACAAACTATATATAGTTTGTATTGTATATATACATAAAATCTGGACATATATGCAGTAAAATAAAAATGGGATTATCTCCATGTGGTGGAATTTTAGTTGATTTTTGTTTTCACATTTTTGTCTGTTTTTTCCCCTAGAAAAAAAAAAAGTAGTGTGATTTCACATGTGTTATTTCAAATATTTAAGATTCCAAGTCAGGTAAAATCTTCCTGATCTTACCTACCAGGTTTTTACTAGCTCTATTTCTCTCATTCAAAAAATAACTCTCTAGAGTAGGCAGTAGGATAAGGGAGCGTGAACCTTTTTTCTTTCACTGTGCCTTCTATCCTGTATGCAAAGAAGAGGTAACAGTCAAGAATTCAGTATAATAGTGATGCCGTATGTTTTGCAGGTAGAAATGGGGTATGAGTAGGTTTGCTTGTAATTCAGACAGGACTTCATGGGAAGTTAGTTGTCACCAATTCCAATATTGGACTATAGCTTTAGTTTTGGGACTTAATTTTTTTAGTTTACTCAGAGGAGAGGAACGTGTATGTATGTAAATATGAATATATATAAACTTTGGAATGGTAGGTGCTCATGTAAAATAATAGTAAATGTTACACAAACTGTTAAAATAAGAAAATACCCTTTCTGAGGGGGAGGAGGTCCCCAGCCTGCTGCAGGGTGGGGTGAGGGGGTTAGCACCATTAGGGCACAGGGGGTGGGAGCTATGCCACAGCCCATGGTGGGCACCGAGGTCTCTGTTGATCTGTGCACCCTGACACAATCAGCGGTGGGCGACCCGCTGATGGCCTTGGGAGGTATTGCCATGGCTGGGCGGAGGGCACAAGCGGCAGCACTGGGTCTGGACAGTGGGCAGCTGGCAGCAGCCCATTAGGTGCAGCATCTCACAGAATCCAAAGGACAGGCAGTCCCATTCACAGTGGGGAGGCTGAACAGGCTCACAGTCCTCGGTGAGGAGAGGAATATATTAAGGAAATCTGCAAACCTACCAAACTATAGTATATTGACACATGTATTGGAATCCAATTTACTAATTTACATTGAGGGAAAAATACGAGTATTAAAAACATTGCCTTGTTGGGGACTTCTGCTTCAGGCTATGGCATATTTTATTTTATGCAAAATCCCCCACTGAGAATAACTAGACAAAACTGAATAAATATAAGAAAAAAGTTTTTGAAGGTACTGGACAGTTATGAAGCAAGTGAGAACTCGAGGAATCAAGATCCTGGAGAGAAGGAAACCTTAAAAGGGCGAACCCAACATTTGGTTCTGCTTTCCCCACCAGGGTATTTGCTGATTAGTAAAGCAGTGACTATGAGCCTGAGAAACTGAACAAGACTTTGGTAGTCTCATGGGACTCAGGGAACAATTGGAGTTTAGAAAGAGAGCCCAGCAGATACCCCAGACTTTCCTCTAGAACCACTGAAGGGCTACATTCTAAGGGCTTACCAGAAATAGACCAGCCCTTGAAAAGGACTGAAGCCTAGCTTCCAATCAGCTTAATCTCAAAGTGGGTTAAGATATTGCCTTAGCCTCCTGGTTCTTAAAGTGTGGTCCTCAGATCAGCAGTATCATCTGAACTAATTAGAAATGCAAATTCTTAGACCCTTACGCCAGACCTGCTGAATCAGGACCTCTGGTGGTGTGGTACTCAGAAATTTGTATTTCATAAGCCCTGGAAGTGGTTCTGATAAAAGTGAAAGTTTAGAACCACTTCCTTAGCCTAACTGCCAGGGGAAAGAATATCCTCTCTGACGGATGGCAACAACAGAGTCATGAGTTATCACTCACTACATTTTTTCATTAAATATGCCTGATGTTAATTTAAAAATTAGCATACATACCAAGAAATAAGTGTTGCCAAAAGATCAAAAGAAAAAATAGACAGTAGACAGGTCCAGATACTGATATTATCAGACATCGACTTTAAAATAATTGCAATTAATATGTTCAAGAAAATAGATAAGAGGTGGAGATTTTCACCAGAGAACTGCAGTCTATTAAAAACAATCAAGCGGAAATTCTAGAACTGAAAAATAACTGAAATAAAAAAACTCAATTGTTTGCAGTAGTAGACCAGCTAAAGAAAAGGATTAGTGAACTGAAAGGCTGGACAGTGGAAAATATCCAGAATGAAGCACAGAGAGATAAAAGGATGGAAAATACAGAAAAAGTATGATAAATCAGTGGAACATGGCCAGAAAGGTCTAACATAAGTGATTGGAGTCCCAAAAGAAGACAGGAACTAGCTACATTGTTCATGGAGCACTGTTTTTACTTCAAAGCATTACTGATGGTCAAACAATGGTTATTCACACCTGAGTAATTTGGCATGCATTTTCTTGAAAATAAAGTCTACCCATTGAGTATTTGTTGCCAATTAAAAATTTAAACTTTTTTAAACAGCACCTTGAAAAAAATTTTAACTTTCAAGCAGAAATTAGAATTTTAGAAAACTTATATGCCATTGTTAAGTAATATTGATAGCTTCCCAGTATTTAAAGACTGTTTTAACATCGAAGGTGATGTTAAATAATTTATTTTTATTATTATTATATAATATAGTATGTCAATATCAGGAAGATCTGCATTATCATGCATGACTAAGAAGATTCTTTCAAAGCACAAGAAAGACCACAGGATTTCAATGTAACAGAATATGAAAAATATATTAATATGTTTTAGAGCAGTGTTCCCTAACCTTTTTGGCACCAGGGACTGGTTTTGTGGAAGACAATTTTTCCATGGACTGGTGGGGGTGTGGGGGGTGGGGGATGGTGATGATTTGGGGATAAAACTGTTCTACTTCAGATCATCAGGCATAAGTTAAATTTTCATAAGGCATGTACAACTTAGATTCCTGGCATGTGCAGCTCACAATAGGGTTCACGTCCTTATGAGAATCTAATGCTGCAGCTGATCTGACAGAGGGTGGAGCTCAGGCATTAATGCTCACTGGCCCACCTCCTGCTGTACAGCTAGTTTCTAACAGACTGCAGGTTGGTACTGGTCTGTAGCCTGGTGGTTGGGGACCCCTGTTTTAGAGTGCACATTTTAACTGACTACCACTTGTGTTTTGGTGTAGCATCAAAGAAAAATATCTCCCAGTTATCTGAGAAAGCTATCACAATACTTCTTGCTTTTCCAACTATGTATTTGTGCAAGACTAGATATTCTTTATATATTTTAATCAAAATAATATATTGATTGCATAAGCAGATAAAAGTATCCCACTATCTTCTATTAAGCCAACATTAAAGAAATTTCAAAAATGTAAAGCAATGCCACTCTTCTAATTTTTTGTTTTGGAAGATATAGGTTTTTTATATAAAAAATAATATTGATGTTAAAATGTACTAGGGCTATTTTTATTTTTAAATTTATTTGACACATAATTACATATTTATGGAGGTACAGTTTAATGTTTTGATGCATACCTATGTTGTATAATGATATAATCAGAGTAGTTAGTATATTCACCATCCATGCATATATCATTTCCTTGTGGTAAGAACATTCAAAAGCATCTCTTCTACCTATTTTGTAATATACAATATTTTGCTGTTAACCATCGTCACCTTACTGTGCAACAGAACATCAGAATTTATTCCTTCTATCTAATTATAACTTTGAACCATGAACCAACCTCTCCCCATCCTTCTATCACCCCTTCCCTCCCCAGTCTCTGGTAACCACTGTTCTACTCTCTGATCTTAGAATATTAACTCCCCCCATCTTTTTTTTAGATTGCACTTATTAGTGAGATCGTGCAGTATTTGTCTTTCTGTGTCTGACTTCTTTCACTTAACCTGATATCCTCCAGGTTCATCCAGGGCAAATGATAAGATTTCATTCTTCTTTTTTAATGGATGGATGCTGTTCCATTCTGGATATATATGTTTTCTTTACCCATTCTTCCATTTTTTAGGACTCGATTCCATATTTTTGTTAGTGTAAATAGTGCTGCCGTAAACATGGTAGTGCAGATAACTCTTCAATATACTGATTTCCTTTCCTTTGGATGTATACACAGTAGTGGGGTTGCTGAATCATATGGTAGTTCTATTTTAAATTTTTAAAGGAACTTCCATACTGTTTTCCACAATGGCTGTACTAGTTTACAATCCCCCCAACGTGTGTAAGCGTTCCCTTTTCTTCACATCCCTGCCAAAATTTGTTTTCTTTTGTCTTTTTGATAATAGTCGTTCTAAGTGGTGTGAAATGGTATCTCATTGTGATTTTGATTTGCATTTTATGTCCTTTGGGATGTTGACCATTTTTTCATATACCCATTAGCCATTTGTATGACTATTGAGAAGTAAATGTCTATTAAGGTCTTTTGTCCATTTTTAAAATTGGGTTTTTGTTTTTTTTGTTTTGTTTGCTGTTAAGTTCCTTATATATTCGGATATTAACCCCTTGTCAGATGTATAGTTTCCAGATTTTCTTTCCCATCCTGTAGTTTGTCTGTTTACTCTGTTTAATAGTTTCCTTTGGTGTGCAAAAGTTTTTCAGTTTGTTGCAAACTCATTTGTCTATTTTTGCTTTGTTGCCTGTGCTTTTTAGGTCTTATTTAAAATATCCTATTTTAGCCCAATGTCGTGAAGCATTTCTCCTATATTATCTTCTAGTAGTTCCATAGTTTTTGGTTTCCATGTAAGTCTATAATCTACTTTAAATTGATTCTTTATGTGGTAAGAGGTAGGGATTTAGTCTCATTCTTTTGCATGTGGTTGTTCCACTTTCCCAACAGCATTTATTGAAGAAACAGTTTCTACCCTAATGTGTGTTCTTGGGACCTTTGTCAAAAGTCAGTTGGCTTTAGGTGTGTGAATTTATTTCTGGACTTTCTATTCTGTTTCATTGGTCTATGTGTCATTTTTATGCTAGCATCATTCTGATTTTATTATTATACATTTGTAGTATATTTCAAAGTCATGTAGTGTGATGCCTCCAGCTTTCCACTCAGAATTGCTTTGGTTATTCATTTTTTTTCTGGTTTCATATGAATTTTAGGATTTTATTTCTATAAAGAACACCATTGATTTGTTGTGTGTGTGTGTGTGTGTGTGTGTGTATGTGTGTTTTAATTTGTTTGTTTGTTTTTTGTTTTTTTTAGACAGAGTCTTGCTCTGTCCCCTAGGCGAGAGTGCAGTTGTGCAATCTTGGCTCACTGCAAGCACTTCCCAGGTTCAAGTGAGTCTTCTGCCTGCCTCAGTCCCCTGTGCAGCTGGGATTACAGGTGCCTGCCACCACACCTGGCTAATTTTTATATTTTTAGTAGAAACGGGTTTTACCATGTTGGCCAGACTGGTCTCTAACTCCTGACCTCAAGCATTCTGCCTACCTTGACCTCCCAAAGTGTTGTTTAGTATGGCAATTTTAACAATATTATGTTTTCCAATCTATGAACATGGGATGTCTTTCCCTTTATTTGTGTCCTCTTCTGTTTCTTTTGTTAAAATTTTACAGTTTTAAATGTAGAGATATTTCACCTCTTTGGTTAAGTTTATTCCGAGTTTTTGTTTGTTTGTTTGCTATTGTAAATGAAATTGTTTTATTTTTCAGATAGTTCTTTTTGGTGTAGAGAAATACGATTGATTTTTGTATGTTGACTTTGTGTCCTGCAACTATATTTGTCCAAACAGTTTTTGGTGGTATCTTTTAAGTTTTCTGTATACAGTTGACGTTTGAACAACGTAGGAGTTAGGTTTGCCAATCCCCCATGTAGTCCAAAATCCACATATAACTTTTTACTCCCAATAGCCTACTGTTGAACAGAAGCCTTACCAAAAGTAAGATAGAGAAAAGAAATATTGAGAAAATCATAGAGAAAATAAATTTACAATACTATACTTATCAATACCAAAAGTTTACATCATCTGTTTACAAGATTATCTGTCTGAAATGACAAGCAATTGCAGCTACAGACATCAATCTACAGTACATATTGAGAAATTCAATTCCGTTCTTTCTTGTAATGTCATGGCTTTTCTCTGTTTCTTGGGAGTATCACTTGTGGCACTTTGTGTTGGTCCCATGGTGTTAATTCAGGGCTTATGGCATTGCACTAAACACAATGAAAAAACACAAGAATAAGTGTAACCAGGGGAGCATACCCAGCTTCCAGTTCCAAAGAGGTTCTTGGCCTCTCTAACCCTAAAGAATGGGGAAAGGGGCCCCAGAGGCACGGTGAGTTTGCTGTTCAAATAAATATCGTGGACCCAAAGAGTTTTGCAGAAGAGCGATTTATTAGACAGACAGAGAAAGAGAGAGAGCGTGCTCCCATTCTGTTGTGGGAGGGGAATCCAGAGAGGGATATACATTCAGGTAAGGAGCAGCTGAAGTTTTAACCCTCGAGTTATTCCCTCCCCATTCATGTTCTCATCCAATGAGAAGAGTTCTTTCAAACAAAAAAGTGATCTCTGACTCTAATACCGGATTGGCTACTTGATCCACAGCCCTGAGTTACAAAGCCTCCTCCTCCCAGAGCTTTTGGAGGGATTTTTTGGGACAAAGGAACCCCACCTGGCCTCCCCTACCTGGCCCATGCATCAGAAACCCAGACAAACAGCTTTACATTTGAAACCCCTCTGCTCCCCAGATGGAGGTGTGGAGATGGGAAATTTCTGCCTTTGAGACCACGCCCCTCGCAGACCCAGGAAGAGAAGTTTTTTTAACACAGTCCCTCAGTGCCCCCTTTGAACAGGAAAGTCCAACTGCTGTTGAGACACGGGCGTTGATCACTCGCTAACTACTTCCTGCTGAATTGGGGAGTAGAAGGGGCCCTGCAGTTGAGGTTTCCTCCACAGGGGAGTCTTCTAGAGGTGCAGGTTGATCCAGAGTTCCACAATAGAACTCATGAGCCAAGGACATCCAGGGTTCCATTTGCAGGACCATTTATAGCCTCATGGCCTTAATTCTAGAAGAAACAAATTTGACAAGAAGGTTAAAGATGAGAGGCCCGAAGACCAGCAATGATAGAATGGTTGTAGAAGGGTAGAGCCAGGACAGCCAGTAGTTAAACAAGCTTCAGGATCCTGTTTCTTGAAGGTCTTTAGCCCGTGTTCTATCGGTCCCTGAGTTCTTTAACTTTGTTTAAGACATACCTGATTGGTATTGTCTTAAACTAAGTTAAGTAGCAGCATTCTTCTCCTAAAAAGAGGTAGGTTCCTCCTCTGTCAGCTGTTGGCAGATCCAGGGCCCTTTTATTTTAAAGAACCACGGCAACTAAAGAGTTAAGCTGCTTCTGCAGAGTTACGAGAGAATTAGCAACCTTTTCCATGTTATTATTTAACTCCTGAGATTGCTTTTAGTAAAACTGAGTAGAGGTAGAAATTCCTCCAGTGCCAGTACCGAGTTTTTTTATTATTCCAGCCCCCACTATGAAAGGAATAATTGGGGTTCGAGTATGGCATGGCCTTGCCAAGAGAAGACTCTGCACCTGAGAGTTGGTGTAAATCGTCATGAAGGGGGGCACTAGGAAGGAGAAGAAGTATATTTCCCCAGGGATCTTGTTCAGGCAGCAGCAAGCTGAGGTACCACAAACAAAGAATAAGTCTGGTGCTAGGCAGTTGAGGCCTGGAGGTAAGGCAACCCAGTTTTGGCATAGGGAGGTATTGGAGTTGTTAGTAGAATTCACACAAGTGAAGTTTGAGGTAGATGGAATTTGTAGATTGGTGACCAAGGGGCCTTTAAGCCCCGTATGATTTGAGGGAGATTTTGTAAGATGTAGGCCAATCCATAGGGGCGATCGCATAGAGTCCACAAATAGTAAAGTCAAGAGTGATAGTCCTGTTAATGCCAGGATGTAAGTTAGACTCATGATTAGTTACTCTCCTGGGCATGTCGTCAGAGCAAATGTAGGACCTCTAAAGGCTCACAGGTGTACGAAGGGTCATCTCCTGGAACTTCAGGCTGTGAAGTGGGGGGCCTATGATTTTCTTCATGAGGCGTCCAAGGCTTCAGCTGAGTGTGATGAACCCACGAGTTAATTCCCACCACCTTAACTGCTGTTGGGGTAGACAGAATAACCAAAAATGGTCCTTCCCAAGATGGGCCTAGAGAGGGAGAGTCTTAGGGGAGATACTTAACAAGCACTAAGTCTCCAGGGCAGAACAACTCTTTCCCTTTTTCCCTAGGGTGTCCTTCAGGTAAGGTCCTAAGAGCCTGTTGGAACTTAGCCAAGGAGGTTATATCCTTTATTAGATCTGCTGTTTTCTTGCCTAATAACAGATCATTAGTAAGAAAGCGCCATCCATAATGCATCTTATAGGGGCTGAGTCCTATTTTCTGAGGAGAGTTTCAAGCCCTTAAGAATGTTATTGGTAATAGAGAAGGCCATGGGAGGTGGGTTTCCTGTGCCGGTTTCTTTAGGTGTCTTAAGAATTTCATTCATTTTTTTCACTTTCCCTGCGGGCTGAGGCTTCCAAGCACAGTCCTCATAGAGATTATACCATATTCCTAACACTTTGGAAATTCATTTGGTCACCGCAGCTTTGAAGGCAGGACCACTATCACTTTGAAGACAGCAAGGGAGTCCGAATCTAGGGATTATTTCATTAATAGGACTTTTATTACCTCTTGGGCTTTTTCTGTTCTACAGGGGAAAGCCTCAACCCAGTTTGTGTAGGTATCTACATATACTAACAGATACTGATATGCCTGACACTTAGGCATATGAGTAAAGTCCATTTGCTAGTCCTCACCTGGGATAATGACAGGTTTGCTGTTGTTCCCCAGAAGGAAGTTTGTGATGTACCAAAGGATTTTTTTTTTTTTTGGCATATTTCACATCCTTTGACTATTTGTTGGACAGCCTTGAAGAGACCTTTTTCTATAAATATAGATTTGGCCATTCGATATGTATTCTGTATACCCATATGGAAGGTTTGATGTAGAGTTTTAAGTACTTTCCACTGGCTGGCAGGCGGTAGGAGTACTTTTCCTTCCTCAGTAGCTAGCCACCCTGAAGGAAGAAGATTATGTCCCTGGGAGATTGCCCACTCTACTTCTTCTGGTGAGTATTGAGGTCTAGTTCCTTGGAGGGGGTTTTCCTATATTTAAGGTCCTACTATAAATTCTTCTCTAGCTGCCCTTTTTGCCTCTAGGTCAGCTCGGCAATTGCCCTCTGCTTCCTTCTCATCTCCTTTCTGGTGACCTCGGCAGTGTAAGACTGCTATCTCTTTGGGTTGTTGGACAGCTTGTAATAAGTCTAAAATTTCCTTATGATATTTAATGGGAGTTCCTGCCGAGGTTAGGAACTCTCTTTCCTTCCATATGGCTGCATGAGCATGGAGAACCAGGTAAGCATACGTGGAATTTGTGTATAGGTTTATTCTCTTTCCTTTTCCTAATCTTAGAGCTCAAGTGAGGGCTACTAGTTCTGCCAGTTGGGCACTATTTCCAGGAGGAAGGGAACTACTTTCAGGCATTGTTTGATCACTGACTACAGTGTATCCTGCCTTCTGAACTCCATTTTCCATAAATGAACTTCCGTCAGTGTATAGGTTAAGGTTAGGATTGGCTAGAGGAGTTTCTAAGAGATCCTCTCGAACCGCATAGTTCTGGGCTATAACCTGCTGACAATTATGTCTCTCTATCTGCCCCTTCCTCAGGAAGAAAAGTAACTGGATTGAGGGCTGGCATGTACGCAGCTGAAGTACAGGCCCTTTGAGCATTAAGACCTGATATTTGAGTAAGTGGTTGTCAGAGAGCCAAAGGCCTCCTTTAGAGGCCAGAATTCCAGCTACATCATGTGAAGTCCATACAGTTAGATCTTCCCCTGCACTATTTTAACAGCTTCTGAGACCAATATAGCAACTGCAGCCACAACCCGCAAGCAGTGTGACCAGCCTTTTGCTACTGCATCAATTTCCTTGCTTAGGTATGCCACTGCTTGTGGCATCGTCCCCTAAGTCTGGGTGAGAACCCCCAGTGCCACTCCTAACTTTTTCTTATCATATAGGGAGAAGTTGTTTCCTGTAGGAAGGCTTAGAGCTGGAGCCTGCGATAGTGCCTGCTTTAGGGTCTGAAAGGCTGCCTCAGCTATAGGGTCCCATTGCATTAGATGGGTGTTAGCTTTTTGGGTTTCCTTAATCAGTGTATAGGGGTTTGGCTGTTTCACCACATCTGGGAATCCACAATCGGCAGAAACCAGTTATTCCCAAGCAACTGTTTTAAAGTTTTTGGATGGGGGAAGGCCAGTATGGGTTGGAAACATTCTCCATCAAGGGCCTGTGTACCCTTAGGCAGGCCCTAGGTATTTTACCTCTTGCCTACAAAGTTGGGCTTTTGATTTGCAAAGCTTATATCCACAGGTGGCTAGAAAGTTTAAGAGGTCCTGGGTGGCCTGCTGACACTGGGTTTCTGAGTTACCAGTTAAAAGTAATTCATCCATATATTGAAGAACCAGGGTACCTGGATGTGAAAAATGACTAAGGTCCTGAGCTAGAGCCTGGCCAAACAGGTGGGGGCTATCTTGAAAGCCCTGGGGTAACACTGTCTAGGTGAGCTGAGAATTTTGGTCTAAAGGGTCTTTAAAGGCGAACAGAAACTGGGAGTCAGGATGTAATGGAACATAGAAAAAGCCATCCTTAAGGTCTAGGGCATTAAACCATTGTGCTTCTCCTGGTATTTGAGAGAGCAAGGTGTATGGGTTGGGTATGGCTGGGTATAAAGGGATTACAGCTTCATTAATAAGCCTGAGGTCTTGCACTAGCCTCCATTGTCCATTAGGTTTTTGTACTCCTAAAATTGGAGTATTACAAGGGCTGTTACAGACCCTGAGCTTTTAAGTTCCTTACAATATTTTGTAGCCCCTTTTTGGCTTCCGGTCTTAGGGGGTACTGTCTTTGGTAAGGAAAAGAGGTGGGATCCTTTAGCCTTATTCGAATTGGGCAGGCATTCTTTGCCCGCCCAAATAGTCCCTCCATTGCCCAAACATCGGGATTAATCCCTTCTTTAAATAATGGGCAGCAGAGAGAGATTTCCTCCCTGATGATGTTCATATAGATAATGGTTCCTGCACTGGCTAATAGGTCCTGCCCTAGTAAGGGAATGGGACTTTCTGGCATGATGAGGAAGGCATGGGAGAAGAGCCTATCCCCCCAGTTATAGCTTAGGGGCTGGGAGAAATATCAGGATACTGCTTGTCCTAGGACTCCTCGGACAGTTACAGACTTGGAGGACAAGCATCCAGGACAGGAAAGCAAAACTGAGAAGGCCACGCCAGTATCCAGAAGATTGACCTCCTGGTCCTCTATGGTTAGCTTTACCCAGGGCTCAGTGAGGGTGATGGCTTGTGCTGGCACTTGCCCTGGGAACTGTCAGTCCTGCCGTTGGGTCATCTGGTTAGCCACCTGAGGCCCTGGGAACCTTTGTCCCCTGGGACAGTGTGCTTTCCAGCGATCCTCTTGGCACAGTGGGTGAGGATGAGGAGGTGGTCCATCCTCTGGGGACAACCTTTCTTAAAGTGTCCCGGTAGGCTGCAGTGGTAGCAAGCTCTGCTAGACTGGCGGCTAACCCAAGCCTTTCCCTCTTCTGAGTCCCTTGTGTCTGCTTGCCTGAAGGCCATGACTAGGGTTGCGGCCTTTCTCTTGTCCTCCCTGTCCCTTTCAGCCTGTTCCTCCTGGTCTCTATTACAGAACACCAAAGTTGCTAGATTTAGTAATGATTCTAGACTCTGTTCTGGCCCCAGGGCCAGCTTCTGGAGTTTTCTCCTAATGTCTGCTGCTAATTGCATGATAAATTTGTCCTTTAGTATAGCTGACCCTCGATGGAGTCTGGTGACAGGGGAGTATACTTTCTTAAGGCCTCCCATAGCTGCCCAAGGAAGGCTGTTGGGTTTTCTTCCTTTTCCTGAGTTATGGTGGATAACATTGCATAGCTCATGGGCTTTTTCCTGGTTTGCTTTAATCCCTCAAGTATGTAGGTCAATAGGTGCCTATGACTCCAGTCCCCATGTTCTGAATTAGGATCCCAGTGAAGGTCAATGCTAGGGACTACCTGTCTACCAGAGAGAATCTATCATTCTCCTCTGATGTCATTTGGTCATTTACTTGACTAAGGTATCAGGTGTCCCCAAACTCTTGAGCCACTGTTAGGGCAGCCTCTCTCTCATCGCAGGTTAGGGTCTAAGCAATAACATGATATCTTTCCAATTCCAAGGACTGACCCAGGCTCTGCAGAACATTTATGTACTTGTCCGGACATCTGAAAATTCTCCTAAGTCTGCCTTGATTTGCTTTAAGTCAGAAAATGAAAAGGGAATATGTACTTTGGTTGGGCCAAATTCTCCTCCTACTGCCTGTAGGGGGCAGAGTTGGGGCATCCTAGTAGCCTGAGGTACCGTGGCCATTTTGGCCTTCTCTGACTCCTCTTGGGTTATAGGAGCTGAGGAGACCTGGTCAGTATCGGTGGAGGGACGTGCCACAGGGAGTCCTAAATATGGAGGTAGTCCTGAGGAGGGGCCAGTAGGGCATAGGTTACAGGCCTTACATAGCTGAAGATGATCCCTTAGAGAAAAGAAAACTTGCACATAGGGGACCTCAATTCATTTACCTTCCCTCTTCGAGAACAGGTCTAATTGTAGAAGGATATTATAATTTATACTTCCCTTAGGAGGCCAGGTTTCTCCACTCAGCAGAGGGTAATGCTGCCATGCTGTTTGGCAGAAAAAAAAAAAATGAGCCACATCTTCAAAGATTATGGGTCAAATTGGTCCCAGTTATCCAGGATACACTTTAAGGGTGATTTTGCCTTGGAAAGAACAGCACCCATCTGAAATTGAACACAGGGATCCCTGCATCCCTGGTTATTCCTTGTAACTGCTAGCCCTGGGGTGTCCCCCAATAAGAGCACCTTGCAGTTTCTTTATGCCCTAGGTGCGTGATCATCTTCTGGGCCCTACCATGTGCCAGGTTTAATCACGCTTCCTGGTGTCATGGTTACACCCTCACTGTCTAATGTCCTCTTTGATTACCATAAGGACACGGGGACTGCTGGCCTTAGTGGTCCTGTACCAGTGTGTCCCTGAAGAACTAGGCCAGTGATGCCAATATTCCCTAGCAAGAGTTCAATTAACATAGGCCTGACCATAAAACTCCTGCAGAAAAATAAGCTCCTTGAGAAGGGCCTCTAAGCACAACAGTCTTACAGAAGGTAATGGCTGGCCACATGGCTGAGGCTGGAACAATGCCCTCGGTACCTGGGTCTTCTCCCCTGCCCCACTTCCCATTCTAGGAATATGCCCTAGGTTTGTGGGGCCTGTAATTAACTATTTGAGCCTCAGACCAGGTCTGACTAT
Organism: Sapajus apella; assembly: GCF_009761245.1. NCBI lineage: Eukaryota > Metazoa > Chordata > Mammalia > Primates > Cebidae > Sapajus > Sapajus apella. The sequence continues at coordinate 6,070,666 of NW_022436962.1, forward strand.
GGTATTCTAGATGGAGAAGTTCTGCTGTATGGAGAGCCAGACCTAGGCAAGACAAGTTGTATGTCATTGGATTCTGGCACCACTCAGTTAGATTGGGAAATTGCCAATGACAAAAAACAAAATGTCGTATAGCCTCCAATACCCACTGACAGACTCTGGCTCTGTGAGGACATAACCTCGCACAGTGGACTAAGGGGACTAGCCCTGTGTATTTATACTGTAGGAGGTCCCCATAGGCATAAGCCTGAGGACTCAAAGTCCTAGCAAGAAGGGTAATAGCCTCATGTATAGGAAATATCTTAGAGGAAAGAACCAGGAAGAAGTTTGCGTCATGGATATCTGGACCCAGGAGGTTGGGGTTTGAAAGACTGGGCTTGGCTTGCATAGGCGGCTTTTTCCTAAGAGGTCTAAGCAGAGCCACAGTGTCAACCAGACTGAACCGGGAGTTTGGGACCGCGGCTCTTCCCTCCTGCCAACCCTTTGCTTGGCCCAGAGAAAGAAAGAACAGTAAGAAAGGGAAGCTGGTTCAGAGCTGACCCAACGCTCCCAGTTCCAAAGAGCCACGGTTAGAGAGTCTGTTCCCAGAAAGCCTGACACCCATGTCTTTAGTCTGGCGGCCATGCTAGTTGAACTTAGATGGCTGACAGGTGCCCGGTTTTTACCTCCTTAACAAATTTAAAACAAGGGAAAGGACAGATTAGCAAGCTAAAGGGGTTCAGTATCACTCACTGCTCTGAATTCCGACATCTCCCTGCTGGCTCGTCAATAGATGTAACGAGGGGAGTGTACCCAGCTCCCAGCTCCAAATAGGTTCTTGGCCTCTCTAACCCGGAAGAATGGGGAAAGGGGCCCTGGAGGCATGGTGAGTTTGCCGTTCGAATAAATATCGTGGACCCAAAGAGTTTTGCAGAAGTGCGATTTATTAGAGAGACAGAGACAGCTCCCATGCTGTTGTCGGAGGGGAGTCCAGAGAGCGATATCCATTCAGGTAAGGAACAGCTGAAGTTTTAACCCTCGAGTTATTCCCTCTCCATTCCTGTTCTCGTCCAATGAGAGGAGTTATTTCAAACTTCCTCTGGAGTGATTCATCTTTGACTCTGATACCAGATTGGCTACTTGGTCCACAGCCATGAGTTACAGAGCCCCCTTCTCCCAGAGCTTTCTACAGGATTTTTGTGACAAAGGAGCCCAACCTAGCTTTCCCTACCTGGCTCACGCATGGGAAACCCACACAAAGAACTTTACATTTGAAACCCCTCTGGTCCCCGGATGGAGGCATGGAGCTGGGAAATTTCTGCTTTTGAAACCACACCCCTCACAGACCCAGAAAGAGAAATTTCTTTAACAGTCCCTCACAAGGACCCCAAAAGGTCACTTTTTACTGTGATATGCAGTTTATTGGAGACACTACTGCTCATTTGGAGATGATTAGTATCAGTGTATAAGGAGATAACACTTGCGCTCACCTTTAGAGTAACAGGAGATAGCTACAAAATTATTATAGTATATACTACAGATAATTTTATGCTGATATAATACTGCATCTTTATGCTTACATTTATCTTGGCTGCAAATGGCAACGTGTACAGTCTGTAAGTGTGCATAAGCTTTGATAAAAATTAACCTTTTATAATAGATTTATGTATATTTTATGATAGTGAATGATAAAATAGTAGCTACATATCTTTTGCATTCATGACATACTAAGTCTTTTCTTAAATTTTTTTCAGTATTTCTAGGCTATACAGTTTGTGAGTTTTTCAAATTGTCAGAAATCTCCAAAAATTTTTCCAATATATTTATTTTTAAAATCCATATCTAAGTGGACTCACACAGTTCAAATCCATGTTGTTCAAGGGTCAACCAAAAAGATTGTATTGTCTGCAAACAGGGACTATTTGACTTCCTCCATTTTAATTTGGATACCTTTTATTTCTTTCTCTTGCCTAATTGCTCTGGCCAGGACTTTCAGTACTATGTTGAATAGAAGTGGTGAAAGTGGGCATTGTGTTTTGTTCCTGATATGAGAGGGAAAAGCTATCAGCTTTTCCCCATTTAGTATGCTGTGAGCTGTGGATTTGTTATATATGACATTTATTCTACTGAGGTACATACCTAATTTTTTTAGAGCTTTTATTACAGAGGGATGTTGAATTTTGTCACATGCTTTTTCTAGGTCTAATGAAATGATCATATGGTTTTTGTCTTTCTTTCTGTTAATGTGGTATAGCACATTTATTGATTTGCATATGTTAAACCATCCTTGCATCCCAGAGATGAATCCCACTTGAACATAGTGAATATAGTTTGTAATGTGTTGTTGCGTTCAGTTTGCTAGATTCTTACTGAGAATTTTTCCATTTATATGCATCAGGGATATTGGGCTGTCATTTTCTTTTTTCGTTATGTCCTTGCCTCATTTTGGAATCAGGGTAATACTGACCTCATAAAATGAGTTTGGAAGTATTCCCTCCTCTTCAGGAGATGAAGAATCTGTATTTGAGGAGAATTGGTATTAGTTCTTCTTTAAATGTTTGGTAGACAATAGTAAAGCCATCAGGTCCTGGGCTTTTCTTTGATGGAAGGCTTTTTTTTTTTTTTTTTTAAGATAATATCTCACTCTGTCAGGCCAGGCATGGTGGCTCATGCCTGTAATCCCAGCACTTTGGGAGGCTGAGGTGGGTGGATCACGGTATCAGGAGTTCAAGACCAGGCTGGCCAACATGGTGAAACCCCAACTCTACTAAAAATACAAAAATTAGCTGGGTGTGGTAGTGCGTACCTGTAATCCCAGCTACTTGGGAGGCTGCGACAGAAGAATTGCTCGAACCCAGGAGACGGAGGTTGCAGTGACTCGAGATCGCACCATTGCACTCCAGCCTGTGCAACAGATCATGACTTCATCTTGGTTGGTGGGGGGAAGATCTCACTCTGTCACCTATACTGGAGTGCAGTGGCATGACCACAGCTCACTGTACCCTTGATCTCCCAGAGTCAAGCGATCCTCCCTCCTACTTCAGCCTCCTAAGTAGCTGGGACCACTGGCATGTGCCGCCATGCCTGGCTAATTTTTCTATATTTCGTAGAGTTGAGGCTTCCCTATGTTACCTAGGCTGGTCTCAAATTCCTGGGCTCACGTGATCCTTCCACCTTAGCTTCCCAACTTGCTGAGATTACAGGGGTCAGCCACTGTGCTTGGCCAAAGACTTTTTATTACTGATTCAATTTTCTCATTAATCTGTTAGATTTTCTGTTTCCTCATAATTTAATCTTGGTAGGTTATATGTGTCCAGGAATTTGTTTTTCTATGTTATCAAGTTTGTTGATTTATACTTGTTCATAAGACTCTTATGATCTTTTGTATTTCTGTGGTATCAGTTGTAATGTCTCCTTTTTCATCTATGATTTTGAGACTTCTTTTTTTTTTTAGTATAGCTAAAGATTTGTCAGTTTTGTCTTTTCAAAAAACCCAACTAATTTTTTGACCTCTTGAATTGTTTTTATAGTCTTTATTTCTGCTTTGAGCTTTAATATTCCTTCTTTCTACCAATATTAGATTTAGTTTTGTTCTGTTTTTCTAGTTCCTTGGAGTGCATTGTTGAGTGGTTTACCAGAAATCTTTCTTCTTCTTCTTTTTTTTTTTTTTTTTTGGAGGGAAGCAGTTTCTTTTTTTTTTTTTTGATGTAGGCATTTATTCCTATAGTCTTCCCTTTAAAATTACATTTACTGTGTCTCATAGGTTTTGGTATGATGTCTTTCCATTCTTGTTTGTCTCAAGGCGATTTTAAATATATCTTTATATTTCTTCATTGACGCTTGTTTGGGAGCATTTTGCTTAATTTCCATGTATTTGTAAAATTTTCAAAGTTTTTCTTGTTGACTTCTAGTTTTATACTATTGTGGTCAGAAAAATAGACTTGATGTGATCTATCTTCTTAGATTTGTTGAGACTGGTTTTATAGCCTAATGTGATTTCTCCTGGAGAATGTTCCATTTGTAGTTAAGAAGTATGTGTATTCTGCAGCTGTTGGGTGGAATATTCTGTAAATGTCTGTTAAGTTTTCATTTAGTCTGTGATACAGTTTATGTGTGATGTTTCTTTGTTCTTTTTTGGTCTAGATTAGGAGTGTTCAATCTTTTGGCTTCCTTGGGCCACACTAGAAGAATTGTCTTGGGCCACACATAAAATACATTCACAATAGCTGATGAGATTTAAAAAAAAAAATCTCAAAAAAGTCTCATAATGTTTTAAGAATGTTTATGAATTTGTGTTGGGTCACATTCAAAACCATCTTGGGTGCATGTGGCCCACAGGCCTCATGCATTCCTCGAGGTGCATCATTGCACCTCAGTAAGGTTGGGCAAGTTTGGTCTAGATAATCTTTCCATAGTTAAAAGTGGAGCATTTAAGTCCTCTCCTGTTATTATATTGCAGTCTCTCTCTCCCTTTACCTCTAATAATATTTACTTTATATATCTGCATTCTCTGTTGTTAGATACATGTATGTATTCATAGTTTCTATATCCTCTTGTTTAATTGAAGCCTTTATCATTGTATAATGACCTTCTTTGTCTTATTCCACAGTTTTTGAATTAAAGTCTTTTTTATCTGACATGGTTACTCCTGCTCACTTAGTTTCCATTTGTATGGAATATCTTTTTCCCTTTCTTGACTTTTAGCCTGTGTTTGTCTTTAATGGTTAGGTGAGTCTGTTGTAGGCAGTATATAATTGGGTCTTATTTAATCCATTCAGCCACTCTGTATTTTTTAATTGGATAACTTAATTCATTTATATTGAAGGTTATTATTGATAGAGAAGGTCTTACTCCTGCCATTTTGTTAATTTTTCTCTGGTGGTTTTATAGATCCTTTCTTCCTTTCTTGCTCTTTTATTTACTTCTGTGGTTTGGTGGTTTTCTGTGGTGCGGAGCTTTGTTTCCTTTCTCTTTCCTGCTTGCGTCTCTGCGGTAATTTCTTTGTGACTACCATGGGGCTAACATTACAAGTCTTATAATAGAATGTTTTAAGCTGATAGCAACTTAACTTTGGTTGCATTAAAATACTCTAGACTTCTCTCTTTGGATGCTATAATTTACTCTTATTGTGTTCCTTAGATACTACTTATAACTGTCATGGGTTTTGACCATTTGACTTTAAACCTTTGTACTAGAGGACTGAGATACTTACATAGCATCATTACATCACTGGGCTAGTCTGAATTTGATTTATGAATTTACCTCTACTGGTGAGTTTTGCATTTTCACATCTTTTCATGAAAGTAATTATAATCTTTTTGTTTCCAGTTATGCCAGTCTCTTAAGTGTTTCTTGTAAGGCTGGTCTAGTGGCAATGTATTTTCTCAGCTTTTGCTTCTTTGGGAAGGTCTTTATTTTTCCTTCATTGGTGAATGATAGTTCTGCTGGATACAGTATTCTTGACTGACACGTTTGTTTGTTTTTTTCCCCCAAAACTCTGAATATATCATCTTATTCTCACCTGGCCTACAAGATTTTTCCTGAGAAATCCAGGGGGACAGGGCTGCTGCTTGACCAACTATTTTTTCTTTTTTATTTTTTTTCATTTATTTTTTTAAAGACGGGGTTTCGCCATGTTGGTCAGGCTGGTCTTGAACTCCCGACCCCAGGTGATCTGCCCACCTTGGCCTCCAGAGTGCTTGGATTACAGGCATGAGCCACCACGCCCAGCCTTGCTTGACCAATTATTAGGCCAAGCATGGGTACGGCAGGGCCACACAACCCTGCAGTGATCCGTTTTGGGGGCAGGGCTGTCGCTAGACTGACTGTTGGGCATAGTGGTGTGTGGCCACAGCAGGGTTGGGTGGTTCTGCAGTGGTCTGAGTGGTGGAACCACTGTAGGATTGGTTGTTGGGCTGGGCGTGGGTGTGCATGGGTTCAGCTGGCCATCTGGCTGTGCAGTGAAGCTGTATACCTTTGAAGGGACTGGCCAGCAGTTAGGCAGTTTCCCCCTGTGCAGGTTTGGCTGTTCCTGGGGTTGGGAGAATAGTGTGCCACATGGGTTCAAGTGTAGAGATCTCAGTTGTTCCATCTGGCCTAGGCTTCAGGCACCTAGGATTGTAGTGCTACAGGCACCTGTGGCATCATGGTGGAATGATGGCAGGGCTATAGGAATGGAGAAAGTCAATGGCTACTGGACCACAGAGAAGGGCACACTTTAGTAGTAGGTCCAGTTTCAAGAGGGCACTGAGTAGCAGCAGCTTAGGTTGTGAGGGTTGGGGGAAGAGAGTGCTCAAGGTGGGCTCCTGCTCTAGGAGCTTTTATCTGCATGAACTCCTGATTACTCTTCAAACTGGATTCAATGAGGACTGGGGGACTTTCCTGTAGCAAGAATTTCTGGCATTTGTGGTAGCAGTGGGGATCACTGGTGATCTCCAGCTTACTCTTTCTTCTTAAGAAGTCTCCCCTGGCTCCAGGCTGATCCTGGTTGGGGAGACAGTGTGGCAGAAGCAGAATGCCTTGCTCCCCTCTCTATGGTGCTGCCCTGGGCTTTTGTGCTTCACAGGGATTTTGCTGCTCCCCTGGTGCTCTCGAGTACTTTGGTCGTTTTAGTTGAAATTTAGTTGTTTATTCATTGTTTTGGTCCCTTTTTGTGGAGAAGATGGGCTTTAGATAACTCAATTTGGCCATCCTGCTGACATCACTCCATCTTATATAGGGCATTATTATTATTATTATTATTATTATTATTATTATTAAGACAAGGTCTGGCTCTGTTGCCCAGGCTTAAGTACAGTGGTACAATCTCAGCTCACTATAACCTCTGCCACTCGAGCTCAAGGCGCCCTCCCATCTCAGTCTCACAAGCAGGTGGGACTATAGGAATGTGCCACTGTGCCTGGCTAATTTTTATATCTTTTGTAGAGACAGGGTTTTGCCATGTTGCCCAGGTTGGTCTCAAATTCCTGGGCTCAAGCCATCTGCCCACCTGGGCCTCTCAGAGTGCTGAGATTATAGGCATGAGCCACTGCTCATGGCTGCTATTATTTTTAAAGGGATTAATACATTTAAAAATTTTTTAATTTTATTTTTATTAAGATGAATATGAATCCCCATATAAATAAAAGTTCACTGGGGTTCTCAATAATTTTAAAAAATATTAAAGGATCCTGAGACCAAAACAATTTGAGAATCACTGCTCTAGATATTAAAATAACAATTAAATCTATTCTAAGAACAACTTTATGCCACTAAATGTGATAAGATATACAAAATGAAAAATTCCTTAAACAATTACCAAAACAAAATTGGAATAAGCCTAATTCTATTAAAGAAATTGAACCCTGGCCGGTGCCTATAATCCCAGCACTTTGGGAGGCTGAGGCGGGTGGATCATGAGGTCAAGAGATCGAGACCATCCTGGTCAACATGATGAAACGCCGTCTCTACTAAAAATACAAAAATTAGCTGGGCATGGTGGTGCATGCCTATAGTCCCAGCTACTCGGGAGGCTGAGGCAGGAGAATTGCTTGAACCCCGGAGGCGGAGGTTGTGGTGAGCCGAGATCACGCCATTGCACTCCAGCCTGGGTAAAAAGAGTGAAACTCTGTCTCAAAAAAAAAGAAAAAAAAAAAAAAAAAAAAAAAAAAAAAAGGAAAAAGAAATTGAACCCTTTATTTAAAACTTTCCCATAAGGGCTGGGTACAGTGGCTCACACCTATAATACCAGCACTCTGGGAAGTTGAGGTGGGAGGATTGCTTGAGCTCAGGAGTTCAAGATCAGCCCAGGCAACATAGCAAGACCTCATCTCTACTAAAAATCAAAAAAGTTAGTCAGGTGTGATGGTGTGCACCTGTAGTCCCAGCTACTTGCAAGGCTGAGGTGAGAACATTGCCTGAGTCCAGGAGATCAAGGCTGTAGTGAGCTATGATTGTGCTACTGTACTCCAGCCTGGGCAACAAAGTAAGACTCTGTCTCAAAAATAAAAAACAAAAATAAAAAATAAAACCTTCCCACCAGGAGCACTGTAAACCCAAATGACTTGATTGGTGAACTATTCCAATCATTTAAGGAGGAAATAACCCAAATCTTACACAAATTCTTACAGAAACAGACATGTTGAGAATATTTGCAATTCATATAACCTGAATTCACAAAGGTGACCAGCATATTTCAAGAAGGGAAAATTATAAGCCAATTTCTTTCATGAACATGGTAGAAATAATAAACGAAATAATAGTGAATATGTTTAAAAATCTATATAAAAAGATGGTACATCTTGACCAAGTTGAGTTTTTCCCAAGAATTCAATATTGTTTTATCATTCAAAAATTATTCAATGTAATTCACCTTACTAATTAGAAAAAAGGAGAAAAGAGGTCATCTCAATATACGGGGAAGAATAGCATGTGATAAAGTTCAGCACATACTAATGATTATGAGAAACCCTTTTAGTCTGTTTTCTATAGGAAACCTGCTTTAATTTGATGAGTGGTATCTGCATAAATCTTACAACAAACATTACACTTAATGATAAAATACTGAAAGCATTCTCTTTAATGGCAGGGTTACAGACAATAAAAACTTACTATCATCACTGCATTTCAGTGTGTCCTGGAGATTCTAGCCAGAGCATTAAGGCAAGAAAATAAATAAAACAGCAAAAATCAGAAAGAATAAATAAAATTCTCATTTTACGGATGACATGATTCTGTGTGAACAGTAATACATTTATAAACACAATAGTCCCCCATTATCCATGGGAGGTACATTTTTTCTTTTTGAGATGGAGTTTCACTCTTGTCACCCAGGCTGGAGGGCAGTGGCATGATCTCAGCGCACTGCAACCTCCGCCTCCAGGGTTCAAGTGACTTTCCTGTCTCAGCCTCCTGAGTAGCTGGGATTACAGGAGCCTGCCACCATGCCTGGCTAATTTTTGTGTTTTTAGTAGAGATGGGGTTTCACTGTGTTGGTCAGCTTGGTCTCGGACTGCTGACCTCAGGTGATCCGCCTGCCTTGGCCTCCCAAAGTGCTAGAATTACAGGCATGAGCCACCTCGCAATGCATTTTAAGACTTCCAGTGGATGCCTGAACCTACAGATAGTACAAAACCCTATGTAAATAGTATGTTTTTTCCTATAAATACATATCTATGCTAAAGTTTAATTTATAAATTAGGCACAACAAGAGATTAACAATAATATTAATAACTAATAATAAAATAGAACGGATACCACAAAATGCCAGCATCACTATTCTTGCACTGTGGGGCCATTATTAAGTAGAATAATAATTACTTGAACATAAGCACTGTGATAAGCACAGCAGTGCATGATTTGCATCTCGGGAGAGACAGAATAGAACAGCACAAAATTTGACCACACTATTCAGAACAGTGCACAATTGAAAATTTATGAATTGTGTATTGGTGGGAGTTTTCATTTAATATTTTCAGACCACAGTTTACCATGGGCTACTGAAATCACAGAAAGCAAAACCACAGTTAAGGGGGGACTACTGTAATGACTTGGATTCTATAATGTTTACTGGTGGTTGATAGCATTTCTGTCATTTTGACTTTGCCTAGTTCATTCCTAGAGTGTAGAAATCTCTTTAGTATGTGGAAGCAGGAGTATGTGGAAGCATTTTGTCATTCCTCAAGTATATGCAGCAAAGATCAAAGTTTTTTTTTTT